>NC_081407.1:779575773-779941872 GCF_030272615.1 Cryptomeria japonica
TCACCACTGGAGGAACAACATAATAGATACCATTAAGGAATAGTAAAAAATAGAAAAAAAAGTAAGGATGAAGGCAATGTGATGAGACATATTATTCACTAAAGGAAATAAATATAGAGAAGAAAATAGTTATACCACTAGTGGAGGAATTTTATAATAGGTACCATTAAGGAATGGTAGAAAAGAACTAGTGTAACAATGATATTATTACACTAACATTCCCCCACTTAATACATTGCTTCTACAAATGTATCCTCAAAAAAATTCAAATTTGACCTTACCAAGAGACATGTTATGCATATCAACAATTTGAGAATCAGAGGGACAATACTCGAGTTGAATGTGGTGCTATAATACCAGCTCTCAAATGTAGTGACATTTAACCTCTATGTGTTTAGTGTGCTATTGAAAAAATGGGTCCTTGACAAGTTTCAAGACTCCCTGGTTATCACAAAAAATAATCAGTGGCTAATCCTCAACAATACCCATATCAACTAGAATGCAATTTAACCAAATTGCCTCACACATAGATCCTCATGTGGCAAGATATTCAAACTTAGTGGATGAGAGAGACACAATAGTTTTCTTCTTAGTAATCCATGAAATAGGACTAGATCCAAGATGAAAAAGATATCGATGTTAATTTTTAATCGTCTGTAAACCCAACATAGTCTGAGTCAACATATC
Organism: Cryptomeria japonica; assembly: GCF_030272615.1. Lineage (NCBI taxonomy): Eukaryota > Viridiplantae > Streptophyta > Pinopsida > Cupressales > Cupressaceae > Cryptomeria > Cryptomeria japonica. The sequence continues at coordinate 779,576,461 of NC_081407.1, forward strand.
CCTATAAGAAGAAGCAATCAATCTTCTTATATTCTAGACCATTCTCAAGAGTGCCTCAAACATAGTGCAAAACATTCTTGGTTACAATCTAGTGATATTTATTTGCCTCCCGCGTGAAATTGGATAGATAACTGATGACAAATCATAAATTTATTCGAGTATACGTCAAGTAGATGAGGCTCCCAATAAGATTCCTATAGAGAGAGTTGTATCAACTTGAGGGAAATCCTAGAAAAAAGATAGCTTCAAATCTTTCTCCGTAAGTGTGGGCAGAGGTTTACAATTAGACATACAAAAATAGTCTGGGAATGTCTTGACATCTTTCAATTGGAAAATTATGATATGATGTTCCTTCTACCATATTTCCAAGCAAAGACAATAATGAAATAGCCTCAAATCTATCATGTAGAAGGACTTATTGAGATTGCACTTGACAGTATCAATGATATTGTTGGAGATTCATGTGAGCAAAAGATAACTCACATACAATACAAGTATGAAAATCTTTGTTCCAACCTTTTTTATATAAAAATTGGAATTTAAGGGACTATGAATAAAACCATGCTACAAAAGGTGATTATCTATTTTAATGTTCCAAGATTTAGGGACTTGTTTAAGTCCATAGAGTGACTTGATCAAATGACATACCTTGTGAGGATTGTATTCACTGATGAAGCCTTCAAGTTGTACCATGTATACTTCCTCTTCAAGATCACCATTCAAGAAAGCACTCTTTACATCAATTTGATGAAGCCTCTACTCCTTCTATGTAGCTAAAGCACACACACACTCAAATGGTTTTGAACTTTGCAATGGGGGAAAAGTTCCCTTCATAATCAATGCCTTCTTCTTTACCATATCCCTTTACAACAAGATATGCCTTGTATTTGTTGATAAATATATCTACTTTGTATTTGATTTTGAAAACCTATTTGCAGCTTATGAGTTTCTTTCTTGAAGGAAGATCGACAAGCTTCCATGTGTGATTTTTCATTATAAATTCATATTCATCATCCATAGCGTTCTTCCAATGGGGGTGACTGAGAGCCTCACGAGTTGCTGTAAGTTTAGTATTACTCATAACTGAACTCATTAATACTTGATTCACCTCATTTCTTGCCTAAATATGTGTCCTTACTCTTGTGGAGAGGTGTAAAAGTATGCTTAGGTGGTAATCCCTAATGGTAGTTTTGGCCGATTTCTGAAATGGACGGTGTTGTGGTTCTAAATAATGATTCTCCAAAGAACAAAGATCAAAAAAAAATTCTGCATGTAGCTTGCCCTCATTTTCTTGTGAAGAACAATTCTCAATCACATCATCAGACTATGAGAGAATTCTATGGAAAGAGGATGGATTAGTGTTATGCAAGTGAGAGTCAAAAGATGTCTCATCACAAACCACATCTCTTCTCTCATAAATATCATGTGTATGAGTGTACATTAAATGATAAGCGTTGGAATAAATTTTCTTCCTCTTGTGAGTTCAGACATGCATATATGTAGTACAACTAAAAAATTTAAGATAAGAAAATGATGGTTTGTGACCTCTCCATACATCTTTTGGAGTTTTATCTTTTAATATCTTTATAGGAGATTGATTGAGTAGGTACATGTATATCTGAAATGCTTGTTTTCAAAACCAATCGTCTAACTTATTTGCAGCAAGCATGTACCAAACCATCTACATTATAGTCTGATTATGTCATTCTACAACACCATTCCGTTAAGGTGTATAAGGAACAGTAAGATGTTGTTTGATGCCATGAGACTTTTGGAACTCCATAAACTCCTTACAATTCAATTATCCCCCTCAATATAAATGAAGAAGGACAATAGGCTTTCAAGACTCTCAAACACTTTGATGATAGAAAGCTTGAAAATAGGAAAAATATTCACTCTTCCTCACAAGAACATACACCCAAGCCTTGTGAGAGAAATCATCCACAAACAACTAAAAATATTTTCATCCTTGAAAGGACGTAGATAATGGTCCATATAGATTAGTATGGACAAATACAACATGTTTTATGGAATGCTCGGTGCTAGACATGAATTGATCTTGATATGTTTTAGCTACAAGATAGTTAGAACAACTTGACAAAGAAGAAGGAAGATTAGGAAGACTGCTTACCATTTGTTGGGAGCTAAGCTAATGGAGAGAATGCGTAGAAAGATGTCAATATCTATAATCCCAAAGAGATGTGGATTCAACCATAGAAGCTTAAAGAGAAACCTGAGAGGAGGAAACAACATCAAGCGCAAAAAGGTGACCCTTCTTAAAACTCCTAGCAACAACCTTGTGATATAGCGAGATGAGACAAGATTTGACACCATCTTTAACCTGAAACTCCACCTTAAGCTTATAGTTCAAATTTTGACAAACAGACAAGAGATTGGATGTCAAACCTAAAACATAGATGACATTGGTGAGAGAACAACTTCTTGTGCCAAGAGGAATGGTGATAGAACAAATGAATTTAGCAACATATTCTTTATCATCAGCTATCTGAATGAGATCACTAGTAGGATGCATAATGAGTGTATAAAATAACTCTTTATTTCCTTTCATATGATTGCTTGCATTAGAGTCAATCAACCAAACATTCCATGATGATGGAATAATTTGGGAGACTATGACTAAGTGCTGATTGATACCATAATTTATAATTATAGGTGTATCCTCATCAGATGCCTCATCTTTTTATGCAACAACATGTCCTTTTTTCTATCTACGACGAGGACATTCTCTCGATTGTTAAGAATAACTTTGACAAGATGGACATTCCCTACAAGAATTTCCTTGTGAAAGGTGATTGCACCAACAACATTAAATATCATGTGTGTTAGTATGAAAAATATGAGAGCAATGATCCCCTTTGGAAGACAATTGCATCTTTCAAGACTACTTTCGAGAAGATAGCTACTTCTAAGAGGGTCCCTTTTCAATATTCTTTCCTTGTTGTTGTTGACAAACTAGAGATTTCTCTCCAAAATCATGTCGTAGAGAATAAATAGCCTATTCTTGTTGAAGAAAATTTACCAGATCTTTAAAAGATACTTTATGTTTGGTGATATTCAAAGTCATAACAAACTTCTGGAATTGTGAAGGAAGGGCTCACAAGGTTGTCTAAAAAAGAAATTTGTCTTTGACTTTGTCATTGAGGGTAAGAAGCTCTACTTGAAGAGAAGAAACATGAGACAAAAAGCTCTAAACTTTCTCACTAACTTGCATACTAATTGTATGAAGCTTGGACAGAAGATGGAGAATCTTACTCTGGTTCTTTGCCTCGTAGATGGTGGAAAGGATATCCCAATATGCCTTTGATGTTGTTGTATCTCAAACATATGGCTGAACTTTATCTATGATGCTGAAAGTTATCAATATCAAGGCTTTCGTATCTACCTTGTCAAATTTCTTCTACTCATCAACATTTTTAGGATGTGTGATGGCTCTAGTAAAAATCTCCCATGATTCTTCAAATAGAAGAATCATGCGCATCTTATTCTTCCATGTGGCATAATTAGATCCTTTAAGAAGTTGTGCATCATAGAGTAGAATCTTTGGAGTAGACATGATAAACACCAAAGAAAAAATACTCCACAAAAAGGAGATTTTATTAATGGTCTCATGGAATTTACACTTTTATTGAGAATAATACGTTCTTTTATGAATCATGAGAATAATTCAGGTGAGCATGATAGGCTCATACTATGAGATGGGAATGCTTATGAGGGTGTTCTGCCTCATCTTCACCATAAACATCATATCCTTATTTAGGATGCTCATATAGTTTATTTGTTGTACAACGTACATAAAAAATGAAATATTCTAAAAGACCTTGTCAAATAAGCTCATCAAATTCTATATTTCTAGTATTGTGAAGAGAATCCAACAAAGTGCAATAAAAACTAGTTTATTTGGAATGGCATTCTAGGTACCATGATTACTAACAACACTACTGGCATCATCAGGAAAAATTGACATTCAAAAGAAAAAACAATTTGTTTCCTCTACAACACAGCAAATGATGAAAGAAAAAAAATTGTCTTTTTTAACACAACATATGAAGGAAGCTTATTGGAGCACTATGTGACTTTTCTACACATCACTCTGCCTCACGTCACTACCTCCATGCAGCACTCTTTCACTATCAAATGTTCTTCTCTGCAACACTCATGTCATAGCATCTACCGATAAAGGGTTATGAGGAAAAGCACAAAGCATCATCTATTCTCCCATGATGATCATCTATTTCTCTAATACCAAATTTCAGTGTAGAAAATAGAAGATGAAAGCAATGCGATGAGAAATGTTATTAACTAGAGGAAACAAATATAGAAAAGAAAAAAAATACTTGTAATGGTGAAAGATTATGGTTAGGGTTAAATAAAGATAATTAAAAAACTAAGAAGACCTAATCTAGCATTATATTAGGTGAAGATGGAATCTAATATATCCGACATTGATAGATCAAGATTTTGATCAAATTCAAGGCATCCTAAATGGGGTTCTTTCTACCTTAAGTTGAATTGAATTTAATTTGCTAAAGACTAGGATAAGGTAGTGAATTATTGAAGTAGCCTGATAGAAATAGTGAGCTATAGCTATCATATAGAGCCAACAACCTAGATTTAAGCAGAAGAGGATGACTCAGATCTATTCCCAGAAGTTCAGCCTAATTTTTAGGGATCATGCTACTCCAATTCGAACTACTTCTCTAAATTTCTCATCGTCAAAAGGTGAACATGTTCATCTCTATAAATCCTATCGATCCTCCCAAAAATATCTCTATACTTGTGTCCTGCACATAGAAATAATGAGGAATTGTTAGGAATAGGGGTTTGCCTTAGGTCAAACCCTAGTTTTTGAAATGACCACGAAATTGACTTGAAAATGTAAATTATGTATTGTAATACAATACTTTCCCTTTGAGGAAAGGCTGAGAATGAATAGAAACCTAATGATATACCTCTAATCAAGTTTTTTTTGTCTTCACAAGGAATTAGGGTTTCATGTAGATAGTCTTCATAAAACATAGAATATGAATATCATCTCCAATATTTGAATCCTAACTTCACATCTGCTCCAATACTAGATAGAAGACTGATTTCTTGCTCACTTGAATTTGCTAGAGTGTATTTGAGATCTTGAATTTATTATATGATTGATTAGGGTTTCAATGAGAGGGGTAGACCTTATTTTATACTTATTGGTCAAAACACATTGAATATTTTACTTGAGCCGACATGGGATCTAGGTTCCCACCCAAATTTGGTGACCATTATGAGGCACCAAAATGGGCCCTTTTTTATTGAACCATGATGCCTAATGCCATGGTCATGCAAATCAGGGCTCCAAGATCAAGGGGAGACAATGTTAATAGTGAAAATTTGTGTTTGGTAGTTGGTTTGAGAAGAATCAATACTTCAATCAGGCCTTAGAGGATGAAATGCCAAAGTGAGACTTAAGTGAGGAAAAAAATGTAGGTGAGTACAATTTAGGACACTACTATACCATCATTGGAGGACCATTGCCGTAGGAATAGTAGAAGAGGTACCATTAAGAAACAATAGAAATAAAAACACCATAATAAGTATATTGTTACACTAAAATATTATCAATGAGGTATCATCTTGCCTAGCTATTATATATTCATATCAGATCATATCAAATCAAAAGATAGGAAATAATCATATACAAGATTCATCTCTCCTTTGGGACTGAATTTGTATCTTGGTTGTTATTTCCCCTAATGAAGATTATATTGATTTGGTCTATCTTACTTTATATCTCTAGGTTGGGATCCCTTTTCACTACATTTTATTTTTGCTAACCCAACATGTTTTACACTCGCATACTTTTCTATTTTCATCTTTAGTTTTGAATTGTATGCATTAAATGGATTCATATTTGCACTAATTTTTAAATATATAAATTATGCAACCAAACCACATCTCAAAAAAGTTTGAAGCATACTTTTCATTACTATGTTTCATGTTCAATTTTCTAAAGGCTTTGGAAGATGTTGTGTGTTTTACAACTTACCTTCATAAAAGATGTTTTATGATTCACACTCACTTTCTAAAAATATTTGAAAGAGATCTTATGTTTCACATTTACCTTCTTAAAAAGATTGATGCATATCATATGTTTAACATTCATGTTCTTAAAATCTTTGGTAAATGTTTATAAATTCATTATATATGGCCTAGTGAGTACCTTACAAAAATTGACATATACTTTAGTAGAGTTTCATGTTGTCCCTTTGAGGTCAATGATAGTCCCTCTCACAAAAAAATATCTTCAATCGGGCTTTTTTTGTTGCTAGAAGAGATTATTAATACTTCTGAGCAATAATATCATTCTTAGGGATGAATACTTGAAGAATGATGTTGATCCTTCTCCTAAAATTTACCTACCCCAAGAGGATAATTTGGTGCAAGAGGATGATACCATTGATACATTTCCTAGTGATACCTTGCCTTATATTCACTTTAATGACCTCCCTTATAGAGGTGAATCATTTATATGTTATGCTTTTCCCCCTCCAAAATATTATCCTACTCAAGAATATACTTTGTTGCAAGAGGATGATATCACTAGTGATGTTTCTAATACTTTCCCTCCTATGTATGAAGCTTTAGAGAAAAAAAAGACTAATCAAAGTCATGTCAATACAATTCATTTTTTCAATCACACAAATGAACATGAGAAGCCTAAGATTGTTACTAAAGGTGGTAAGAAGCAACTGGACCTCTTAATTATATCTTAAACTATTCAAAACTTTTCAGTCAAAGTGATAGGATGAATCAACAAATATCCCAACAACTTAGTTATCATTCAACAACTTATACATATTGTTTATGCTGAAATAGGATAATTTTTTTTTTGTATAACCTATTAGATTTAATCACTAAATCTATTTCTACGATGAATCCAACATGAAACCAATAGAGACCCTAAAATCATGGAAATACTAATTAAGGAAATTGTTATCAGATTTTCACCTACAAGCTCAATCAGGTAGAGCCATCTAAGCTTCAAATCTGTAATGGTGCATTTTTTATTCAAACTCCTAGGTAGGTAGATTACAGAAAGTATTGAAAGCATTGCAATCATACAAGAAAATGAAACATAAAGATTTTCAAATCTTTTCAAAGATGAAATCTTTATTGAATGTGATAAATACATATGTCTCATAGAAAAACGTCATGAGATTGACTTTGCTCATATGATACAAATTAAAAGCTAAACTATGCATAAATGAGTAAATGTAAAGAAATGAAGCATGTATAGGAGGTAACCAGTCATTGCCTGAATGACTGATACTGGTGGTGTTTCTGCTCGTAGTTGTTTTGCTTTGTTTCCTGATCAACTCCTTGCTTTTAGGTGCCTTTCAGTTTCCTCCAAAGATAAATATAGTAGGCTAGAACAAATGTTCTAAGCAATGAATGATTATACTTTACACATGTACATTCGCACATGCATACATATGTTAGCCTATGTGTGCATCAAGATCAAAGCCAAAGGACTGCCATCATACACACTCAAAGTTAACACTTTATTTTTAACTTTTTGCTTCATGTGCAGATGCAGGTGTAATTTCATGATATCATGCATGTGGGGTAAAATGCGGCTCCCACAAGGGTTGAGCCCAACATGCAATTAAAATAGTTTCTTCATCTTCCCTTAAGGCTATTTAAGTCCAGAGTCCTATCAAAGGAATAAGTGAGTTTAAAAGGGAATACTACTGTTGATCATTGTATTTGATATCAAAAGATTCATTTGACAGAAACTCTGGACTTAAATGGTCTCAAAGTATTCATGCTATTCAAAGAGAAAATAATAAGCTATTAAAGGGACATGATATTATTTGTCATGAAACCTTTTAGTTTAAACTCAATCAGATTATTTTAGGAGAAGAGAAACTAGTGAGTGATATCCACAATCATAAGACATCCACTCATGATGGGGAAGCTTTCAAATCACAAACAATAGCAATGAGAAAGGTGGCTCGTGGCATGGACAAAAAAATCCACGGAGAAGGTTTAGCACCTGAATCCATTAGTAGGTCTGCAAGGACTTGTAATAGTCATGAAGACTTTGTACAATGCAAAATAGAATAATGCATCAAAGTCTCAAGAATGAAATCAACAAAATAGTGTATGTCTTTTGGAGAAGTCATAACACAAAATATAATCCTAGATTCTATCATTTAAGCTATCATTCAAAGAAATATGGTCAAAAGAGATATAGTAAAAGCAATAGTGGCAATTATGGAGTATGAAACAATTCATGAAGATACAGTGATCGAATGTTTATTATCTAATAGTTGAAGACCAATATAGCAGTTAATGGACCAAATTGAAAAGAACCCAAGGTCACTGTCTACAAAAATATGAATTACAAGGAATGCAAGACGATAGATAATAAAATGGAAATCAATAATACAGTCACAAGAAGCATTCATCATCAAATGGAAATCATGACAATAATATGATACAGTAATGAGAGGCCCCAACTTTTTGTTTGACATAAATAATAGCCAAAAAGCTTTATGGAAAGAAGGATATCTTGTGGGTATAACTCCAATGCACCAATCCAATGAATATCCATAAAATAAATTAGGAATAGAAATTATAAAGAGAATAAAACCCACATCAAAAAAGGGTTTAAAATATACAGAGCCATTTGTAATACCTTTCTCAGAACACAATGATTTTTCAGAGATTTGCAGACAAAAAAGAGAATATCTATGAAACCCTCAACTATGTTAACCCTAAGGCAATGAGAAAAATAGAGTCGTGTATTCCTTATGAATGGATTAGAACCATCTCTCATATACAACTAAGAGAAAGGAAAAAATGAATTCATTCAATAGTGTAAGTTCACATCAAATGGAATCTCAAGAGTGCTATCTATATAAGGAATCAGACCTAAATGAGCCACCTATAGGAGCATTTATAGAGCATGGTGTTAATTATGGCAGTGGCCATCAAAATGCCTGCAAAGAATGTGGCTAGGTAATTTAAAAGCATAGGAATATGGTGGCTTTCCATCATAGCCTACATAGAGAAACAATATCCACGAAGAGGGCATTTATATTTTGCAGTCATAAACATAGTGCGCAGAAAATGTAAAGATTCATTACCTAAGTCATTGTGGTATGCAATCAAATTTCTCAGCACAAAGACTTAGCATGGCAGTTTCAGTGTGTGTAGGGCCTGTAAAATCCTGACAAACTCTACCAGCAAACCTTTTTTTTCACAATATTGGTGGTTCGTGGTGTGAACAAAAAAAGGCACAAATGAAATTTGAGGTCGATGTGTGGAAAGAAGAATCATTAAACTTTTAGACACCCCCACCAAAAAACCCTAGCTTCAGTTGCCAGATTTCTTCCATGGCCACCATCGAAGCCACAAAATCCTAGCCTTGGTTTCATCCAGAATTTTAGAAAAGGCACAAATGAAATATGAGGCCTCAAATGCATATTTTAGGGTTTGTATACCCTACAAAATATCTCAATCCATGGAGGCATTTTTCCCTTATTTTTTTAAAATAAAACCTTGTAACTAATACCACCATTGGCTAGGTTATGTAGCTTATGCCTTATTCTTTGAAAACATGTCGCTTATTGCATATGTTTCATTTGTGAACAATGGTTTAAGTGTTGTTTTTATAAAACACTTAACCAATTGTTGTATTTTAAATGCAAATTTTATACATGAGAAACATTATTCAATGCAAAGTAGAGGTGGTTAAGGGTTTTCACCAAATGTCTAGGTCAAAATGAAGGAGATTGAGTCAATTAGAGATGCCAAGCATATAGGGCATGTGTGCCAAAGATTGAGGTACAGTTGAGGTTTATTTGCAAGCCATGGAGGGTATCTAGGGGTTGTTTGAGTCAATTTAATGAAAGTTATTGAGATTTTGAAATGTCATCATGTTTTAATAAATCATTTTTAAAATTTTCACACATTTAAAGCACTTTTGGAGATAGATTCATGGGCTAGATTTGTGGGTTTTTGTTGCATCCGACCCTAGTCTGTTTCTAGATCCTTTTTTGTGGGATTTTTTGGAGAGAGTGAAGAGGATATATATTCCTTATTGTAGCTCATTTTGAGATAGTTCTGATTATGAAATTCATGTGTAGTGACTCTTGAAGTCCTTTTGCATTTTTTGCCACTTTTTATGCAACTCTTTTGGTAATGTATTATAGTGGGAATCTTGGAAATCAATAAGATAAGCTATTTTACCTTCTCAAATTTTTGTGTTATTATATGTGTTTTGAGTGATTGATCCTTTAACTTGTGAATTTCTTTCTTCCTAGTTATTGTGTCTTATTTCTAGCATTTTTAGACAGAAAATTATATGCAGTTGCAAGTTGTAAGTTGAGCTAAGTTGTAGGTGTCCTGAGTTGTGAAAGTTTCTTTCCTTCAAAATCCACATGCATACTAGCCTTCTTACAAAATATTAATGCAATTACATATCTTTATTGAGTTCTATGTATCAACTTATTCTTGATTGTCTTGTGTTTACAAGTTTTTCTGCATGTCTTGCTTGATATTTAGGTGCATCACCCTTTATTTCTTAAAAAATTTTAAGCTTTTTCGTTCATGTTCTTCCTTACCCTTTACATTTGCAAGTTATTAGTATAGGTGATAACCAAATAGAATCAACTAGGACCCAGCCTTATCTAGAGGTTCAGTTTAGTTATAGGTGACCCATAGCCTTGGATTGATCCCATGTTTCTCTAGAAAGATTAGTTTTCAACTTTATATAGGGTGCATTTCTAGGAGAACAATTTTTGGCATGCCCGGTGGGACTGTCAAATCAAGACATTTGAAGAATCTTTTAGGTTTTGTTGGTTTTTATGTGCGACTAGAAGATGTCAATCCTTTCAAGAGGTTATTTAAGAACATTTGGCGACTTTGATGTTTTGTGAGCAGAGTTAGTGCTTTTCATAGTTTATGAGAAGAGTGTAAACAAGAAGCATCTCTTTGTCTTTTGATTATCTGCAATTTTCACCTCCTAAAAGAAGAGGTAGGACTACAAAAAGAACTCCTCAGTAGTCCAAAAGAATGAATTCAACGCTACCCAACTTTAAGCTAGCATGTTCTTTTGTTTTATTAGTTGTCTTACCCATTTTTCTAGCTCAGGTTAATCTACCTCCAGTTGTTCCTATGGCTAGAAAATTTCCTTTTATGTCATTTAATAGAGGCAACCCTTTGAATCTTACAGTACACGATCATATTCCAGTGGCTACATCAAAGAGTCTACCATTCTTTGTAGGGGAGGATAAGACCACTCCCATAGAGCATATCAGAGATATTGCCTCTCTTTGTGGAGTACATCATATCACTCAAGAAAATGTAGCCCTGGGATTACTTGCTTCTTCTTTTAAGGGTAAATATTTGCAAGGGTTTAGAGGCCTGGTAGTTGGCTCAGTTTCAACATGGAATGATTTAGGGGAAAAATTGTACAATCAATTCAAATTCAAGTCTGATGATCTGTCCCTTTTTGAGAAAATTATGACTATTAAGAGGGCCCCTCAAGAATAAATGTCTAACTTTAATTTTTGATTCCAAAGTTCTTGCGAAAAAATTCCTGCCACTATTAAGCTGTCTATTGAATATGATTTTCTCTACTACTCAAGATACCTTAATAGTCATATAGAAGTGATGATTCAATCAATGGGAGGAGTTTCGTTGCCTGATGCATATGAGATATCTATTAAAGCGAAGAATAATTTAATTCGGGATGTGAAGATTTCTCCAGACCTCCTATGCCCATATTTTTAGACATTCAACCGAACACGCCTTTGCAAATTCCATCATTTTCACTGTTGCCAGTGGTGCCAACATTACCAGTAGCTGCTCAAACTGCTGCAACTCAAGAAGTTTCTTTTTAAGGCTCATCTCAAGAGCTACAAGACATCAAAAGCCTACTTTATAATTTTGGTAACAAGCTAGTGAACTTGGAAAAGCAACAGTCTCAAAATAGAACACCCTATAAGTAGCAAACTCAGGCTTCAAATCAGCCTTTTCAAGGTTAACAACAGCAATACCAAGGCAATAGGCCTTTCTACCAAGGAAACTATCAATGTCTAAGGCAAAATGTAAAACAAAGGCCTTTTAAGATATATAATCCAGTGCTTATTAGTGCGGTAAAGGATCTTGTACCTATTCAAAACAATCTTGTTGTTGATTATGAGTGGTGTATTCCTTGTGGTTAGCCTCATGATGAAGCCACATGTTCAAATGGTGTCATCAATCAAGATTTAATAGTGCAAAATGATACAACTAATTGAATTGTTGCAAGTCCAAAGCCTAGCCCACCTAATGATGAAGCTTCACATTGGCAAGAGAAACATACAGATGACACTACTCTGCTAAATTAGTAGGGAGGGAGTTATGTGGAATGAATGCAAATGATACTCTAGTTGCTCCTAACACTAGATCAAAGAAAAGATCTTTTAAGCTTGAACAAGCATCTGATAAAGAGAAAGAAGCAGTTGTAGGACCATCTACATTGTAGGTACCTCACATCCTATAGAGAAACACTTAGCCAGTTGCTCGAGAAACCCCATTTGCAAGATGACCATGTTGGTGTGAAAAGCCATCAAAAAGTGAGTCCAACATTACCTTTCAAAATTGTTGAAAATATGAACAAGATGAACATAACTATGTCTATGTAGGAATCCCTAGCTATTCCCAGTTAGTAAGATATGCTATAGTTAGCATTAGAAGATTTGAAAGAATCAAAAGAATCCCCAGTAGCTCAAGATAGGGCCGTGTTGACAAATAACCTTCAGGAAAGTAAGTTAGTGAGCAAAGAGGAAGATAAAAATGTTAAACCACCTCCTTTTTATTTATCTTTAATTATTGGGGATAAGTTAGTCCACAATTGCATGGTAGATAGTGGAGCAAGTAGTTATGTCATGCCAAGAAAGATTGCAGATATTTTAGGATTAACTTACCAACCTTTAGAGAAAAGAGTGTTGCAGTTAGATGGGACAACAATAAAGACCATAGGGGTAATTAAGGATTTGGGTTTAACATTGCATGCTTGCCCAAATTTCTCCATTCCCCAAGAGGTGTTTGTCATCAATCTTCCCCCTTACTTTGCCTTGTGTTTATCAAGAGATTTCACTGCCAAAATTGGAGGTTATCTATCATCGGATTGGTCAGGACTAGATATGGTACTAAGGTTACTATTAGATTTGAATCCCTTGGCAAAGACCATATTGATCCATATACAACATCTGCAGTTAATATCAACATAGTCATTCCCCAGGATGATGATCTTGTTGGAGTCAGAAAGTGTTCCCAAGTTGCTCCTAAATGAGTGGGCACCAAAGAATGTGATTGATAACCCAAAATAAGTACATTCAGAAAACAAGTTTGGGTAATTATAATTTGCATGAACATGAAACATAAAAGCCTAACATTGAGAAGAAGTCAAAGAGTATATTAGAACAACAAGATGAATTATGGTACATATACTTTGATGGCTCTAGGAGCAGGCATGGAGCTAGTGGGGGTGCAATGCTTGTGTCCCCATAGAGTGAGCACTATTTTTCAGCTTTCTGTTTTGCCTTTTGTTTCAGTAATAACACTGTTGAATATGAAAACCTAATTCAAAGACTAAAATGGGCAAGAAAAAAGAAATTCAGTTGTTTGAAGATACATGGTGACAACGAGCTCATTGTCAATCAAGTAAGGAATGTCAATGTTACAAAAAATGACACTCTTAAGCCTTATAAGAATCGAGTTTGGGATGCCATAGAATAATTTAAAACATTTAACATAGTGTCTATTCCTAGAAGTTAAAATAAACATGTTGATGGATTAGCCATAATTGGTGCTCAGTTTGGCATTCCTGATATGGTTTGTAAAGAAAAGGTTTCACAATATGTTAAGATAGTTGTCAAGCCTTCTATTCCTAATAATAATGTTAATTGGCAAGTTTTTGAGAATGATGATCAAATCCTTAGTTTTATGTTTCAAGAGGATCAATTTTTTGTCGCTAACCAAGAAAAGTTGAAGCATAATTATGATGAGCAAATTATTCATTTAAGAAGCAACAAGCTGCCCAAAGGTCTTATGACCTTAGAGTCCATTTTTAGCATTGATGATTAGCTAGAAAAGAGTAAAGTTGGTATGCAGATCAAACAAGATCATTATGAAGAGATGGAGATGTTCAAAGGTAAGTTATTGAAATTTGGTAAGATTTGTTTCCCTGAGGAGAAGCAAGCTTTTATTGCTTTATGTCAAGATTTTCATGATTTTTTTGCTTGGGAGTATTTAAATTTAAAGGGTTTTGACCCCCATATAGCCCAGCATACAATAGAGTTAGAACCAGGAGCTAAGCCTATTAGACAAAAACAAAGGCCCTTAAACCCAAATCTTGAGCCTCTGATGATTAAAGAGTTGACCAAGCTGATTAAGGGAAGCATCATTTACCCTATCAAACACACATCTTGGGTCTCCAACCTTGTCCCATTGAGGAAGAAAAATGGAGAGATAAGGTTGTGTGTTGATTTTAGAGACTTGAATAGAGCATCCCTAAAGGATCAATACCCACTACATTCTATGGAGCAGATGTTGCAAGTAGTTGTAGGATTTTAAAACATTTCTCTCCTTGATGGTTATTATGGGTATAACCAAGTTCAGGTCAAGGATGAGGACCAAAACAAAAATACTTTTAAAACAAAATGGGGTACCATGGCTTAAAAGAGAATTCCTTTTGGACTTTCTAATGTTGGATGAACCTTCCAGAAGGCTATGGATATGGCCTTTAAACGTCTGATGTATAAGTTCATATTGGTCTATCTGGATGACATAACTGTGTTTTCAAAGAACTCTGATGAACATTTATCTCATTTGAAGAGGTCTTTGAGATGTGTAGGGAGTATGGAATTTCCCTCAATTAAAACAAGTGTATTTTTGTTGTTCAAGAGGGTAAGTTATTGGGGCACATTGTGTCCAAATAGGGTATTTCAATTGACCTTGAAAGAGTAAAGGCTATTTTAGATCTACCTCTACCCAATCACAAGAAGGGACTACAAAGTTTTATAGGAATAATTAATCTTGTTAGAAGGTTTATACCAGATATTGCTAATTTATTGAAACCTCTAGCTGCAATGTTAAGGAAAAATCCAGCTTTTAGCTAGGCTAGATAGGCAAAAGATGGTCTTCAGTCCATCAAAGAAGGATTGTCTATGGCACCCACCTTGATAAATCTATATTTTTCCAAGGATTTCATCATTTATCCTTACAGGGGTATGGACTCTCTTTCTTCTATGCTGGTGCAACAAAATGTTGAAGGCTTTGTGCAGCCTATTGCTTTCTTTAGCCAAGGTCTAGAGGAGTATGAACATAGGTATAACTTTGTTGAAAAGCATAATCTTTCAGTTATTAGAAGTTTAAAGAAATTCAGATACATGATCTCTAATAATAAGATCCACTTAATGGTTGCTCACCCAAGTGTAAAAGTGTTCTTGTTAACCAAATATTTGAGTGAGAAAAGAGCATGGTGGGTTACTAAAGTCATGGAGTATGATGTGAATGTCAAGATAAAAAAAATTGGTTAGGGGAAAAGGATTGTGTGAGCATCTTGCTGCAGGAGCTCAAAAAGACTCAAAACATGAAGAAAAGAAGGTTTTGCTTCTAAATGATGAGCCTCAAAATGTTGGGCCAAGTTGGGTCAAAGACATGACTCATTTTCTACAAACTAATGAGTGTTCATCGGGCCTGGACAGAGCTAAAATAAGGTACTTCACATTGCAATCTATAACTTATATCCTTATTGATAATGTTTTGTTTAAAAGGGATCTGAATGGTGTCCTACTAAGATGTGTTGATAATGAAAAAATTGATAAATTGTTGCATGAGTTCCATGATAGAACTTCAAGGAGTCATTTTACCCCTATGACAACTGCTTCGAAAATAATGAGGGCTGGCTATTAATGTGCCAAATATTTAGGTGTATTTGACAGCTATTTGCAATCCATGGAGGGTATCTAGGGGTTGTTTGAGTCAATTTATGGAAAGTTATTGAGATTTTGAGATGTCATCATGTTTGACTAAGTCGTTTGTTGAATTTTTCACACCTTTAGAGCACTTTTGGAGATAGATTCATGGCCTAGATTTGTGGGTTTTTGTTGCATCAAACCCAGTCAGTTTCTAGTTCCTTTTTTGTGGTATTTTTTGGAGAGAGTGAAGAGGATATATATTCCTTATTGTAACTCATTTTGAGATAGTTCTGATTATGCAATTCATTCTTAGTGACTCTTGAAGTCCTTTTGAATTTTTTAGCATTTTTATGTAACTCTTTTGGTCATGTATTACAATGGGAATCTTGGAAATCAATAAAATAAGCTATTTTACCTTCTCAAATTTATGTGTTATTGTATGTGTTTTGAGTGATTGATCCTTTAACTTGTGAATTTCTTCATTCCTAGTTATTGTGTCTCATTTCTAGCATATTTACACAAAAATGTATATGCAAATGTAGGTGTTTTGAGTTGTGAAAGTTTCTTTCCTTCAAAATCCACATGCATAGTAGCCTTCTTACAAAATATTAATACAATTACATCTTTATTGAGTTTTGTGTATCAACTTGTTGTTGATTAACTTGTGTTTACAAGTTGTTCTGCATGTCTTGCTTGATATTTAGGTTCATCACCCTTTATTTCTTAAAAAAATTTAAGCATTTTAGTTCATGTTCTTCCTTACGCTTTACCTCTTCAAGTTATTAGTATAGGTGATAACCAAATAGAACCAGCTAGAGGCTAGCCTTATCCGGAGGTTCAGTTTAGTTATAGGTGACCCATAGCCTTGGATTGATCCCATGTTTTTCCAGAAAGCTTAGTTTTCAACTTTGCATAGGGTGCACTTCTAGGAGATAACAAAAATATCATAGCATTACATGTTCATAGTTTTCAATCTCCATTGTCCTCATATATCTACTAATCTTTCTTGATATAATGGTTGCTCATAGATTTTGTGTGCACAAGAGCTGAATAGCAAATATATTATGCTTGAGTGTAGAATATGATAGAGCATAGTTACTTGGCTGAAAATCATATTGAAGGATGGAGGGAGAGATCTCTTTTCAAGAAAGCACCCTAGAAATGGAGGGCTAGGATAAAGAAGTGGAGGGATGAATGGTTGCCTCAAATTAGAGGGTAGGTATAAAAAAATAGTAAAATATTGGAGTGGTGGTTAAGGGTAAACTAAGAGATGAATGACAAGTTTCATGGAGGGAAAATGCTAATGAATTAATTAAATAAATAGATTTATTTAATGAATAGAAGAGGTGGGACAAATTTAATAAAGAAAATATTTATTTAATTTTGGAAGAGGGTATTTAAATAAATGAAATTATTTATTTAAATTCGAAAAAGGGGATTTAAATAAAGAAATTTTTTATTTAAATTGGGAAAAGGCTAGAAAAATATTAGTGAATTATTAAATAAATCATTAGTAGAAGGATAAGGATAAAATATTTAAATAAATAAAATAGTACTTATTCTTGCATTCCTTTCCTTTCCATTTTTCTCATGAATTCTTATTTTGTCCATAGTAGTGCATGCAGTACATAGGAAGGAGTATAAAAATATACCAAAGAGTTATGAAATCCAAATGACATAGAGTTCAAATATAATTGTATCCTCCCCTTTTATGAGTATTTTGTTCCATCAAAATTAACAATCTTGTATAATCTATCTTGTTTTGTCTTAGATTTCCTCAAATGGCTAGGACTCTTCTAGACGAACTTAGCTCTGATACTGATTGTTTAACACACCTTAGGAATAAGAGGGAGGGTGAATCAATCTAGACCAAATGCTTAAACTTTATTACTTAATCAACAAGCTCTTTAACTATTTTTTTTATTAGCAATAATGAAGGATATATTAATGAACCACCATGCATAAGGAAATACCAAAATTACATTGAAAACCAAAATAGGAAAAAACCACAGTGAGATTAAACTCACAATATATGAAATGATTATAATATAGTTCTAGGATCATTTCCCAGGAATCACATTGCCCCCTAAAGGACTATAGGCTAGAGTGCACAACCCTAGCAAAAGATACAAAGCCAAAATTTGAAGATCACTTCTCTAGATAAGGTTACAATGAGTATATAAATGAGAAACAAGTAAGCCTTCAAAAATTCTTCTTATAATAATCTCCAAACATGAAGTTGTCCTCAAATCTCTATCTCAAGTGACTAACTTTAGAGTAATCACCACACATTAACTTATAACAATAGACTTCTACAAATGATATAATCATGTAGGTACAACTGACACATTGATTCACAAACTCCCATACATCTACACATACATTTTTAAAATAAACTTGATCTTCTATATATACCATATTTTTAATGCAAATATTAATTAGGTCCACTAGAATAGAAAACTAGAATAGGTCACATCAAATTAGCCACCAAAATATAATTGTAGGGGAATTATTACAATCCAAGAGATAGAGAGGACCTAAAATATCTCAACACTTATTTCCAAGAAGATAGTAATAATTCACATGCTATCAATCATCCTCCAAAGATCAACAACAAGATAACTTACAAAACACCAAACAACATGCCACAAGTCAACCCAAAACATGTCTTCTAGATGATCAAGCCTAATGCAGATCCATACATACAAATGTAGGGACCAAAAACAATGAAACACCTTCTAAGGGATTAAATATATCCAAGCATTGATTGGGTACCAAGGAACCACACCAATCAACTGAGCCAAAGCGGTCACCCTAAAACATAGCTTCCAGTCACCATACAATATCAAATAGACCTAACATTATGTGTATCACACTAAGATGTTACATGAACATCTAAAAACATTCTCAAATCATTTATTCACTTCTTCATATTGAGACCATATTGGAACAACATAACTGATACTAAATATATTAATTTGAAGCATCATTCAAACATACAACATGATATCACTACTTGTAGATGACACCATCATCTGTTAATTGAATTAAGGTATAACATATAGACATTTTAAACATTTTCTCCAACCCTCGACACTAGGAACATCAATGCAGAGAAATATAGACCATTTACCAAACCACTTTTGATAGAGAACTAAATTGTGAGCTAGCAATAATTACTGAGCAAACTAGGTTATAACACAAGGTACCTTAAAATATAGGAGTACAATGTATAGAGAGAATAAGTTGTACATTTACCAATGCAAAAGAATGTAGAGAGTTATTTTGTGTAGGCATCAATGTACCCTTCTTATATCAACTCATTCCATTAAGTTTCTAAGAACCATACTATTCCAAAAACATCACATTCTTACTCAGTACATCATCTTCATTATCTAATCATCATATCAATCTCTCAACCTATCTGAACATCAAAATATCATCACTATCATCATTATTATTGGCAGTCTCATTATAATCAACTCAATACAAACATCAGACACAAAGGAGGTGGACATCCACTGAATATTTGCAACCAATATCCATCCATTACACTTATCAAGATCTTCATACTAGTTAAGAAAGTAATGACAATAAAATATAAATAAATTTTATGAAAAAGAATAGCCAAAAAAGTCTCATCATAATATTCTCAATTATCTACTCAATCATACATAGAGATACTCATATTAGTGTATTTGATAAAACCAAACATCATAACATTGTATTCCATAGCACAAACAATGGAAAAAGAAAAACCATGTCCAGGGAACAACTTTATTGAAGAATATGGAGAGGCAAAGGCACCAAAAAAGAATAATTGGAAAGTTAGATAATGAAAAATATAGGACCTTCATAAGCAATGATAGAGGGAGAGAATGTGTGGGAATGCTCAGTGAATAAAGGAAGGAAAGAGATGGTGTGGGAATGAGGAGGCCACATAGTCAATAGAATATGAGAATTACAAAGATGGGAAAACTATTGAGTGGATACAAGCCTTCATGAATTAGGGAAAATAAATTCAAATTAAGTGTTTAAATAATTGGGTTCCAAATAATAATGTGAAAATGATAGGGTGTGAGGAGAGTGTGTGACAATGATTAATTGAAGAAGAGGAAGTAAGAAATAAATGGATGCACTACAATGTAACACTTCAACTTGAAGGAATACTACATTGAGTAAAAGAAAAATAGAGGAGGGGGACATTAAAGATTAGAGGTGCTAAATTGAAATATGCATCTAGAAGAAGAAAGAGCATAATGATTAATAGAAAAATTATTTAAAGCACCAAGAGTAAATTAAGAATGCAAGAGATGTGAGTTTTAAAATTTCAATTCAGAAATGATTAAATATATTTAAGTAGTAGTGGCTATGTAGATTTGGAAGAGTGCTTAGACAAATAAAATTGAAGAGGGGTGATATTTTACTTCATGATATAGTGTGTAGGTGTGCAACTAGTGTAGAGGAAAGGTGAAGTAAGATTTATGATTGTTATATAATATAGTTAAACTAGTGCATGATTGGAATATAATTTAAGGCAACATAATATGTAATTACATTTATTGTAGATAAAATTAAGAGAGGAACCAAAAAAGAGATGGTCATGAAGAAAGTAAAAAGATTAAGATTTTAAATTTAAAAACTTGGTTGCAAGAAGAATGAGAGGAATGATGGTCAGTAAGGGGCTCAGAAAAAAAAAATCTAAAATTCATTGGTGAATAGTGATAGAATACCAAAGGTGTGTCGCAATGGAACACAAATTAAGAACTTAGAACAAACACTCTTTTAGAGATGGGGCAAAATCAATAAAAACCATTGTTTGTAATATTTACATATTATCAATAAATACAATCTAAATAAAAAAAATTAGTTGGCTAAATATTTTTTTGTGATTAGTATTTGTACAATATATTGTTGTGGAGAAACGAGAGGACTCCAATTTGTTTGGATATTTAAGAATAACTTGTGATAAGTCATAGCCGAGAGATTGGGCTTATTTTGAATCTTATTTTGCATCAATAGGTCAATTATTTTTGGATTTGTCATATAATAGAGAAGGTTTTAGGTCATGTTGAACACACCACAAGAATAAGAGGGGGGGTGAATTAGTCTAGACCTTAAAACACTTTACTTATTATCCTATTAACTTCAAAATATAATTAATTTATCACTAAAAATATGAAATATGAAAAAAAATAACAAAACACACAAGAACACCAAATTTATGTGGAAATCAAAAGAAGATAAAAACAATGATTATAATCACACTCATATCATGAATAACTGATTACAATGTTTTAGTCTCAAGGCCAAAGAGGTCACAAAACTTTATTGGACTTGCAAAACTATGTCACATAATCTTAGGGAAAGATATTAAAGACTTGCAATACTAAGACATAAAATCTCAAGGAAAGATGCAAAGACAAAGGACACACTATCTTTTGGTAGGTATAATAAATAATAAACTGTAATAAAGAAGATATCATGATTATGAAATTGCCCTTGAGCCACTAGATCAAGCAAACAATATCATGAAAAATATCACTAACTTCATTTATTATGTCAACACACTATCACACTGAAGATATGATCATCAAAGCTCATCATAAAATAAAATTTTCACTTCTTAATTCACATCCAATTCACAACAATCCAGACACCAAATCATGCATTCACACTTCCATCTATACAAGATTATACCTTGAAACGTAGACAAAATAAACAAGAATTACTTAAAGTTGGCCACACAAACCAAAAATACAGAATGTGGTCTATTTCAGGAGATAACGAGACCCAAACACATCATAACTCGTTTTCCAAAGTTGATTCTAGTGAAATACACATGCTACAATACTCACCAAAGATGACATAAAATCTAACATTTAAAACAATAATGAAACACATTAACCAGTCAACCCAACTACATTACCCAATGCAAAATACACAATGAAGATCTACACATGCCATAATGAGGCCCATATCAAGACTCTAACTCAACCTCCAATCCATATCTAAACGAAAAGAGCATGATCCAGCTAGAATATACCACTTGAAACAACTAGAGACCAAAATAGCTAACAACCCAAAACATAGAACAACACA
Source organism: Cryptomeria japonica (assembly GCF_030272615.1). Taxonomy (NCBI): domain Eukaryota; kingdom Viridiplantae; phylum Streptophyta; class Pinopsida; order Cupressales; family Cupressaceae; genus Cryptomeria; species Cryptomeria japonica. Next base: position 779,598,540 of record NC_081407.1, read on the forward strand.
AATTTACTTGTCAATCAAACCAACACTTAAAATTTTAATTTTAACACTATATAAACCATATGAATATTTTATCTAAGCTACAATATTTGAATCACCATAGTTGAGAAATGCAGAGAATTCTCTAGACTAGTCTTGACAAACAATCTCACTATCAACAGAGCACCATAATCTCTACAAATGAGAACTTCAAAACATGAGGGTACAACATCCACAAAACATAGAGAATATCCAAAACCACAGGCCATGAACATCAAGAACTGAAGGAATGCAGATAATTCTTCCATAAAGACATTTAAATACTATTTCCCACATAGTGAAACTGCCACTACACCAGCCTTTCAAAAACATTGTAGACTTACTTAACATCATTACCAGACCACATAACAACATTTGAACACTCATTTCTAGATCATCTACAACATTCACACAAATGAGCAATATCAAAGATAGTACCAATAAGTTTGTCATTACTGAAAAATGCAACACAAGTTTCCAATAGTTTATTTTTTAATTTAATTAAGGATGGACTAAATAAGAAACTTTGATAAAGGATAAAATGATTAATAAACTCTTATAAGGTGGTCGATATGTGGAAATTCAATGAGAATTTAGAAAAAAATCACAATAGAAAATGAATGATTTATTATTTAGAGTTAGATTTGAATGGGTTATAATATTTCTTTTATCAAGCATTTTAACCAAAACTTCTTGAACTACCATCCTATTAGAATATAACTAATTGTTTAATAATAAGAATAATAAATAATTCATTACACCTAATTTATTAGTGCAATCCTTAATTTTCTAACAAACCTTGTTAAGGTTTTCATTTCGCACAGTAAAACATGCTTATCATAATAATGGTGTGTGTGTGTGTAGTGAAGCTTCCTTGTAGTCATCAAAAAAGTGTAAAACTCAAGACAAATTCTTGGGTTCATAGATCGCCACTTTCTTAAAGTGTGGAATTAAAGATCATCAAAATTATTGTGTAACAACCATTTTAATCCATCCATATTGTTGCATCAAGTTATCTTATTATCTCTAGAATGGTATGATTCACTAAATAGACAAACTCTTGAAAAATAAATTTCAAAAATATATAGATTCTTTCATTTAAACAATATGAGAAAAGCAAAATGTAAAACATGTCTTTCATATACAAAACACAATATTTGATTGGGAAAATGACTTATGATGATTAAAGGCCTAAAAAATATGATGTCTCTAGCCTCTACTCTATCAATACTAAACTTTATCCATTTCATACATCACATTAAATTGCCAAATAGTATAAGCATGTGAGTTAATAATATATTTTAAAAACATAAAAAGAATAGCTCAGAGAATACAAATATTTAGTAACATAATTTACTAAATTTTATCAAATTTAAAGGTTTTAGTTTCTCTTTCTCTAAAAAAAATGCATCATCAACACAACCTTAAACCTCGTTTCTCCATGTTTCTTTTACTACAATTTTTTTATTTTTGTCATATTTGATATATAAGAAGAAATACCTCCTTCAAATATTTTAATACACTTCACCTTATGACAACTTTACTTATTTGTCCCTTACTCCTTACAAAATACTTAGAATCTCTCTATATCCATCACTTTCCACAAAAACAATTCTAAGTACTCACAAGAATTTTGATAAAGATAAACCATAATTTGTTGTTGTTTTACAAACTAGAAATAAAAACAAGATTATAAGTAATTTGATAGAAAATACCTAATATCATAGGTAGCATACACAGTTGTAAATTGAAAATAGATGAATCAGATTCCTTTTAATTTTCTAAAAAATAGATCAATAGATGTTGCAAAGAATTAGTTGCTCATACTTTAGCCATTTAATGAACCTATAAAAATGAACCACAATAATGCATGAAAAACAAAAATAATAAATGCAATAAGGTGTTCATATTTGTTGAAGAACATTACACTTGTGAGAAGTTTAAGCAAAGGGATTTTAAATGGAATTTGATGTAAATAGAGTGCATCTATATATTCAGATGGAAAGAATAGCGAGGAATAGAGAAACAAGGATGAAGTGTTTTTTTATAATAATGTCATTCATATAGTCTTTTATAACTATAAACGATTATATTAAGCGTTACATTTAAATGCATTACAATATTTTTGATTAAGGGAAAAGCAAGTTTTGAGAGGACCCGAAACCCCCTCGATGAATTAGCATCTTGAACACAACAAGAAACGCTTGATCAATAGATATACAAAGATTCCATGCAACAAACCTCTAGGAAACGCAAGCCAAAGGACAACAGAAAACATTACATATCACTGTAATAACCCACTTAACTTAATCCAAAAACTCAACTGATTTTTTTTTTTATATATATATATAAAAGTATTGATTTCTTATTCTTACTTATTCTTATTTACTTTTTTTTTATTCAATCCAATACTCAGGTACATCTATCCAAATGAGATAGGCATCCATCCAATCGGGATGGGCATCTAACCATACGGGTTAGGCATCTATCCATACGAGACTAGGCATCTAACCATACGGGTTAGGCATCTAACCATACGGGTTAGAAATATGTCCATACGGGACAAGAGGTTTCATCTATCCAATCCAGGATAGGCCTCTACCCAAATGGGGTAGGCATCTATTCATAAGAATAGGATATGCTCTGGCCAGAGATTTTAGACTCATCGGGACCATCTGGGAACTGAGCCACTCTCTAAAGACTACACTCCCCTACTAGGAGTGCACCGAGGTTGCCATCCTTAGGAGTATAAAAATAATTACATAAAAAAGCTTGAGTTCCACCTCAGAATTCGGCCTAAAGCCTCGAGAAGTCAAGCGAATCCATATGGGATTCCTTCTGAGTATGCATTGAATTAATTTTAACATTTCAATTATTATTTCCATCATTTGATTAAAAGACCAAGGAGCTTCAAGAACCAACTACTCACCCATAACCAAATCCTAACCCCTATCCCCGAACACCTGAGTACAAGGGACAACTCCATCCCTAGATTGCCTACATACCCGTTTCAGCACAAGCTCAAGGCATCAAGTATGTAGTTTTGGTTTCTAACTATGGTTTAATGTAAACTGCTTGGTGGGTACGCAACCCTTTCTAGGGTCAATGTCCCAGATAGTTTCTCTATGGTTGCTACCCACGATGGTAGCTCTATAACAAAAAGGCTTAAGGTGGCCTTCTGCTTGTGTCCTAAAACAACTAAGTCCTATTTTCTATTAAATACATCACCCTTAATTCGTTATCATTCGTTCAATTGTATCAAGATAAAATAAATTTCCAAGATCTTCACACACATCCAAACCCTAATGGGGTTATCTAAAGTTCAACTAATCGGATGTAAATTCATTTAAAAATTAATCTTTTTAGATTATCGATCTAAGGGGGATTACCCGCCCCTTGGATTTTAACTTCCAAATGAGCCTTATTTCTCCCCGACGATTTATAGGGACGATGCCACAGATGTTGTTGTTGAAGCTTTATTAGGCATTAAGTGCAGTAGTTCAACATGATGACATTACCTGTAAGCATGACCCAAAGGCACCATAGATATCGAACGCTGCTAATTTTTGGTTTCAACTCCTCTTGTTTAGTTATCTAACTAGGATTTTAACTTTGAATTCATGAATCTTAAATGAAGCAATATACAAATACAATTATGAAAAAGAAACTATTATATAAAAGGAATTATTGCTTGAATTTAAAAACTATAGTATGAATTTTTTGTAATTGAAAGGAACATAAACAAATCGAGTACTTGGAATAGTATTTTCTCCTAAGGAAAGTTATGATAATTAAAAATTTGAAACTTGAACTAAATACATGAAATTACTAATTGCTTGGAAACCATGATACTTCCAAAGATAACTTATGAAAATGATTTGAATTACTTGCAAGATATAATTGTTTTGGGAGAAACCATTACACAATAAGTATGAATCCTAATACTGATTTGCTTGAAAGAAAATTAAATGATTGAATAGCAAGAATTTGGAAATGAATGTTAACACCTACTTGTTTGAAGTGAAAAGTACTTAATAATAATCCCAACTAATTCTTCCATATGAAGTAATACAAATTTCATCTACAAATGATAACACTACTTTAAATGTGAATCCTAATACTTGAAAGGTACTAAATTGCTTGAAATAGAATTTAAATTATCAAATGATTATACTTTGGAAATGAATTTAATACTCACTTGTTGAAGGGAGAAGGAAACAACTATTCAACAATAAGCTTCAAACTAACCACATTATTCTTAGTTACTAATTGTTTGAAAAAGAGATTAGAAAAGAGTATAAACACTTGCTAGTCAACCAAGTAAATAATACTAAGTCTCCTAATAAACAATTCTAATCAATAAACTTCTAGTTTCTTTTGAACTAATACCTTTGCAAGATTATAAAGTGATAACTAATTACTCCTTCCACTTGAGGTAACGTTAAGTTTATTGCTAGATACATTCTACAAATAATAACTTTATCAATTTCAAATACTTCAAAGGGAGATAATGTTTGCTCCTTAAATTACCCTCAATTAGAATTGTTATTTAATTTTCTAAGTGATCATAGAATAGGTTTCTTGAAACTCATTTGCTAAAACAATTTCAATTTTGAATAAAATCTCTTTGCATCCTAATTAATACTATTACCATATGAATATTTAACTATCCAATTTACCTCTAATTTTAATGTTAATTAAATTTATCCTTACTAATTACTTGTATTATTAAGTGTAACTTTTTTCTTTTACTAGTCTTATGTTTCTTTTAGCTAGAAGGTAAATGATTTTAACTATTAAAAGAAGTGACTATTCGCAATGCCTTATATACTCATATCTTGGAATCTAATAAAGAAACAAATCAAATAATCAACCTTTCAAATTGAGGCAAAACTTTGTCTAACATTAACTCATATTGCTGAAATACCTAAAAGGGTTACTATGAATCTAAGCACATCTACTTGTTAGGTAAATTCCTTTAACATTTGATACTTGTACTAATTGAAATATGCAAAAGTTAGTTTTGAAATCCAATAATTAAAGAACTTAAATATTTGAAATGTATTGATTGTCTTGAGGGAACCCACTTACTATTATGATTTATTTATTTGATGAAAAAATCCAAAACTATGAAATAAGTGTATCATTGGCACAATAACATTTTCCTTTGCTTTGTTTTTCCTAAGCCAAACTAATTTGTTTAATGAGGAGATTTAACTATTATATCTACATCCTAAGAAGGATTAATTCAAGATGGTAGATCTCTTAATGCTCGATTATCTATTGCAATTATCAAGTGTTAATTGACTCTTTTGCCTTATGCAATATTTATCTTTTCAAAACCCAATGGACTCTTTTCCCATCATTCACGAGATACTAACTCTTTAGAATTTAAAACGAGTTCAAATTTGCAACTTAATTTTCCATAATAAAACTCCAATAAGGTATCCATTAATATGGGTTAGACTCTTTTCGCTTAAATTTTCCTTTAATATTTTAATAATCTAATTCCTAAAACTAGATATGACATTTTAAACATCTTTCCATTAATTTTAATAAGGTTAGATTATAAATAGGTCTCATTAATCCTTTTTAAATAGATATCAATAAATAAAACCATTTTTCATTAAATAGACCTCAATAAATAAATTCATCACTAAATTTGATTAATTTTTAATTATTAAAATTTATATTTATAATCCTAAATGGTTTTTTTATCACCAAGTGCATAATTAAATTTCAAAGAACTATAAGCTTATTAATTTCAATCATTCAAAATAACTTTCAATGTTCTAAAACATTTTTAATTTAAAATTAAACACATAAAATTTAATTACAAACTCTAAAGTATAATTCAATTAAAAAAATTCATACATGCACGGGGAATAACATTTTTTTTTTTTCCTAAAAATCCAAAGAGATGAATTTGTTTCTAAAAAGTATAGAGATGATTTTTTTTTTTGTAATGCACAAAGATGAATGTTTTCCTAAAATCCATAGAGATAGGTATTTATCTAACATACACAGAGATGAATACATTTCTATTTTTGATTTCTTTATTCTGATTTTATATTACTTTGGCAATAGATTTATTTTTGTTCAAGTTATTCCATTCTCAAAAAAATCTGATTTTTTGTAAAATAAAGAAAGTTGATTGAGGAAAAGATTTCAGAATTAAACAATATTCGAATTTGTATATGCATATTTGAAAGAGATATATTAACCAATTTATTTCCTACATGCAGAATAAAAAAAGAAGAATATTTTTTTTTCTTTTATTGTTTTGGATATAAAAGCAATTTATTACATGTATTTGATTAAATCAATTAACAAAAGCTGAGAAAGATTTCCTTGCAAAAAAATCTGGAATGGATAAAAGAGATTTCTTTTAAGAAAATAAAATTAAAATATAAAATTTCTTATGTGCAAAATTCTGAAAGAGACGAGAGAAGATTTTATTTGAAAAGAAAAAGCAAGCAATGCATGTGCAAGAGGGGAACCTGGATTTGAATGAAGAACCTTGTTGACCTCCTTCAATTCCTCCTTGAAGCTTGGTAATGATCTTCTCCAAAATCCTACAACACATCTACAAAATTTCTCCTACAACTAACATGGTATTGAAAATAAATTCATAAAAAATTTCAAGACTACTTTATTATCCAAAAACAATGAAGTCCCTTTTTCAAAAATTTAGAACTCAATATATATAAAATAGAGTCTATTTACCACTACAAAAGAAATTAATTGATTTCAATATTCTTTTCCCAAAATAATTTCATGCAAAATGATTAATTGACATAGTGGGGGTTACATGCAAAAATTGAATTGAGATTCTCTTCTAGAACCTTCTCATTTCCTCCTACAACATGTGCTAAATAGTATATTGAGAAAATAAATAGTTTCTAAATTAATTCCATGTAAAAATGATTGTTGTCATAGTGGGGGTTACATGCAAAAATTTGAATTGAGATTCTCTTCTAGAACTTTCTCATTTCCTCCTACAACATGTTCTAAATAGTATATTGAGAAAATAAACAATTTCTAAATTAATTTCATGCAAAAATGATTGTTGTCATAGTGGGGGTTACATTTGACCATACATTCAAAATTCAAATTCAAATTCTCCTCCAAAAATGCATTTTGTAACTCCTTTGTCATAAAAAATGCCTCGAATAGAATTATTATTGTCATAGAATAATTTTGTAACTCCCATGTCATATATTTGCTAAATATAATATTTATTCTTTAATATTTTAAATTTTAACTTTCTTTTCTAGAATCTTCTTATTTCTCCTACACCATGTGCTCAATTAGGATATTGAGAAAATAAGCAATTTTCAAATAAATTATGACCTCATGTGTGTGTCACCACTTAAATTCCTTTTTATTTAAAAACTTCAACCTCATTTCAATTTATATTTTCTTTCTAACATTACTCATAAAATTAATATTATAATAATAATAATAATAATAACAAGTCATATCAAGGTCCAAAAAGAGGGTTATCACAATCACGTTGGACATAAGCAAAAAGACAAGACTCTGAGGGTTTTGAGTGGCTCCCACAACCACTAAAGAGGGTTTTAAATAAGCTCCCACAAGTTGAAAGACACTGAGGGTTTTGACAGGCACCCACAACCATACAAGAGGGTTTTAACCAAGCTCCCAAACCCAGCACACCTTAACCAAAAAGAAGAACCAGAAGAAACCAAGGTGTGCCCTCTAAAACTGGTAGCAAACACCCAGTTAATCAAAAAAAAACTATTGGAGGAGAGTTTTTACTGGCTCCGTCAACCAGGAGGAACAAGAACATGGTTGAAAACTGAAAGCTCTTCACAATCACCACCTTAATAGGGAGCAGAGGAGGAAGAACAACACATAACACATACTCAACCATTAAAATCCTGATATAATGTTGCTTGTATAATGCACTACAAATAAAACTTTCCAAACTACCATCTTACATGAATACAACTAATCCATTGATAATAAAAATAAACAAATCATCAATGTGACTTTATTTATTAATAGAAAGCTTCATGTTCCAACAATTGAAAAGCTAAATGAAGTAATTAGTTTTATTTTAATTAACACTAGACTAAAATAAAATTGAATTCAATGAATTCTTTGAGATTTTACATGTTTAGAGTATCAACAAATATATTCATAAATAAATTTAATGTATAATTTCACAAATTAGAAATAATATTTAAATATATTTAAAAGACACATAAAATAAATTTATATCATTTCTAATATATAAAAATAAACATAAAATAAAATTGTAAATACCATAGATTGGCAAATTTCATGGTTGCACATATTACTTTGTTTCAATGTTTTGATGAGCAATTTATATAGCTGGTGGTCCCATGGATATTTAATTATGATACTTATGTTTCAGGTAATTATCTTAGATTTACATTTAGATGAAATTGTTAATAATAATGTATGATAACTTTTCGAGAAAATATAAGACATATATTAAGGAAGGAAAGAAATTTGTGGAATAATAACTGCTCTACTAAAACAGAAGAAATTTCAAGTTATATTTATACCTAAATAAAAACACACGTGGAAATAGACCAGCCACGGAAATTTAAACATATAATATACATTATATTATATTTAAACAGCCACATGGAAACCTCGGATACAGCTACTCTTCAATCTTATCAAGGAATTGTGATGGATGATTTTGTCGGATTCTCCGCCCATGCTACGCCGCACTATGTGACCGTATACCTATTTTTCTTCTCCGTTTCATATATCAATTTATCAAAATCAAAGGAGAATTTAGTCTCAAAGTAAACAGTCCGCAGCCAAAATGTCGGCATCTAGAAAGCTTTGTTCAAAACGCGTCTGAATTCTAGAAAGGTGTGCACAGAATTTCTTTGTGTGCATCTGGAATATAAAATATTAGCCCTGCGTTATAAAATATTTTATATCAGCGTAGTGTTATCATCAGAAATGGCGAGAAAAAATATAGTATCCTGTGCAGCCTGTAGAGTGCACCGCAAGAAATGTTCAGAAGAATGTGTTCTCGCTCCTTATTTTCCTTTCGATGACCCACATAAGTTCTCAGTCGTTCAAAGAGTGTATGGGACCAAGAATATCATCAAACTACTTCAGGTAATTTTTTACCATGGCTCTATTTTTATTTTCTGTTCAAATGGCTTTTAAATTTGCAACTGTAACTACTTGCTTTTCTATGCCATTATCTACTTGAGAATCACATAGTATCGTGTCCAGGATATGCAACTGCTTATTACCAGTTCATTGAATTTTTAATTTGAGCTTGACAAAATATTTTAGCTGAGATATATAGTTAGGGTGCATTTTAATCCGCTGATACTTATTTGCTTCATCTTTATCGATTCCCGCATTGTACAATGTATGTTCTTAAAGTTGAACATTCATATGCTAGGTTTCGTTATGATTCTTCTTACTAGCTTCATCTGTATACATTTTGGTATTATAGATTGATTGTTCTACTACTCAAGAAAATACTGATCAACTTTCATTTCAAAGTTCTCAATATTTTTTTGGGGGGGAGGAGCCACTTTCAGAGGATCGCGGATTTTAATAGTTCAAATTGGCCCTCTAGGACACCCTCTAGAGAATTTGGTAGCCTCAATGGTTGTTAACAACATCCAATGATATGTGAATATGAGGCCTGCCCCTCTAAACTGGATGGCCAAGTGCGGTCACATATACTCAAGGGGACCCATAATGATAGTCAATAACCATTACGGATTTTATTAATTTTGTATAGTTTCATGTCGATTACATTCCTTTATGTTTTTCTATTTTTAAAGTACATTCAAAATCTTTTTCTATTTTTAAAGTCCATTCAAAATTATCTCTAAGTTTTACTTCTCTCTCGTTGATTACATTTTAGTTGGATGGATAGTTCCATTTCAATCCCTATTCAGTTCTCATTATTATTAGTCAAGATACCTAAAATAACCAGTGCCAAAAATCATTAAAACACATATTAAAAAGAAAAGAAATCTATTTTCAAAAATTTCTAAAATTTTAAAAGTAAATGTTGTGATCAAACATTTTAAGAAAAAATATATAAGGAATATATTTTTCATCATATTCAAATTCTTCAAATATTAGTCATTATTTCAACATTAAATATTAATCATTATTACAATGTAAAATAAAATTACAAAGAATAAAAACCTAAATATTAGATTTTCTCAATACAAAATTCAAAAGAATAAAAATCCAAATTGCAAAATATTTCCTAGTCAAAGGAAACCATGTGAAATAACCTAGTTGGGCAATGTGAAATTTAAAATAATATTAAACTGTTGCATAATCTAAAAATAGGAATAACTCCAATATTATACTCACAATAAATGGATTTCATCTCTTTAGTAATTAGTGGATACATAGTTTTTCTAATTAATTGATATATAGTCCAATTATATTGTCCTTCTTCTTTTGAAATAGGACTAGTGTCATTTTCTGCAATAGGCTTTATCTCATTAAACCTTTTCAATCAATTAATTTACCTTCAAATTTATTTCTCAAAGGTCCATTATACTTATTCTATAAAGTTGTTTTTATGTTTTCAAAATGCTTCTTCAAAATAATGGAAGAAATCAATAATATTTCATATCACTTGTTAATTAAGGAATTTACTAAAACTTAAAACTTAAAATATTTAGGTTAAACAAGCATAACATAATTGGTTAACATTATTATAATTAGGAAGATGAATATTATTATTGTAACATGCTCTTTCCAATCAGAAATTTATTATCCTTAATTCATAGTAACATTGAATGACTTTGTAGGAAGTTATCTCCCTCTTATGTCACATTCTTTAGTTGCTATATTGTTTTACTTTTTTAGGAATTGAAAATTGACTTGGCTATGTAACTAGTTAAAAAATTTTATCTATGTCTCCCTTAAGATTCAAAAAAATATATCCATTCTTCATCTAAATTATGCAATTATTACTACAATGAAAGATTGTGAAACTATTAGAATCATTAGATAAGATGCACTACATATACGATAAACTTTGTGAGAAGATAGAAATTCTAAATTACAAGAAGCACTAAAAATTTAGTGGTGGACCTTCTATGGATCCTAAAATCGTGGTGTAAGATTTAAACTCATATTTAATATAATTAAAATTTATTTTTAAGGTTTTAATTTAAGGAATATCCTATTTTAATCTCTAAAATTCCTCTCACTATGGTGTTGACATGCGTGTCTCATCTTATTTGGAGCCATAACTAGATTACCCATAAGGATTTAGGATATTTCTTATTGATTTTGATGATGAACCTCTATTACCTGGAATTTAGAATGACTATATTTAAGGAATAGATTGTGAGAGTGTCCATAAAGATTATAATATCAAGTCATATTTGATAATGTATAAAATGGTGTGCTTTTGATTAAGATAAATGGATTTTACAAGGACCTGAAACCCAAAGTCAAAGAACAATACAAAAAATAAAAAGTCACTAACCTATTCAGAACCAATGACAAAACAACCACAGAAACAAGGCCCAAGCCCACACAGCCCAAAAAACAAAACCTAAATAGAGAAAACCTAAAATACACTCAACCAAAGATTGCATCAGCTCTAAATTCTTTTGGATCATACTCTTGTTGATTTCCTTGAGATCATCTATGATGAACCTAGAGGTACTCTTCTTTTGGTTCCTGCTTCTAGTCCTCATATAGGGGCCATTAGTGGTTTGAGGTCCCGTACCTTGCAAGTTCAGCTCTTGGATTTTCTTCTTTTGTTTAGTCTCTGAGGGTAGAATAGTAGTGGTGGACTGATCTCTTTGATCCACAATCATGGCATTGAGATTTTTAAGTGGCCAATGCATTCAACGTCCTTTCTCGTCAGTTCACATAATTGTATCAGGAAAGTTTCCTTTCCCATCAACCACCGTATAAAATGATGTGTTATACATTACTTAGCCATTCAAATTCATTTACGCCATCACACTCATTTGTAAGAGAAAAAAAAAATCTAAACCACTTTTTAATAAATTTCAATCCTTATAATTTTATATGATAAGATAAGCCAAGTGCTAGTTTCTTCTATGTTATATACAAAAGTTTGTTTTCAAAGATGGTAATGAATATAGAATCATCAACTTTTGTAATACTAATGATTTTTTATACATTTAAAGTGAAAATTTATAAGATAATAAATAAAGTATTTGATAGTAATATGAATAATCAGTGAGTCTATTAGTGACAACAAAAATAAATCTTTGGGTTATCTAACTTTTGTAACTTATTAAGAAATTTCATATATATTTAATCAAAAAAATGAGCTAGTATATTGAATGCTTATAAGAGGATTTTATTTTTAACTATTTCATATTGTGAATCCTAAATGTCTTTGTATTGATGAGTAATTTATCTTATATATTATAGTACTTTAAATAATTCAACTAGTATTTAATGCATTCAAAGAGATTTAGTTTGTATCATAAGTGTCGATGGTGGTTAACGACGACCAACTCTAAATAAATTTTAGGTCACTCACTCTTTAAAATCAATAAATTCTACTCCATTTTCCCTTTCTAGTAAGGTATTGACCATGTTGCATAACAATGTGGTCTATGTGATTAGATTAATAAAGGGAATTTGGTAATAAAACAAGTAATAGACCTAGATAATATATAGTATGTTTTAGATATGTTAGTTAATAATAGATCTCTACACTTAGACATAAAAATCTTGAACTATTTTCTAGTTTAATACAGAATTTATATTGATCTAGAAGTACCCTTTAATATAACTCTTGATATATATGGAAATAAGGTCTTATCTTGATACATTAGCTAATATCTTAATTTCCTAATCACCATCAATCATTGAAAGAAACAACCCATAAGATCCAACTTAGTCCTAAATGAGAGTTGGATGCTTTATTTGATTACTCCCTCTTGTGATTTGATTTGATTTGATTTGATGTGAATATGTAATGTCTAGATAAAATGATGTAAAATAAAAAAGAGTAAGCACAAACAAAAATATATTACACTATAAGAAAACATAAATGTGTGGATCTAAAAAAATGGACGGAGAGAGGAACCTATAGCTAATATATTGAGGTAAAAGAGTCAACCTATGGAGATAGGAGCCCCAAGCTAGAGGCTTTCTTCATCAGATAAGGCTTCAAATTCTAGATCAAGGGGCTCTATAGGTGAGCTAATCAACATAGTCTAGGGGATTTTCCTTGTTCAAAATCTACAACTATGCTTCGTAGTCTACTATGTGAAAATTTACAACTTTCAAGTATTGGATATGTGCCTGCATATAAGAAGAGGTAATATGGTTGTGATGTATAGGGGATTGCCTAATTCAAACACCATGTTTGTGTTCCTATCTCCAAACAACAATAATTATATAAAAAGAGAGATTACACATATTAGAGTGGAGGCTAAATGATAAATGAAATGTTTCAAATTTATAAGAATATACGTTAGGATTGATATTACTAGTGATGCGATTCTCTTTGGACAAGTCCTCCAAGTGTTAATACAATAAAATGATAAACCATAACAAAATCTATTGTGGTCAAGTCTATGCTATGAGTCTCTTTAAAATCCTTGCCAAATTTGCAGATAGAATGGAAAGAATACAGAAGCATTTTCTTTGGTCGGGAACTGAATCTAAGAATAGGCTCCATTTAGTTGTGTGGGATCAAGTTTGCTTACCCATAAATAGGGGAGGTCTAGATATTAGGCATTTAAAAGATTTCAACAGGGCTTTAATGACCAAACAACTTTGGAGATGCTTAAAGGAGAACAATGCATGGACTGATATCTTCCAAGACAAATACCAAATTCATGGTTTCCAAAGGATGCTGGAAAATTATAACCTCCCAACTTCGAATTCTGATCCGTGGAGCAACTTCTTTAACTTCAACCCCATTATCAATTAGGGATGTCGATGGGTGCTAGGGAATGGGAGAAATATAAGGTTCTAGGAATATTGGTGGATGGTAGAGGGTTCATTGTCTAAATCATTGTGGGCTTCTCAATTCAAAGAAAAATACACTAGTTTGATTGGAACCTTAGTGGTGAATTATATCAGTGACGGAGGTTGGGTTGACCTCAGTAGCTTTGGTACTTCTCTAGAGCCTTTGCAATCTTGGCTCAATATGATCCTCACCCCCTCCTCTTAGGTGGAGGACTCAATCATTTGGAATGGATCTACTTTTTGGCATTTCATGGTGGCGAACGCTTTCAGGATCATTACCAGGTCTTTTACTCATGCCCCCTTTTGGGCAGGAGTTTGGAATAAACCCTTAATTCCAAAAATTAATATCTTCTTCTTATTGTTCATGCAAAACAAGATTTCTACCACTGATAATCTTTGTAAATGTGGGATCCCCATCACTAATACATGCCTTTTATGTAAAGAAGATGTTGAAAATGTTGCTCATCTACTCTTACATTGTTCCTTTGCTAGGGATATTTGGGCTTTCTTTCTCAATTTATTGAATTCTAATTGGGTCCCTTCTGATTCTATACAGAACTTTTGGCACCAATGAAAGTGACCCTATGGTAACCATGCGATTGGTATTTTTTTGAACTTATCCCTGCCTCATATTGCTTGGGGTATATATGGAAGGAAATAAATAGTAGGTTTTTCAGAGATTTGGAGTCCACTGCTCAAGTGGTCACAATCAGAATAAGGAATTCTATTAAGGAAAACTTTCTTAACTATTTCCCTAGGAGGAAAAACGATCCTCCACTTGTCTCTAACTAGGAGGAATGGGATACTATCAGAAGATGGTAGATTTACTAGGATATATTTGTTCCAATCTATAAAATAAAACATAGCAGAGTGAATGTGTCTTGGCATCCATCCACTTTGGGGTGGATCAAAATTAATATTGATGGGGCATCCAAGCGAAATCCTGGGCCGCCAGGTTGTAGGGGAGTGGTGAGGAATCATTTGGGTTTGTTGGTCTCCACATTGGCGCTCCCTTTGGGCACCCAGACTAACCATTATACGGAGGCCAGCGCCGCCTACATAGGTCTACACATGGCTAGCAAGGAAGGCTTTAGATGAGTCTGGTTGGAAAGTGACTCGCTTAATATTGTGAACTGCATCAGGGGTAGTACTGAGCCTAGATGGACTATTTTGAACCCGATTAAGGATTGCCTTCAAATGATTGCTGCCCTGGAGGAGTTCAAGATCTCACATGTTATCCGAGAAGGAAATAAACCGGTGGATCATGTGGCCAAATTGGTTGCTGATAACATGGTGATTAAATGGTGGAGGGGAAGGGAAACCTTCCTGAAAACTTTGTGCAACCTAGCAAGAAATGATGTCGATATCTTCGGCCTTACAAATGACCTTAATGCTGAAATATTATGATGGGATGGGAGTCGTTGGGCAGGTATTTCAAATTATTACCACTTTGAGAAGCTCTAGAACTTTCAGCTTGCCCTGTTTCTAGTTTTTTTTTCCTGGTTTTGCATCTGGAGTGTAGCTTCCTAGAATGCCTAAGTAATAGAATGGGAGGGGACAAGAATAGGCATGAACCCACGACCTATGATAAGTGGCAAAAAAAAAAGGAGGTCTAGGAGGAAATATTTGATGGTGGGATGGCTCCCTATCTGGAGAGACTTCATGGTAACTCTCCCCTGGTTACTGAAAGATTTGTCAAAGGATGGAATAAGGGTGTGTTGGCTATGTATGGGGCGGAATGCTAGGTTGATGAAACCCTAGCTGCTATTGTTATTGGTCTTGATATGGAGGGTAGAAAATTTTATAGAGAGAGGAAGTTGGGTAAGGAGGCCATTGCTGCTTTTTTGACAAGGAAAAGAAATGACAAAGGGTGACAAAAATGGTGGACGATAGTTACAACAGGAATGAACTGAATTCCCTCTGGGCTGACATGGCAGAATTCATCATGAGGATAATTCGGTGCTTCATGAGCGTTTTATCATGTTAATCATGGATTATTCCAAAGCCCATGAAGTGGAACCCTCCCCCATGGATAAAACCCATATTTCTTCTTCTAACCCTGAGGTGCAATTTGTTTCTGACATGGAGATGGAAGAGGATGACAGTGGCACTGCTCTGAATTGTTGGGATATCAAAGATTTAGAGGACCCTGAGTATAAATCAAAGAAATAAGGGGAGCCTATGGTGACCCCGGGAACTAATAGTAGTAGAAAAACCAACCCTCCAAGGTGCGCGAGAAGATAATTTAAATCCACTAGTAGGAAAATGCAAGACCTGGAAACCCCCACCAGCAAGAAATTTTTTTTTACCAAGTCTAGTGAGTCCAAAGACAAGGACCACGAGATTAGGTTAGACATTCCCATCAATGTGGATAATGAAAAGCCAGGGGCCTCTGAATAAGGAGAAATAAGGGGAGAAAAAGGGGGAGAAGAAGCTAGAAGACCTGATTTTGGAGGGCACTAGAGGCCAGGAAAAATGTTGGAAGTGGGTGGATGAGGAAATTGGAACTCTGAAAGAAGGAATTAAAGGAATTATTGAAACCTTCATGAACTACCCTGGGCCTTGCAAAAATGATAAAATCATGAGCATGATTCAGAAGATATCTCAGGATATTGAAACTATGAAGATCTTCCATGAGTGCAAAATTGATAAGCTGGAGGAGTATGTGTATGACATCAAAGACAACTTGAATAATTTGGTGGGAATCAACAAGGAGGCGATGAGTAACAGCATTGAAAGTTTGGATAAAATCAATGCCATGATGGCCGACTATAGAACTAGACCCATAGCAAGTGAACCTCCCTTGGGGGGAAAATAAAAAAAAAGAATTCTTCAGAGGGTGGTCAAAGTGCTGCTGGTGGGAAGACTAGTTGAGGTCCCTGTACTAGGACCAGGAGCTGGAACTAGGAACATGGTACCTCCAAATTCATCATGGAGGATCTGGAGAAAATCAACAAGAAGATTATTCAGAAGAACACTAAACTGGTGCACTCTCTCAGTTCAGTGTTTTTTCCTATTTTTTGGGGTATTTTCATCTTTTTTTTTGGCGTTGGGTCTGTGTGGGGTTTATCCCCTATTTCACTTTTGTTTAATGTCTTTTTGGCTGCTAGCCTTGGTCTGTAAAACTTTGGGTTTTAGGTTAGTGTAAAACCTGTTTATATCTATCAAACACAAAATCTATTGTGAAAACAAAAATGAAGATAAGTTATTGTAACTTGATAGTCCTTATACTCAAATATGTTATTGAATGAATAAATTAGGAATCTTGAATTTGAATTATATAATTGATAGATTTTATTTATGACTGATAAATGATTTTCTTATTTATTGTTCTAAAGATACTTCATATTTTTTCTTGACTTCCAATGCTCATGTAAAAATATCTAGATTATATCACAAATGGTAGTAATTAACACTTGTGCATGTTCAAAATTGGGCCCCTCTTGGAGGGACAAGGATGATAGGAATGTTATTCTACTAAGTCTAGGGCACTAGGTTCCATACTCAATTCAAAAATAGACTAAAAAGGATTGTGGCAAAGTACCAAGTTATAGGACATTGAATATGATCTTGATCATGACATATGACAATGATAGGATGTGATAAGGTCCAAATAGGCTTGAAAGGATCTAGGAGGAGACACACTAAGGAAAGGGCCCAAAATAGGATGTGAAATTATATGGGGATACAATTTATGGCCTAAATTTAACTCCCACTTTAGTGAGAGCATGAAATTACACTCATAATCACATTAAAATAGAGATGTGCTATTTTAATTGTACTATTATTATATTATCTAGATAATTATCACAGATGCTACAATTATAGTGATGTCATAATCAGTATCTCCAATGATGAAATATTCAAAGAATGGAAAAATAGGAGAAGGTCTTTATTCATTTTGTCATGAATTTATTTGAAGGCTAGTAGTAACAGAGGATGGAGGAATTCCATATCTCAATTTATCTTCTCACTTTTAAATTATGTCTTTCTTGAGAACCATTTCTAGTGTTTTGGTCTTTTTTTCTTATTTTAGTCTTTCTTTATTCATGCAAACAAATTTGAAGAATGCATGCCTTCAGAAGATTGATTTTGAAGAAAATTTCAAGATTTAGTGTGGAGCTTACTATGGCTCTTTGTCTAATGGGCTTCTAGGATTATGATCAAGAGTTTTTATAATCAATAATAAAGTTTCTTTAATATTAATAATTAAATACTTACATACATTGTCACCATATCACAAAAAAGGGGATTAGCCCAAAGTCTGAGAAAGTATAACCCAACATCACCTCCACAATTAACTACACAAAGATAGCCATAACGAATAACTACTCGGACCCAATATGCCTAAAAAACAAAAAAAATTACTAGTCCCAACCAATAATACCAAAAAAGGACACATCGAGCAAGAAAATCCTACTTGGATTTTTCCTTATAGACAAACATAGATCCTGGCCCCTTTGTGTATCTTGCTTCCATATTACTTTCATGGTCTTGTTTCTTCTTTGCTTCACAAGCCATTTCTCTTTGAATTTCAGCCGAGAAAACATACACATCAATTGCTCCCATGATTCTTGAGTCTAGTTGGTTCTCTCCACATGGTTTGAACCATCCCTCCACAAAAAAGAATGGTTGAAATTCAACATTTACATGGTCTGGCATCACACCCTCCCTAAACGGTCTCCTCAAACCTTTCCCATGACCTGATCTTCCCATCAAAGAAACTAGGCCACAAAGTAAGTGGGCAAGAACACAACCCATAGGATTTCATCACCCATTCAACCTCTTCTTTAGTCCCAAACAATAAACCCCAGGATACCAACATTGACATAATATCCATGTTGTTTTTGTACTAAAATTCAGACACCTAATACTCTTGGCCCAAAAGATGCTTAATGATGTCAACAAAGGCTTCATCATCACAAAGGAAAATGCCACCCAACCTCTTATCATAGATACCTCTAAGGAAAGCCAACTATTTCTTGGTCGAATGGAGAGTAAAAGTGGTCTGCATTTCCACCTAGAGCAGAAGAAGCACAATTATCTCCACACCATGCCCTCACTTCAAATAGGAAAAGCTTCACAATGCAAGCGAAAATCTAGAAATTTCTATATAAAGATGAAGCTAGCCCTTTGCATGCTGTAAAATGTACCAGACCTCTTGAAACCAATCTTGAAAACCTTAGTCATAATGATAAATTAAGGTGATGACTCAAGTTTAATAATAAGTAAGATCGACACAAAGAGCAAAAAACAAAAGGGAGGATATTAATTCACAATACAACTTCAAGGCCAAAACAATCATGTCAAAGTATCGATTAGGCATCCCAAGCCACATCGGCTCCTAAGTTGTCCCACCACCAGATCATTTGGGGTTCCAAATCACATGCCACATTGGACAAGGCATCAACCTCCCCATTACCCTCGAACCAGATATACGAGATTTTGAAATCCTGAAAAGAAATTATTTTTTAGCAAATAACTAATACAAACTTGCTAATACATGAACATTGGGAGGATCCACTCGAGATTGCATCCATAACAACTTTGGGGTCTCCTTCAAGATGGACTTTCAAAATTTTAAGGTTGCTTGCTAACTCAACTACCATCAGTGCAACTTAAACCTCAACATCATTATTCAACCCATTTTGCAAACTTTGAGAACCTTTTAATAATATTTTCCCTTCATCATCTCAAGCCACACAACCAACACTTGAAATACCCAGATTTACTCTTGATGCACCATCAAAATTGATCTTCACCCATCCTTTCTTTAGTATTACCCAAATAGTTATAAAATCACGACAACCACTAGGATTTACCCTAGAAATCCCATTAATGGGTCGAGTATGATATAGAGTTATACCCTTTCACAATCATCAAATAATGATGGATTTATGTCAAAGCTCTTTATGGATAATTATGAGCTGGTATAAAAATAGTAATAGTCATACCTTCGAGAAGTTATGTAGCACAACAACACCACTTTGGGTGTATATCAATAAATAGCATCAATAAATGAGGAGGCAACCCATACCCCACCTTAAGTTGTCAATAGATCTCTATGTGGATATTTTAAGGAAGATATAGATTTGTATAAAGGAGAGAAAACCTTCAAAACTAAGGTGATATCCTTGCCAAAAAAGTCCATGTGTTCCAAGTTAGAAAGAATATCCTTATAGAGAGTGAAAATATTTAAGAAAGGAAGTGATCATTGTGAAGGAAATATTGTACAAAAAGTGTAAAAGGATATACCTTTTATAAACATATCTACTTCCATAAATAAATAAAATATTAAAACAAATATGACATCTTCAATACTAAAATGGGAAAGGGATCAAGAGTAAACACCTTTCCAATTGTTGGAAAAGTAGATTCTTGATGAAGGATTGCAACACTTTCAACAATAGGGAGAGACCATTTTAAAAAGATATATAGTTCTAAGAAAGTAAAAGGTCGTAAGAAAGGATACATGAATCCAAGCAATGATAAGGTCCTCGTGAAGGATAAAGAATTCTATGCAAGAAAGAAAAATCATTATAATAGATACAACCCAACAAAGGGAAAGTCGATCCTAATGAAGGATAAATATTTGAAAATTATTCTTATCCATTAGTATATAGAGAAAAACAATTAAGATATTATGTTTCTACTAAATTATTATTTCACATGATATTATACCACCATAGATGACAGTGAGCCCCCAAAAGGCAAGCTATGATTGTCACATAGTGGGGAGTAATATAATAGGAATAAGTGTATACAAGCCTAATAAATAATGTATCATAACTCATCAATACTTCATCTCTAGAAGAGAGATGAAATTAGTGAATCTAAGGTAAATTTTTATTAAGGAAAGTTTCATTAAAATCTTCCTTTTCTACAAACATATTCTCATAGGGGATGTACATTTTAGGAAAAGTTTGAACATTATTCCTCAATGCATAATCTTCAAGAGAGATATTGATAGAAGTGGTGATAATATCTTCTTGAACAAGCATTCCCTCATTAGTGAGAAACATTAGGAGAGGTTTAAGGTTATATAATAGAGAATAAGTCACGATCACATACATTAGGTTTACTCATTATAGCACTACTATGAAAAGAACAATGCAAATGCAAGCCAATCAGAGGCTATCATTTTATCTTAAATTTGATATATAATGCCTAATTGATTAATAAAAAATGAGATTTACAATGAAACAGACTTCTTTCTAAACCATAAAACTTGCATATTCTTAAATTAGATCTTAGCCTAGAGACATGAACTAAGATATCAATTTCCAAATTACCATCAATCAGTGGAGGAAATAATCCACAAGATCCATCTTCAATCCTAAAGTAGAGGTTGATGCTTTATTTAAATACTTCCTCCTGTAGTTTGATTTTATTTGATTTGGTGTGAATATGTAATGACAAGGGAAAATGATGAAAAACTAAAAATACTTAGCACAAACAAAAAGAAATTAAATTAAAAGAAAAAAATCTAGTATAGATCTTGAAATGAGATGTAGAGATGAAATTATTATTGAAATTTGGATTTGAAAGTGTGAGACTATGGAGATAGTCATTGTAGTCCCAACAATGTACTCATTAGTATATTTTTAAGATTCTAGATCAAAATTCTTTATAAATATTTCACTCAGTAATTCAACCTAAAAGTTTTGGTCTAGTGAGCTAATTAGCATATTCTAGGGGTTTTTACCCATTCAAAATATTATATAACGTGTCTTAGTCTTCTTTCTATAAGTTTACAACTTTCAACTATTGGATGTATACATACACACATAAGAAGAGAAAAAATGTTTTTTTTGTATAGGGGATTGCCTCAATCAAACCCTATGTTTATGTTCCTAACTATAGAACATGATGGAGAAAGAGACCTTACCCCTTGTAGGGTAGAGGTTAAATGACAAATGGAATGTTCTGACTAGAAAAAAGTAAGATATGGCTAAACCTTTATATAATTTCCACTAAGGCACACTCAAGCGAGGAGCTCACAAGTACTGAGACCACCAAGACCACAACAACAAAAAAAGGCAAGCCCTTTTTTGAAAGGAGAATTTGGATTAGAAAAACAACTAATGGGAAATATACCACCCCATACACAAAATCACCTAATCAAGATAGAGAGGTTTAGGAACAAACCTTGAACCATCCTCTTACCAAACCCCCTTATACTGGGGTCAAACTAGCGAAGGGAATAGACAACCACCAATAGAGTTTGAAAGGCATTTTGTAACCTTTCACCAATAGGGCTACCAAAAACCTAAAATAAGACTCTCAAAGCACATAAGGACCTAGTAATAAAAAGAGCACCCAACCATCCCATAATAACATCAAAACAAGAAATCATAAAATGGGCTAGCACAAACATTAAAGTGTTTTGAAAGGAATCCTTGAATCTTTACCAAAGTGAAAAACCTTCAAATAACCCATCATGGGCCAACTGTCAACAACAAAAATTGGAATTAAAATTATAGGATGTAAGAACTTAGGGGAAGAGGCCCCATCCATTACCTCAGAGACAAGAAGACCCCAAGTCATGCTTCAAATGCAAAGACCTATGATAATTGATCCAAAAAGGCACCCCATATGACTGGAGGAGTAGGGAGAAAAATCCAAGATCTTAAAAACTGATAGCATCCTCTAGAAAAATAAATAATCTACCACAATATCAAGAACAAAGGAAACAAATCCTTCTATGGTTAAATGCCCCCAAGGTAACCAGCCATCAACATCCATCCAAAGAAAAACCACCATATCACATGGAAAACTACTTCTAAAAATAACATCATCATCCTCAAGAAAGACTGAATCCAACCACCATAAACACTCATCAACTAAAGAAACCTTAATGATGAAAGCAAAATAAAGGCCCACATCTATAGGGTCACTCAAAGCGGTTGAGTAAATAGAACTCCTAGAACCCTTTATGAGAAAGAAATGAGAACTGAAAGGGTTTTTCGTAGAGGGGAATACAAGGTTGCCACACTCCAAAAAAATGTAACACTTGACGAAACCATCCAGATCTACATAAAATCCCAACTCCATAGGACTAGAGATATAGAGTAGAGGAGTCCATTGTAGCGCCAAAGCTTCCACAAGAATCCATCCCTAAATAGAGCTATAAGCTACTCCACCAAATAATATGAAAAGAGTACAATCGAGATAAAGTAGAGAGATCCTCACCAATGGTAGAGAGGATGACACAATCTAAAAAATAGAGCCAAAGACCAAGTCACTAAGGTCGAAAGAGTCTAGAGCCAAACCAAAAAATATATGTCACAAGTATAACTCTACACACCCTTGCACTAGTAAGAAAACCTGTCACTAGAACCCAACCAAAGAGGAGGGAAACTCATTACAAAGAAAACACTAAAATAGGGCCAAAATGCCACCTAGGGAACAACTGGAAACCATCTACCATAGAAGAGGTAGTAGACGTAAACACAAGAAGCACCCAATTGTGAACAAAGACCCTTGAGTCACCAAAATGAAATGTTGAATTGATAAGATTATACCATAAGATTGGTAATGGTGGTGATGCAACTTTATTTAAATAAGTCCTCTATGTGTTGATGTAATAACATGACAAATCATAAAAAAAAACAATTGAAAACATGCTCAAGAAGATAAGTTGTTGTAGATTGTTGCTCCTTATAATTAGATCTACTCATGAATGAGGGAATTAGGACTCTTGAATTGGAGTGGGAGAATTTATGGATTGTATTTGTGAATGATAAATTATTTCCTTATATAAGGTTCTCAAGGTATTTCTCAATTTAGGTAAACTTGCAATGGTCAAATAAAAATAATAAGACCATATCACAAATGGTAATAATGGACACTTTCATATGTTAAAATTTCTACACCCCTTGAAGGTACTTGAGGGCTAGTTGACTTGGTCCATAGGCACCATAGTTTATTTGTAAAAGGCACTAAAAAGGGCTACAAAAATATGCTAGGGTCCAAGCCATGGGATCAAGTCTTAATTATTACATATGACAATAGTAGGATGTGATGAGGCATAAATAGGCATGAAATAACCAAGGGATGCATGTGCTATAGCTTTTTTATAAGGGGTAATCGCAAAATAATGGGATACAAATTTGAGGCATCCTAATTATTGCCTAAAATAACATAATTTTTAGAAAATATAATTTATTTAAGTCTTGAGAAGTCAAATTTGAAGGAATTAATTGAAGAGGGTTAGATCAAACTCTATTATATCAAACACTATTGGATAGAAGTTCTCTAGTCATAAATCATTCCTGCCATAGATTTTCCTCTACACCTATGAAAATGTCAAAAAAAATATTTTTATTTTACCTTTTGGGGGCTCAAATGTATTTATTTAGAAGTTATATATTGTATATATATATACTCCTTACTATAAGCTTTCTAGAAAGTATAATTTTGAATTTATTTAATTTAATTAGTTTATTTATTTTATTTTTTTTGTGAATTTACATTTTTCATGGAATGTAATAATCTTTGTTTCACACATGTGAAAAGTAACAAAATAGAGAAAACAATGTAAAAAATATCTTTTCCCTAGGTATTGATATCCTCATTTCAACACAAAAATAAGAAGTTAATTCAAATGCAAACAAAAAAAATTATGCATGATGACATACACCTCCATCCAAATTAAAATTACTCTAACTTCAACAATTAACAAAAACTCATGTATATATGTAGCAAAATATTATTGAAAAAAAATCCATAGACTAGATATTAGTGTGAAAAAAAAAAATTTAAAAATTCAAATATATATTTTTTTTGGAATAGAACATTTAGTGTATATATATATTAGAAAATACATATAGAAAGATAATAAGACTAATGAATAAAGACTAATTCAATCATATCAGAAGGGGAGCAATGCCTCAACTCGGAATAGAGACAAACAAGAACTTAGATAAATCCAGACCAAAGGAGCAAAGCTCAACTCAACAAACCAAAACCATATATGTGGGAAATTACATGATAGAACTAGATACAGGAGACCAGAGCTCAACCCAACCAAAAAACAAATTAGAATTTTATTATTTCTAAAAAATGGTTATGCATGAAAAAATAAACATCTCTTTTGAAAAATGTTGATTATTATAAAAATTAAGTTATTTATAGTTGTGTAAAATTAAGCAAAATTTATTTGTAATACTTTTAAAATATATATATTTAGAATCTACATAAAAAACTTCGCAAATTAGTATTTTGCTTCATCTTTGAATTCTAATTGGTTTATTTCCTATATGTTTTAGAAAGTGAAGATCCATGTAAGGTTTGGCCAAAAAGTGTAACCCTAACTGTGAGATCACCCTAATATTAAGAAATATGAAAATATGATAAGTTTCAAAAGAAATTGAGTATAAATTCAAGATAGAGAATAGTAAATTTTGATTTTTTTATTAGATTTGAATGGTAACATGAGACCCAAAAATAAACATTACAATGATTAATATTTCAAACAACAATACACAATATTAGTGCAACTAATTGAGCAATATATTACAAGATTTATTAAGTTGCATACAAATTATACCATTATATTGCAAAAAAATATTTGAGATGCAAACATTATGAACAACATAACAAAATAATAATCTCAACATTTTACTAAATTTAGATAATAAAAAAAGTGTGCCACACCAAGATTAGCACATTTGTTGCAAACAGTAGGCATGATCCACTGATTGATTTCAAAATTAGAAAAAAATAAAAGGTTACAAGACTCATATGTTGAAATTATATATGTTTTCTAGTATGCAAAATATCTACTTATTAAAACAATCTTAAAAAGAGATATAAATAATCAACTTGGAGCTATAGAATATTGGATCTAAAAATATTTAGTTAAATCCAACATTGGGTAATCTAATCTAAACTAAGAGTAACTACCAATTAAAAGTTAAGTGGTAAAATTCAATGTCATGTTTACAATTATAAACTTTATAGTTAATTTAATAGAAATTTAAAGTAAAAAATAGATGACATAATTAAACTGAAGACATATCATTAGCCTATCTAACATATTTGGGCTTGTTGGTAAAGAAATTTGTCACTACAATTTCATCACTAAAATCTGCCCCTATTTACCTGAAGAGCGGTGACAATCATGCAAATAGTTGGAGATATTAAGAAATAACACAATCTTCCTCTACATTTAAGAGGGGCAGCTCCCTCGTATGATGGGGATATTTGCGGTTTTTAAGTAATTTTAACCTAAAAGTACATAAAGGAGAAAAAAAAACAACTAAGGAAATATGGATAATAAAAATCATAATAGTAAACATACAAATACCATTTGAGATTCATGATGAATAACAATTACAAAAGGGGTTTAAGAACAAGGTATTTTTTAGATATGAAATGATGATGAAAGGAGTATAACAAACCTCAACATTCGAAGAGAAAAATTGTACTAACACATACAATTCAAGATACTAGGAAATGTTGTGTTTCAACATTTACATATGTTTTAAAATTGAAAACCAATGGATTCCACCAACAAAACAAAAGGATTATTAATTAAGTGTATGAGAAATCAATAATAATAACTCATAAACACATTCAAGACATACGATTCAAATACATTCTTTGTTAAATTATTTTGAAAATGTAAAATTTCAAAAGATCTAAGTACAAATTATGAAAACCAAAATTTCTCCAAAATTTATCCTCTATAGGAGTCCCCCTATTAGAATGCAAAGCCTTGAATTTATAGGCTTGAGAGAATAACTATTTTGTAACCACATGCAAAGCCTTGAACTTATAGGCTTGAGAGAATAACTATTTTGTAACCACATAGCATAACTACTTAGGATAACTACCAAAGGTAACCACTTAGGATAACTACCTAAGTTATTGCTTCTAATATTTAACTTTTTGGAGAAATGTTAGGATTTGCCTAATTTTTAGAATAATCCAATTAAAATTCTAGCTTGTAGTTACTTGAATGACATAAGTCAGTTTTACAAAAAGATAATTAGCAAATCTTAACTTTGAAGAAAAACAAAGTTATCGGTCTCGGAGAGATAGTTTTCCATCCTCATTTGCTTCATTTACACTTGAAATCATCTTGCAATTGAGTCATTTAAGGATATAAAATATATATCGATCCATTCAAAAAGATAAGACAACTCTAAATTTCTCCATAAAGATGAAAAGGATCATTGCATTACAAAATATCCATACATTGGTATCTCCATTGACATAAAGTTTCCATTCATCAACATTTTTTTTTCAAAGAAACACACTACAACTTCATCAACTAGACATCCTTTATTGCCATCTCGCATGTTTGTCAATTGTTTTTTTAAAATATTTTCCATTGTAAAATATCTCACTTTTCATCCTTTTGATACAATATGAGATCAAAAAAGTTTGGCACGTTCATTACATAGCTATTCCATACCAATTCATACCTTCATTACAATTAGACATTTACATTGTATGTGTGGTGTAGTAATCTATTAGTCCATCATTGTTTGCATTGAGAATCTCCTAAAATATAGACAACCTTCCTTGGCCTTGAAAAATTTCACCAAATCAAATGTCCTATCCTAAGGTTCCTTCCATACCCATATTGCCCGTCAATACAATATTGGGGATCCATATTAGCCAATATGCATGAATTCCTTTTACTATAAGGCAAGAATACACTATTCTTCCTATTAAATACTTTTCCACGTGATTCATATCATTATTTTGTTCAATATCTTCATTCTCACTTATGTATCAATTCTCTCACCATATGACCATTTGAGAACACAAAATTTACATCTTTGGGTTTGAACCAAATAGATAATTTGTGACGTTTATCATGAAGATAAGAAAGGGCGAGTATTAGAATGTACTCATAAATTGGGACATCAGTAAATTGATATTAGAAATATCCATTCACAATTAGAGATGCTACATCCTTCCAAGCATGTAAACCCACATGATCACCATAGGCATGAGGTCAACAATGTACACATAATGATCCATTATTTCACTTATCAAAAGAATGTATTCTACACAAATACATGCAATGAGAACAACAATCAATGCGTCATTGTTTAACATTAAGAACAACAATCAATATGTCTATTTATCACTCTGAGTGAATTTTATATCACACCAAAGAGTTGAAGATCTTATTTGAGTCTTTTGGTATTTCCCCTTTGTAGTGGGTTACGTTTTTCTTTCTCCTATAGAGGAGTTATCCAATCTCTTGAAAACTACTTGGGGTACTCTCTCAAATAGTTTGTACGACTAGGATGCGCTTCTACCTTGTGTCACGTTTTGATGGATGTTTATTGCCTGTTTCAATGCTAGTTCATGTCCTCCAATTTGGAGGTAAATCTGTCAGCATTAAAGACAAAGAATAAAGCAGATCTTCATTGAATTCGACTAGGTTTTTTATTAAATCCTCCAACTTATCATTCGTCCTATCTACAGGATTCACACACTTCCTAGGTGATAAGTTATATATTATTTTATGTCCACTGTATGTTGTTATGTTTACTATATATTGCAAAACATTGTATTTTGGTAATCACACTATCAGTAGCGTACAGCTTCCAGATATGTAAGGAGAATGCGCGTCTTCAGTAGTAAAATCTGTGACTGCTGTAACCTGTGTATGAAAAGAGCCAAAGCTCAGTCAATCATGTAATGTTTGATTTTTTTTAATATGAATCTCTGTTTGTCTATATTTGTTATATATTTTTGTTGCTCCCCTCTTTCCTACAGCATTCTGGTTTATATCCGTCATTTGGGTTTTCTTGAAAGCTTTTAAACATTTTGAACAAAGCCATTTTATGCAAATTTACAACCATGGCATTCCATGAGATGTCGTCTCTTTGAGCCATTCTGTCAAACAAATTAGATGTCTGGTTCTGTGCTTCCATGTTCTGCATGTATGTCCTAAAGGGCAATCATAAGATCTGATGAAAATCCCTGTACATTTAAACTTTGATGGATGTCTATAAGCTGTGCCAAAGCTTTATTTGCTGCGCGTGGGAAGGGAGATGACGGCAAAAGTTGTAGATTTCGACTTTAAACGTGCAAATTGCATTTTCTTTGAAGTTTCCCAAGAATTTTTAACAAATCCATTTCGTGTCTATTGCTCAACCATTACATTCCAAGAGATGACATCTTAATGCATTTTTGAAATGGTGAACCAGCTGTCGCAAGCTTCCACATTATGCATGCTAGAATTACGTCTGCTGATTACATCCACTTTGTGTTGATTGAAGGGAGAGCAGTAACAGACAAAAACACAAACATAAACATTTCTATTTAAATAAAACAAAACATTACATCTGAATTTCAGCTCTCCATACATAATGACATAGACTAAAACATTGCAGATTGTTATGCTATCTTATAGTTCTATTGAGCTGGACTCATCAGAAAGTAGATGCAAAATAAAAATAAAAAGTGTAACATTATATAGAATGTTGAAAGTTTGCCGTAGACAAAGAGATAAATATAAAATATAATTTATCAAGCTACTCACAATCTGTGTGAATCTACAGATGGGACATTAGGTACACTATAGAAGTTAATGTGAATTTGCTGATATGACAGAACAGATTGGAGGAGTTACGGAAAATCCATTGGAATTCAAGAAAGATCTGTCTTGAATGATGTTGTAGATATTCAATGCACATATGGAGGATTTGAGACAAGAATTACAACTTTCAACTTCAATTTCTTTCTGGACTTTTTCAAATACCAGAGATCAAACTTAGAAAATCTCAAGCTGCTATGGAGATGCTGTAATCATGAGCTCTGGCCCTTTTTTCTTTTTTTTTTTTTTGATAAAAGTGGATGAACCACTGAAATTATATTAAATCTTTATATTTTTTTTTACATGGTGTCTGGTTCAACGAGCACTGAAGGGAAAGAACCAGTAAGAAAACCCTTGAGTATTGCTCAAAAAACAAAAGCCTATTTACCCATTACAAAAGCCCATAGGCAACCCAGATACAACCCCTGATTACAATATCAATCACATTAGATATAAAGGAAGCTTGGAAAAAGCTTATAGGAATCAGTGAAGAAGATGGCACCCCAAAATGAGACCACCATGTCCACAAAATAATGTCATCAACAAAAAGGGACCAAACTGTCTATGCATCGCATGACTCCAAGGCCCTGCAGAGAACAAACCCACATCCAGAAGGGAACCAAGTAAAAGCAGTCCTGACAACACAAGAATAGTTAGCAAACATATGCCCATCCATATAATAAGCAAAGAATGATGGAAAAAACCCTCTGGAATTAGGGAGAGGCCTATCCATAAAAGAATCCAAAGCAAAAGCCATAACAACAACAACAAGATAAGGAGCCATCTGCACCACCAAATAACCTGTCCCTCATCCAGAATATAACAGAGAAAAGGACAACCACACCAAGAATAGGGAATGAAGGAAGTTTCTGAATGAAAGGTCTATTAAGAGAGAAGTTTCATGCAAGAGATAGGAAAATCTGAAGGGGCAAGTTCTATATGATCAGTACCCTCAACAATAGCCTTGTTTGCAAGAAAATCTGCGAAAGCATTAATTTCTCTAAAACAGTGAGAAATAGAGAAAGTGGAAAATCCATTTAGTTGAAGGAGAATGTGCTCTAAAAAATACTGCAAGTGCTAAGAGAGACACTTTTTTCTAGCAACTGCCTGAAATACCAGCATTGAATCACCTTCAATAACAATGTCCTTAATGTTTAAAGAATGAGCAAGATCAAGTCCAAAGGATAAGGCCTGAAACTCAGCCACACTATTAGTGGCATGACCAATATATTTACCCACTGCTTTGATGATCTTTGAGGAGTGATAAAAAATAATTACCCCAACCCCAGACCTCCCTAGATTACCCTTAGAGGCCCCATCAAACTGAAGTTTGAATGAAGGAAAAGGAGGAGGACTCCATTTAGCCATCTTGCGCTTAAGAGTTGAAGAAACTCCATCTGTTATAACCCGATGAGAAGGCATCAAATAAAGTAAAGACCATCGCCAAGTGACCCAATTATCCCAATGAGAAAAGGACCTGAGATGATCTAAATTTCTATGAATGAAAGCAAGCACCACTTCACTAATGGAAGCTTGAATTTTACCAATTATGACTGTCAAAGATGAAGATTTATGTTTGAAGATTCTTGAATTCCTTTCAAGCCAAAGATTCCAAATCAGCAGAGATGGAGCGACAACCCAAAGAGATGAATAGAACGAAGAGGGAAACAACAAGGGCCATGACATAAATTGTCAAAGTAGATTTGGACAGAGAGCAGAAGACCATCCTAACATATCAAACAACCAATACCAACACTCAGAGGCAAAAGGACATAGCAAGAAAAGGTGATCCATCGATTCTATACAATAACCACAAAAAACACAAGGAAAAACTGTTGTAATCCCAAGTCTATCTAACTGCATTCCATTAAGGACTTTATCTTGGACTGCCAACCAAGCAAAAGCCCCTGCCTTTGGAAGACAAGCAGGATGCCAGAAAAGCTTAGTAGGCCAACAAGATGGCAAGGGGGGTTGAACCAAAGAATTGTACCCCTCTTTAACTGAATAGGAACCTGTAGCATTTTTAACCCAAACCAAAGAGTCCTCCTTCATATGGAAAAGTAAAGGTATTTTACGAAGTTCTTCTATAAAAGCTAAAATAATATCATTATTAATAGATAGGGGAGGGATATCCTTCCATTTAGCCACTAAACATGGACCTGAGGTGACAATGTTGAAATAATCTGCAACAAAAGGTCCCCAAAGATCCGACAAAATATCTTATAAAGGGGACTAGTCACGAATAGTTGAGAGAGCAGGATGCCCATTCCAAACTTCATCCCAAAAATGAGCCTTTTTCCCATTATGGACCACCCAAGATAAATGTGGTAAGATCACCTCCCTACGAGAAATCAAAAAAATCCAAAATGCAGAGCCCTTCGGAAGGGATGTTGCAATAAAAATCCTTTCGCTGGGTGCTCCCCTTAAATACTTGGCGAGCATGACAGAAGCCCATTTACTTCGGGGGTGTGCATATAACTTCCAAATCAATTTTGCCCCTAATGCTTTATTCTGAATAACTAGGTCGCAGATACCCGCACCCCCCACCTCCTTGGGATGACATATTTTATCCCAAGCAAGAAGAGGGATCTTTGTTTGTCCTCCTATGTTCTCACTCCAAAGGAACGTCCTGAGGGAAACCTTAATCTTCTTAATGACTTGAGAAGGCGCCTGCAGGATAGACATCAAGTATGTAGGAATGGCACTTAACACTGATTTGATTAGAAGGATCTTACCAGCCATTGTTAGCCACTTATGATTCTAGGAGGTAATTCTGGAGGTAATAGAATGGACTACTTTATCGCAAAAGGAGGTCTTATCCGAACCCAAAAAGAAAGGGATGCCCAAGTACATACAAGGAAAGGTCCCAACATGAAAGCTCCAAAAGCAGGCAAGATTGTCCCGAACTAATGTGGGGACATTCACAAAAAAGACTTTGGACTTCTGATTATTAACCTTTTGACCAGAAAAGGCAGCGTAATCAGAAGTAATTTTCTTAATAACTCGAGCTTTCCTCATAGAAGCCATCCCAAACAGAAGTGTATCATCAACAAATAAACAATGAGATTGTGAAGAAGGGAGGCCATCCACTCTGATACCTAACCATAGACCCCAAGCCGTAGCATTAGATATAGCCCTGCTCAATGCTTCCGCCAAAAGAATAAACAAAAAAGGGGATAGAGGATCACCTTGCCTAATTCCCCGGGAGGAAACAAAAAGGCCCGAGGGAGAACCATTAATCAAAACTGAAAAGCGAGCAGAGGATATACATGAAAAGATCCACTTGACCCAACTATGCGAAAACCCAAAACGATACAAGATCGGCACCAGGGACTGCCAATTAACACGATCATAGGCTTTAAGCATGTCTAGTTTAAGAATCATTGCTGGGACCTTTTGCTAGGATATGGAGTGCAGGATTTCATGTGCTACAGTAGCACCTTCAGGAGTTTCCCGTCTAGGCACAAAACCACCCTGCTCCAAAGAAATTATCCAAGGAAGGAGTTTAGACAGCCTAACCGAAATTGCCTTAGTAAAGATTTTGTATAAGGTGTTACACAAGGCAATTGGACGAAAGTCAGAAAAAGAGGTAGGATTATCTACTTTTGGAATAATAGCTATAAGAGTAGTATTAATTTCTCTTAAGATCGACCTATTCCTTCTAGACTCCTCCAAGGCAAACAACAAATCTTTTCCAATAAAATCCCAACATCTCTGAAAGAATAAGGCCGTAAATCTATCTGGACCTGGAGCCTTTTCCGGATGCATGGAAAAGACTATCTCTTTCAATTCAGCCAACGAAAAGGGGGCCATAAGCAACCTATTATCCTTAGGGGAAACTAAAGGGGGGATCGAATTTACAAACTCATCATCAACCACCACCGGCTCCACTGAAAGAAGAGACTTAAAGAACCTTACAGCTTCACCAGCTATATCATCCTCATCTATCAGAGTATTACCATTAGAGTCGTGAATACAAGAGATTCGATTGCGAAGTCTCTTGAGCTTAGAAGAGGAATGAAAGAATTTAGTATTTCGATCGCCTTCAGAAAGCCAAAAATCCCTAGACTTTTGTCTCCAATAAGATTCTTCCCTGGCCAAGGTCTCACTCAACTGTAGGTTCAACAACTGTAGCTTATCATATATTGTAGGAGACAACCCTGAAGCAACAATGCTTTCATTAAGCTGCTCAATTTCCTCCTGAATTCTGGCCTTTTCACCAAAAATATTCTTAAAATGCATCACATTCCAATCCTTAATCCTTGACTTTAAAAAGCCCAGTTTCTTAACAAGCTGAAACATCCGTGACCCAGGAAAAAATGGAGCTGAATACCACCAATGTTTTAAGGAAGGCAAAAATGATTGGTCCCTAAACCACATTGGCTAAAACTTGAAAGGTAACTTTCTAGGAGCCCTATCCTCGAAAATAGAAAACTGAATAGGGAAATGATCAGAGCCAGTAAAGGGGAGAATTGAGGACACAAAATCCTGACCCAAATTGAACCAATTATCCGAAACCATAAAACGATCCAGTCTTTTCGAAATTTGGCAAAAGTCCCTACGCATATTAGTCCATGTAAATGACCCATTAAGAGCTTTACAATCAACCAAATTCAAGGAGTGAATGAAGTTGCAAAAGTCTGACATAGCATGCTTATTAGGGATGATTCCCCCAACCTTTTCATCCATACTAGTAATTGCATTAAAATCTCCCCCAAAAATCAGAAAAACATTCCGCAGAGGAGTGGCAAGAGAAACCAAGTAATTCCAAAGTGTTCTTTTTTCTAGAACCCCCGATGGACCATACACATTAAATAACCAAAATTTTAACTTTGACAACCTGCTCTTAACTAGCCCAAGCATCCAATTGGATGAGGAAGCAATTAATGAGAAATGTACAGTAGAATCTTTCCAAAGGACTGCCAGCCCACCCGAAGCCCCAGAAGAGGGAGATGAACAAAAATTCCAAACTTTCCAAGAGGAAAATAACCTATCAGCCGAAAACAGATTTAGCTTAGTTTCTTGTAACAACACCAGATCGCACTTCATTAAGTCTAATTGTAACTTAATCAATCTTTCATTTTTTCTCAACTTCTACACATACTCATCCAACCTCCTCAGACTTCGCACATCCTACAGAACCAGCTTCAAAATATATAATAGTAACAACACAAAATAACTGACATCTTTTGATCAACCAATGGGATCCCTTTTTTAGGGAATGACAAATGCACAGACTGCAGGCTTTTGCCTTCAAACATTAGCACTCCCCGAATTTATTCTGGCTTTACAAGCTTGATCTCCTTTAGCTGCATCCTCTCCTTATCTTTTGCATTCTTCGTACACAGCTTCCTTGAAACCCGTAGCTTCACTCACTACAGCGAAATCTTCTACAATGTTCTATTGTCTCTTTGTCTTCACACAACGACCTGCTTTTGAAGGAGTGGCTGCCTGCACCAAACAAATGTACCTTTCTTTCTATCCCAGCAATCTTCAACACCAAAATAAATCTAAATTGGATCACCTTTTGGCCTTCGATTAACAGTAAATTTTTGGCTGCATTCTACACTTTTCTTCCTAATCGTTTTGTGATAATTGTGGACTGCACTCATAAACTTCATTGACAGATTTGGGGTATACCTTTAGGAATCTCCTCCGCAAGTCACATGCTGGCAATTTGTTTAACACTATTCTGGAAATCTCCAAATCTTCCTTAAGTGCAGAACACGATCACAAGCGCAGAACACTCGCTCACAGGTGTAAAACACTTCACCAGCTTTCTCTAGCTTTCCAGGCAGGATCATCTACCATCAGCTCTGATACCAATTGTTGATTGAAAGGAGAGCAGCAACAGACAAAAACACAAACATAAACATTTCTATTTAATTAAAACTAAACATTGTAAATCTGAACTTCAGTTCTCCATACATAATGGCATAGACTAAAACATTGCAGACTGTTCTGCTACCTTACAGCTCTACTGAGCTGGACTCATCAGAGAGTAGATACACAGTACAGAGCCTAACATCATATAGAACCTTGAAAGTTTGCCGTAGACAGAGAGATAAGTATAAAATATAACTTATCAAGCTACCCACAATCTGTGTGAATCTGCAGATGGGACATTAGGTAGACTGTAGAAGTTAATGTCAATTTGCTGATATGAGGAGTTACGGAAAATCCATTGGAATTCAAGGAAGATCTGTGTTGAATGATGTTGTACATATGATGCACATATGGAATATTTGAGAGAAGATAGATTAGATGGGGAGGGATGCGTCTATTCTGGTTTCAAAACGGCAGTACGAATTGACTAACACGTGTATTAGTCATTCGTTTTACATTGTCAATTTTGCAATAAACGGTTGCGATTGACTAACACATCACTATCATGCTGTACGAAAGGTCCGCTTTGAAACCAGAATAGCCACAGCCGATGGAAAGATAGTTGAGATTACTTCCAACACTTTGAAGTTTTTGGAGTTTGTAAAATTGTTTCAGCTGTTCCATTTGGTGTGATTCCTGCAATCATTTCATTCTAATAAACAATTTATATGCCTTGTCTATGACACCATATTTTTCATCATGTCTATTAGAGCATTTCCAAACAATAATATCTGACACGCTCTCACATGCTACCATCATTGTATTGCTCAAGATGACGTCTCCACGAGGCGTTCTGTCAAAGTGTCCATGATTTGTTTGTATTCATGTCTACCTGGACACTTGCATTTTCTTGAATATCTCCACGGCCCTTTCATCAAGTCTATTTCATGCATATCCCGCTGCTGGAAAGTTTTTAGAAGTATTTCAATAAAATGATTTTCGTGTGCTTCCTGCGAAATCCATTTTCTGCGTTCACTGCAATCATTGCAGACCATGAGTTGACATTTCTTGGAAGCTTCGTGTGCATTGTTGGTGACCTCACAATTTGCATACAGATTTGCTCTAAGTCTCCCATTTTAGCATTAAATGTGGCGGACGTTAGCATGCATTATGGAATTCGACTTTACTTCTGCCATGTGCATCTGCTTGAAAGTTTATAAAGCCTTTTCATCGAATATGTTATCTGTAAGCTGCAATCGTTTTGTGAGACCATATTTCTTGAGACATTATATGCAGACAACGAGACATGTCTATACATTAAACATATTTCTTGAGACGTTATATGCAGACAATCTGTATTATTTGAAAAAAATATTGGTCTCTGCTATGCTTTGATGGATTTCCATACAGCTGTTCCAAGGCTTAATTTGCTGCGCGTTGAAGGAAGGATGGCGGCAAATTTTGTGGAATTGGCTTTCAATCTGCAAATTTCATTTTCTTGAAAGTCTCTGAAGTCTTTTCACAAAATCCATTTCCTGAAATTTTGCGATCATTCCTATCCATGAGGTGGCATCCCTTGACACATTAGCTGCTTTGCTCACTTTGCACGCATGCGTAGAGGGCTGGCTGCAAATAAAACACTCATTAAAAGAAGACACATTATTTGCTGGTTTGAAAGCTTCTAAACCCTGTACAACAGATCCATAAGATGACACCCTTTTAAGATATTCTGTCAAACGAATTTCGTGATAGAATCGGCTTTATGTCTCTTTGAAGATTCTAAAGCCAATTTAACAAATACATTTCGTGCATATCATGCCCATGATTGCATTCCATCTTTATCACGTTTTGAGTTAGTTATAGTAACTAACTTTTGTTTCAGCTTCTTACTTAATCGGAATACAATCTTAGTGATTAGATTTCGGGATGACATTCGTATATCAATTAAAACCAAAATAAAAATGCCGCTGAACTTCAAATGAGGAATGTATTTGGGAATACAAACCTGCCGTGACCTTCAAATGCCGAATGTTTTTGGGAAATCTTACCAGATCAGAAATTTATTATCATATACGAACCAGCTGATGACAACCAAATAGCCAGTAATCAATGTGATTCTATCCATATCAAAATTTATCGGTTATTTGAGTTAATTCTTAAACTCTCTAAAGGTGTTTGAATGACCTTTCAAAACCAAATTGCCAACTCCTCCATGTTCTGTGATTTCCTTAAGTTCGGCCACTTTTTAACATGTAGCAACTTGCCGATGGACTTCTCTTGCAATGTTATGTGAAAAGACCAATCCAAAGAGTTTTTGACCTCAAACTTTGCCGAAATAACGGGAATGCTAGCACAGACATCCTCATAAAAGGGTTTCCAACCATCTTGTAACAATTCTTGAATTTAGTTATTTTCCTGGTGTTCTACTAGTTGCACCATTGCTCTTGGGGGTTTTGACTGAGACAAAAGACAAATCTTCTTTGAATAGCAAGAGACTTAACATGAACATATGATCAGGGATATCCTTGACTAAAAAGTATGCGACATAGGTATTTGCATGTTAAAAAAAAAATTGTCATGCTTGAAATTGGGGCTAACAAGCCTCAAATATGTTCTAACAAGGTAATTATTGTCTCATTTAAATCATTAACACCTGGTGGTTTGCAATATTTTACTTTTATTTCTTATGAAAAAGTTTAGTGCCTAATCTTATCCTACAATTCTTACAACTTTGCTAGATATACCTAGAACTTTTTAATAGTCGCCTTTTTGTTTAGTATCCGATCAACATATTCCTTACACAACTATTGATATAGAGAGTCTATGGGATCTTTAATACTCATTGTAGTTTGTAATATCTAGAAAGGATTGTCCCAAAAGCTTCAAAGAAATATCTTTTACGAACTACTCTATCTTGTGCTCGTCTTATTTAGTTTACCCTTAGACTTTATGAATGTATTTGTTCTTAACATTCTAGATATTAACAACTCTTTTAGGAATTGATGGCTCTCTTTATAAAAAAACTATTAAATTATCCAATACAATACAAGGATTGACTCTCATTCTTTGTAAGAATGGGAGATATTAATATCAAACAAGGAGATCCTTATTGATTTTAATATAGTTTTTGGTAAAAAAAAAAAAAAAAAAATTGTCTCATCAGAATTGTTGTGATAGTATCTTGAATATATTTTAATTATTATATTCTTAAGGACATATAGACTTTTCTTCCATTCCTTAATGACTAAGATGATATCTTTAAGGTTTACATATTGAGCATCCTTATTTAATATTTCCTTCAAAACTAGAGCTGATGAAATTGATTTAATATGATTCACATGATATTTAATGTTGAAGGATAATAGCCACACTTGAGCTTTTAGTCCTACCTTTATATTATTATCCTTTTAGATAGTCTTTTTTCTATTTTCTTTCATAGTTAGGTTTTGAATACTTCAACTATAATTAAAAAATCTTTATTCTCCTATTTATATATGTTTTTTTTCCCTTTTGTGATGATGATTTAACCAAATAGAGGTGCTTGAAGTTTTTAGTTTTTGCATTAGGAGGGTGAGAAGAAGAAAGAGTTGGAGATAAAATCACAATTCTAGTTAGTTTATATGTTTAAGATTTGTTGTATATAGGTAATAATTTTATGGTGAATGATGAATTAAAAATTTACTATGTAAAATTAATTTGAAATGAAACATTGAGGTTAACCATTGGAATGGTGGCTTATTAAATGAGGATGAAATCCTCATTTGTTAAACAAACTATGCAAAGGATATGTTGGACAAATTTAGCATGGTGGACTTTAAGTTACTCTTCAATCCAAGTGCTCATCAAGTTGTATTATTTAGAGAATATGATATTGAAATAAATAATGAAACAACTCATGAAAGTATTGTAACAAATTTGATATTTTTTGATTAATACAATACTGGATACTGCTTATTTGATCTCCCTTATTTTAAGGTTTATGATTGACTCATTTGAAATTCATCAAAGATAGTCAAAAGAATACGAGACATATAAAAGATTAGTATTATTTTTTATATTCATCATTATATTTTAATATTCATTATAATACTTATAAAATGTTTATACCTGTTATATTTCTTGATTTTGATTGAGAAAATGGTTTGGATGACCAAATTTCTAACTCGATAATTGATTTTCACTTTGATTAGACTTCTTTACATAAAATTCATAGAATCTAATTCAACTTCTACGTATAAAATTAATCGCTTCCATTGTCAGATGAACACGGTGGCCTCAAAAAGTCTTATAAAAAATTAAGAAGAAACAAATTCAACCTAGATTAGTTTTATGTGCTAACATGAGCAAGATCAAAGTGATCGATAGTCTTGTTTATCACAATAGATTAAAATGTTCTAATTTAAAATATAATTTCGTTGGAGGTTTAATATAAAAGAGAAAAGAGATTAAAATGAAGAACGAAAATCATGGTTTCTCTGTTCTGTTCCTTCAGGGTGTGGAAGCTACTCAAAGAGATGATATGGTAACTAGCATGGTGTATGAAGCAAGTGCAAGGGTGAAGGACCCTGTGAATGGCTGCGCAAGTGAAGTTCACAAACTTCAGAAGCAAATTGCTGAGCTGGAATCGCAGTTGGGAACCAAAGAAGCAGAGCTAAAGCATATGCGGGCTCAGTACGATAATCTTGCATTACCCTTGCCCACTGGATCACTTGATGCTCAACTTCCTGTACATCCAACAGATAATCACATGATGCATGAGGAGGTGGATCCCTTGCTGTCCTGGTGGCCGTTATGGGAAGTATAGATTTAATAGCCAAACTTGACTTAGATACCTTTTATAAGAAGTACATCTCCAGTATTAACATGCCTTTATTCCCGACTGCTCTATGAATTATATTTTGACTATTAAAAGAGATTATATTAATGGAGCAATATAATATGTTTATATATGACAGTTAAGTTTTATACAAGTCTAACATATAATTTACTCAATCAAAGGTCTTGCAATTTAGTGATTGCACTTACATTTACAAAAAATAATTCTGATGTCAGAAATGAATGGATACTTTGGGAAAATCTGAATTCTAGACTAGATAAGAATTTATTAGAATAGATTACAAATAATTCGGACATTTTCAGATCTCTAAAGGGAGGTGTTGATATTTGGTCTATTTAGTGACGTATAAGGAAGAATCAAGTTAGAACTGTTAAAGATTATTTCTCATGTGTGAATTACAGTTGAGTTATGTGCTTAGCACTAAAGGGTATTAGTCTTAGTTTGACGTCACCAAACCTCTATAACTGTTGAACAGTTCTTCTTACCTGTCAATGTAGATAATTGATTTATAGTGATTTCGGTTGTGATTGATTAAGCTATAAATATGTAATCAGAATACAAAGTTAGTTCCTTCTTCTATTTCAAATTATTTATGCTATTCTTATTTTTAATTTGGTATTAGAGCTTAACATGTTTCTTTATTTATTATTTATTGTTATTTTAAAATTGGGATGTTGAGTATTTTATGTTGTGATCGATTTTCACAGACAAGGTAGCATCTATAATGAGTTTTGAGTAGTTGTCATTGTTACAAATGTTTTGTAATGTGCTGATTTGTAGCCTGGACTAAAAGTGGAAGAGAAAGCCATGAAGAACTTTTTGTGTTGCTTGCAAGATTATCAAATCTATAGTCGATAGCTTTGACCATTGTTGTTTACTGTAGAGAAGAAATATTATAATATGATATTTGAGCATCTAATTTTGAAAGAGAATGTTAGATAAGAGTGAGATTATGGAAAATCCACCAGATCGTGGTAAAAATGGCTTCATCAAAGAAGAGACACTTATCTTATTTTGAAGAGGCCAACACTTTGAAGATAGAGAGCAATGCAATAGAGCCTAGATAGATGCTCAAAAGTCAGTCTGAGGTGCTAACAGATTAGAGAAACCATATCTCATTGAGGTTATGAGACACACATTTGAGGATTGGTGTCTAATAGTTTAGGGGAGATTTGAAAAATTTGGACTGTCTCATCACTCTTCTAAAGGAGAGTGATGAGACACTTCATGTGCAAATGGTGTCAAATGATGTTGTGAACTTAGATTATAAGTGCATGACTATACCTGTAGCTGGAGGGTGCCTTGATGTACTAAGAGAGTAGCTTAAAGATGTTTGCCTTATCTGAAAATTTCTTAGAAAGAATAGTTTCTCCAAATATTTCAAATTCATTTTTTTTTGTTGTCACCCCATTTAGTACAACATAGAGATGTGTTAGGAGTCTATCAAAATTCAGTTATTCATTACGAAAGAGTGTTAGAGATTATTTCTCATAACTGAATTACACTTGTCATGTACCTATCACTGAGGAGCATTAGTCTTAGTTTGTTGTCACTAAACCTCTATATGACTGAACAAGAGGTTAGTTCTTTCTTCCATTCCAAATTCTTTTCGTTCTTATTTTTAATTAGAATTGGATTATGATATGAACGTTTTATTTGGATATAGGATTTAAATA
This sequence comes from Cryptomeria japonica, assembly GCF_030272615.1. NCBI lineage: Eukaryota > Viridiplantae > Streptophyta > Pinopsida > Cupressales > Cupressaceae > Cryptomeria > Cryptomeria japonica. The sequence continues at coordinate 779,640,439 of NC_081407.1, forward strand.
TATTTTGTAATATTTTTCTTGTTATGATTGTAGTTACAAATTTATTATTTTGTTATAAGTATGGACATTAGTTTTTGGGTTTTTTTTTTATTACTTTATTGATGATTTTTCTAAAGTGTTTGACTATTATTTATAAAGATTTTTTTTTTCTAGATTACTGATTTAAATTTTTTTGGTGAATTGTTTTTGCTTGAAAGACTTCATTGACATCATCGGATTTTAACAATATTGATATTTTCTTATGAAATTTTTTGGATTCTATTATGTGTATTTTTTTCCCATCAACGTTTCGAATCACACTCCATGATTCATCATCAGGATGAAAAGAATTCATCATCTTTCCTATGTTTGGAATTCTTTTCATCCTGATGATGAATTAGGAAGTGTGATTCAAAAAAATACACACAATTGAATCCAGAAAATTTCTTATGCTTGATGAAATTATATTTTAATATTTAAATATTGTAGTAAAACATTGATCCATGAGATAAATTGTTATAAATTATTGTTAAGGAATAATCTATATAGTTTTGATATGGAAAAGTAAATGCATTGCGGAAATTAGCAAAATTATAGTCAGAAAATTGAATTAATGGTAAAGCTATGGTGCTATCTCTAAAGAGACAATTTGTTAAATTAGATTATGAAATAAAATTAGAAGAAGCTAGACAAAGGCTATAAGGATGTTGGATTTTCTAATGGTGTTTAACATAGAATAAAATTTGTTGAATCTTGAACTTGTTAATTTTGAAAATACAACTACTTATTTGAGTAAGGTTTTTTAATTTCCGTGATAGTTAGAAATATAGGTTACTAAAAAAAAGAGAATTTTCCCTTCTATTTATATCATAATTAGTAATACTTTTCCTTCTATTGAGGTTCTAATTTGTAAATATACTTTAAATGTGACATATTGAAGCATCATACAACTATTAGGATATGGTGTCAAGTTAAAGATAAGTGAATTTCAGTGATAAAAAAAATATTAGCTAGCTAGCCCAACCAATAAGAGATTTTTTAACTCTTTTTCTCTTTGAATTCTGTAAGATACATAAGGCTTTACATTCTAAAAATATCAAAATGTAGTTGAAAAACATATAGATGATAAAATTACAAAGTCATTTTTCTACACATAAAATATACAATAAATACAAGGAGGCTTAATTATGGTAAAGAATAAGAACTCATCCATAGATAATGAATTAGTTAATATCAAGTGATAAGAGTAGCTCTATAGACTTCTTTAGGCCCTTCCAAACCCATAAGGGTATTTCCTTAAGGTATCAAAATGATAATTAAAAGGAAATATTGATGCAATCAAGATTATAGGGTCTTATTAAACTACCCAATCTTATACACTCGACTTATCATTCGATCCATTATATGGAAACATATTTTTATTTTAACTTTTATAGGTACATTCATACAAAAGTTTAATTTTAAGAACAATTACAAATATTAATAATTTCAACAAGAAATATAGTGTTGAAGTTTTACAAGAGTTTTATGCATTTCATACCTACAAGTCTTCGAATCTTCACGACTTCACAGCTTCATAGATTTGATCCTTTTGAATATTATATTATTTCATACTATAGCTCTCATTCCTTCCTTGAACACCACAAACACACCTAATGATCTTATTTCTCTTCTTATTTTCCTTTCCTCTTCACAAACCAACTTTTTATGCCCTTATGAATTTTTTAGGACAAATCTACATGTTCTTTCTCCACCTTGCTAATGATTTATACATTTTAATATTATTAAATATAGCATTTTATAGAGGCTAATATCATTTATAGTTACTAAAAAATCCATCTTTGTATACAAACAAACACTAACAAAATCCATGTCTACATATAGCCCAATAATAACAAAATCCATCTTTGCATGTAGATCAATATACAAATCAGCTCTAGAATAAAATCCATCTCTACATTCACTTTCTTTGGCATCTCTGCATTCCCAATATCATGATTCTTAACATACAATTCATCCATCAAAAATTCAAGAAAGTATGGATTTACCTCTTCCTTCATTGTTACAACAATATCCTCTTTCTCACTATCTACTAAAATCTTTTCATCTTCACAAAATCCACTTTGTTCTTTAGCAACAAAATGAAAAATATTGTGCAATGCCTCTTTTTCTATCACTACTAAAATATTTTCTTTAGTCTTAGATACACTTTCAACTACCTTTATGTCCTCCAAAGGGCTCTCATCTACTATTGCACTCTCCGCTTTTCTATCCTCAACCTTTATAACTTCACTTTTTCTCTTTCCATTCGTGCAATAAATAAGACATAATTTAACAATATTCCCTCTTCCCTATTGAACTATACACACAAATTATTTTTCTAATTCATATTTCTTAGAATAATAGCTTGACTCCTCCATTCCCATATTTCCTATTCTCTTCTCATTTATATTACTGCTCTAATTTACCTTAAACATTTTAGCATACTACTCAATTCATTCATCCTATCCTTTTACATTCTCTGTCTCATGATAAGAATTTGAATCCCTAAGTTATTTCCCACAACTAAATCCCAAATGCCTCCTCTTCATCATATTCAAAAAGTTTTAACAGGCTACAACAAAACTCATATTCACACCTGTCCTCAACCCAACAAATATTTCTAGAAGATGCACCTCTTGTTAGGATTTAGGTGATGTTAATCTTACAAATTATTGTATTAACTATTTTCATAATGTCATTTATAATTTACCCATAAGAGATGAAATTGTTTCACCAACAACAGTAAAAGAGGTCATTTAAAGACAGATTTACAATTTTTGAACATTAGGAAAAAGACAAAATAACTAGGTGTCCCATTTGGAATCTTCTAATTGTAGGTCGTTGGACACATGTAAGGTGTTGTAAGTGCATGCATGATGGTTATGACATTTAATAGTTTATCGCGAGTCTCTATAAGTACACCTATGGTAGATGAATACTATATTGGTCCAATTTGGTGAGATGATAGTTGTAAGAGCATATGTAAGTGGCTTTTTTGAGCTACACGCATGATTCAAATATGGTGGGTTGTATGGTTTTTTATCATGGTAATTTGGTACCCTATTTTTCCCCATGGTAATGTAATATAGTGTTATTTCGGGCCTCCATAAGCCTAAGTTTTGGAGGTTAATAAGGTGGCCCTACCCTATCAAAATCTACCTCCATGAAAAAATACACTAAATAATGACAACCTAAAGTTTATTTTAGTTCTAAAATCCTTGTATAAGGCATTCTCCTCAATTAATTTCAACATCTATTACATCTCATCTCATGATAGCGTTATCATCCATTTCAAGAGTAATTATTCTTCTTGAAGAGCAGATCCGATTCAAGAAGTAACAACTACATCAAGACATATTCATATTATGTTTCAATTATGATTTCATGATGTATTTTATGTGATTTAACATGTTATTGCATCAACACATGGAGGACCTATTCTAATAGAATTAGATCACTTACTAATGGCATAATCATCTACATTCAAGAATTTCAATTTTAGATCCAGCCTTACCCTCAAAAGGTAAGCTTTTCTAGTTCAATGAAAATTCAATTTCTATTTAAATTAGGATTAATTATGAATGTTGGGTTTGACCTAGGAAAATCCCTATCCATAAAACTCTTTCTCTCCTCTTGTGTGCAACTATACATACCCAATAGAGAGAGGAAGCCCAAAAAAACATTTGGAAGCTGGCACAAGCCTATTCCCAAATCTTTGACCTGATTTCTTAGGGCTAGGGAAATTGGGTCACCCCTTTTCGCAAACATTTTCACAAATATTTTTTAGAAAAATTCTAGGTAGTCTTACCGTGTAGATTTCTAGATAGTGGCTTATACTGAAAATACCAAGCCATTCTAGGTACCCTGGTCCCATGGACTCGCCTTTATATTGGTGATATAGGTACACACTCAAAATGTATATCCATTTTTATTTATGATGTAGAATCCTTTTTTGTTTATATGTCAGTTGAAGCATTCTAAGTTCTCATTTACTTCATACTTTAATCGTAGTTTCACATTGCTTCAACATATTTCTACAATTCATTCACTTTCCAAAGTAGAAAAAGGAATAGAAACCCTAGAAGGGCAATTTGACTCTCTTCTACAAGATTTAGTCAAATGTGATCTCTTCTTGATGTGATTTCATATTCTAGTATTTATATGAAAGTAGGCCTTGGTCTTAGTCCTACCTAGTTTCATTTTCATCCATTACACATACCTAAGCTAACTTAGTCATTTTCAATATTTATTGTTTTTAGTATCTATATTCACATGGACATACACTCTATCGCATCATTAAAATTTTGGAAGTGAAAACACTACCAAGAAGTTTGATTTTAGTAAGCCTATGTATGGAACAAACATTTTTTGCCTATTTTCTCTATGAACAGAACCAAATCCAATAGTGATAAGTTCAAGACAAGAAGAGAAAAAAATTAACTAATAATTTTAGACATATGTAGCATGGATTAAAATCTTATGACACAGGTTCCAAATTCACTTATCCTATGTGTAGAGACTTCTAATTCTTTTTTTTATTAGCTCCCAATCATCCATCATCTTGAGAAGGGGTTCCCAATAATTCTATCTAGCATAGTCAACCCTAAAGTTTTCATCAAAGTTATTCTCCTAATATACAATCTTAATCTATTTTACTACTCTTATAGATAATATTATGTCTCATGCTTTATATAGGATTGGTCAACCTAGACATCACTTACATAATTCTACTGTATATATTCAACAACCCCATTCTCTTACAATAAACGAAGAAAATCGTATCACCAACTATTTTTTTAGGATAGTATCTAGACATATTTATTTTCCTAATGCCATATAAAATTAGATATCTTCTAGGTTACATTGATTAGTCTAGAGATCTCATTTTCATCAATTTAAAAAACATAGTACTTTTTACATGGAGCCAAAGACATCTCTTATAACAAGAGATTTTGAAACCTTATATAAGTTGTCTAGCTTTATTTCAGCAATACAACCTCCCTTTTTTACATACTATCAATATTTTGGATATGTTTAAATTATGAACAATAGTAGGGGCAAATGCTACTAGAAAATAAATGTCAAGCCCTTACATAAACATATGAATACTTTATGAAATAAAATCTTATTGATTAATGTTCGATGTTGTAAAATAGTTGTGTTTTGAGTGCAACTTGGGAAGGTCTATATGATTGCACATGAGTTAATGTATCTTGTATATTTTTTATACTTTGGATTGTAGTCTTTATGGTGTAGTTTTTCATGGTTTATTAGTTTATGTAGGTTGATATGTAGTTGAAGGGAGAGCCCAATTTTTCCTTCATACATTTGGTTGTCGTTCATGACTAATGTCAGATTGTTTCAGTGTAGCTTGTATTAGGTCATTCTAAAATACAATAGTAGAAGGTTATTTATTTCAAATTTTGTAGAAAAATACCCACTAAAACCCAATAATCACTATATAAAGTATACAATTCATGTACAAAGAATTTATTTTATGAAATTTGATTATTGTATGTACCTATTATTTTTTATTTGTTCTATAGCTTAGGATATATAGGTATATAAAAAACCTTCTCTTAGTCATGGCATTCAAATATTACACATTGATATAAAGTTGAGGGAGCCATTTTCACAAAAAGAAAACATTGGCATTTAGTAAGGATATTTTATGTTATATTTTGGTCATCACATGGCTAAATTGAATTGAGATGATAATATTAAATAGATAAGTTATAGAAATAACATAAAACCATAAATAAGCACTAAATGGGCAGATGAAGAAGGAAACATTTCTGCTATGCATAAAGTTGTTTCCCAAATCCCTCTTGATGATGAAATCTAGCATAATGACGCCACAGAGAGAAAGTGGGGGGGAGGGAAAAGGGCTCTAAATGTACTCCCCAAATTACTCCTATGAAAAATAGGGGAAGAGCCAAAGCTGATGTGGGCTTGAACCCATCAATGCCAGGAAGGAAATCAACGACTCAAATGACGAAACAGGAAGCCAATAAGAATATTGTGGATGGTACCCAGCTGATCATCCCTGAGGTAGGCTCTCTCAAACAAATATGAAGATTATTTCATGGAAATTAAATGAACTCAATGGTCTACATAAACAGAAGGTTCTCAGGAACCTTGTTAGGGATCATAAACCTGATATTGTTTTAATTCAAGAAACTAAAATGTCTAAGGATAAAGTAGAAAAAATTAAAGTGTTTAAGAATTGTTGGGCTTTGTGGGGTAGCTCGGATGGTGCCTCTGGTGGCATTATTCCCTTTTGGAACCTCCAGCATGTACAGGGGAATCTTGTTTGGTTAGAAACTAATATGGTGTTTGTTAGATTTCACAACATTAAAGATGGTACAACTTGGCTTTTATCTTATATCTATGCCCCGAATACTAAACAAGGGAGAAGCAAATTCTAGAAAAAGCTAGAATCTATCAGAGCTTAATTAAATACTGAAGGATTGATGGTCATGGGAGACTTAAACATGCCACTCAAGGAGAGTGAGAAATTTGGGGGGATTCCTTGTCAACTTGAGAGTAGAATGGATCTGATGACCTTCACTGATAGTCAGGTGCTATATCATGTGGATATTCAGGGTGCTAATTACACTTGGACTAATAGAAGGAGTGGCTCTGGTCTTATACATGTGAGACTTGATAGGGCCCTTATCTCCAATGACTAGTTCAACCATTACAATTGCTCATTGAATTCTCTTTCCTGTATTGGTTCTGATCACTATCGAGTTTCTTTTTTGGTGGACCCTATCTCTAGGAGGAGAAATTTCCATTTCAGATTCAAAAAAATGTGGATTTCCCACCCCAAGCTTGACGAAGAAATGATGGAATGGTGGAATATCTCCATGGATGGTTTTTCCATGGTCTGGGTGGTTTCCATAGTTGAGGCATATTAAGGACAAGGTTAAGAAATGGAATAAGGAAGTCTTTGGTGATATTTTTGCTTCCAAATCTACGATCTAGCTAGAACTCAATGACCTTCAGGCTAAAATCCAATCTAATGGGTATGATGAGGTCTCTATCACCTCTAAGAATGAGATCCTATCTAAATATCATGACATTATAAGAAAAGAGGAGGAAAACTAGAAGCAATGCTCCCGTTCTCTTGGGCTTAAGGAGGGAGATAAAAATCCAAGATTCTTCCATATGACTACCATAAAACACAAAGCAGCCAGTAGAATCTCAAAAATGTCTATAGGGGGGGCCTCGTCTTTTGAGGAAGAGAAAACAAGGAAGGAAGCTAGATCTTATTTCTCTTCTCTTTTATCGGCTGACTGCAATCTGGATAAAGGTGCTCAGGATTTACTCCTTGATGCGATCCCAAATATGATTGGCAAGACCAGAAAAAATTCCGCTCTGCTATGCCCTCTGAAGCTAAGATTAAGAAGGTGGTCTTCTCCTTCGAAGGCAAAAAATCCCCCGAACCAGATGGTTTCCTGATGTTCTTCTTTCAGACTTTTTGGCATATTATTAGCGAGGATATTGTTAAGGGAGTAAAAGAATTTTTCTGTTCTAAGAAGACTCTGTAGGAGATCAAAGCCACTTTTCTTGTTCTCATCCCTAAGGTCCCAGATGCTGATGCTATGGATAATTTTAGACCTATTAGCCTTTGCAACTCCTGTTATAAGATAATTTATAAGGTTCTCGCCTTTAGAATACTTTCCGTTCTTCTTGATATTATTTCTCCTCAGCATAATGGATTTATTCCTAGAAGGTAGATTCTTGACTTCATCATTACAATCCATGAGAATATTCACTCTTTGGAAGAATAAAAAAATTAGGGATTCCTAATGAAATTGGATCTGTCAAAGGCTTATAAATCTATGATCGGGTGGACTGGAATTTTCTTCTCAGAGTCCTTAAAGATTTTGGATTTGGTGAGAGAGAGTGCTTTAGCTAATTTTCCAACTATCTCTACCCCCTCGCTTTCTATTATTGTTAATGGTTCTCCTACTCACTTCTTAAAGTCTTCAAGGACCCTAAGACAAGGGGATCCTATATCCCCTATTTTGTTTGTTCTTTAGGATGAAAGTCTCAGTAGATACATCATCAAGCCTATTTCTGAAGGTCATTTGAAAGGAGTTAGATTGTTGTTGACTTATAGGGTCTTCTTTTATCAACAATTTATTGATCACACGGTTTTGTTGGGATCATTGACTATTAAGGAAGCTAGAACTCTAAAATCGACTCTGAATTACTATGGCCAAGCTCCGGGTCAGCTGATAAAATGGATGAAAAGCTCCCTCTTCTTCCTCAACACTCTTGAAGATAGGAAAAGGAGAGTAGCCAGAATCCTGGGATGTGAGATCAGTTTGTTCCCTTCTATCTACTTGGGTCTCCCTCTGTACAAAAAACCTCCTTACTCATTTTGGAGTAGTCTAGTGGATAGGTTCCACAAAAAGCTAGCTAGTTGAAAAGGAGCCCTTCTTAGCCAAGCAGGGAAGATCCAGTTATTAAAATCCTCCCTCTAGAGTTTACTTGTGTATTCCTTAAGCTTGTTTAGAATCCTGATCAATTTTGGGTGAACCCACAATAGTGGGTTACACTTTTTTGCCAACTTTGACATTGCAATATTCTTTTTCTGAAAAAACTTCAGATTTAGACACCTATTACTTCTACATCATAAGGAACTTGTAGATGATGTGAACTAGTGTTTTGTGTCATTTTGTATTTATATTCTAAAAATACTTTTTTGATAATTTTTGGAATCAATTTGCTTCCATTTTTTGATCTCCCTAGAAAACTAGTTTTTTTCAAAAAAGAATATTTTTAAAGAGTGATACTCTGTATAGCATAAATGTTTTTCTATAATAAGTATGAATGTGATTCTTTCAAATTTGGTTTTGTAACATCCATATCTAGTGTTTGCAATTGGGTTTGTAATATTATTTTTAATATTTAATATTTTAAAGATTTGAATACGAGTTAAGTGTAATTTTGACATATGACAATTTGATATACATAACATTGTTGTATATGTAATGAAAAATAAATTTTATTTTTTTTGTTGGAAAGGGGACATTAATACCTAGTGCGTAAATATTTTTCAGAATTTTTTTGGTGATATTTACTATTTTTTCATACGCATTGAACAAAGAAGTTCATGTGCAGTGAAAACCCTACATTCATAAGAAATAAAATAAAAAATATATTAATGAAATTAAATATATTAAAAACTATACTATTTGGAAAGCTTATAACAAGCCCTAAATACTTAAAAAAACAAAAATTATAAATGAATTCATTTGAGCCCCCAAAAAGTAATGTAAATTTGGTTTTTTATCAGCATTTGATAGATGCAAAGGAGACTCCATTGCAAGTATGATTTGGAGGTAGAGAGGTTCTATCCAATAAATTTTTATCTAAGAGCCTTTGATATAACTCTCTTCAATTAATTACTTCAAATGGGACCTCTTAAAGCTTAATTCATTATATTTTCTAAAAAATGTATGATTTTAACAAAAATCAGGATGTACGAAAAAGTTGGAACTAGCATTGTGAGTTCACCCATTTGTTGATGCCATTGAAAAGATTCAAAAGTCTTTTCTTTGGTTAGGGGTTGAGGAGAGGAAAAGGATTTCTCTGATTGCTTGGGATAAAGTTTGCAGACCTAAAAAAATGGATGGCCTTGGTCTGAGAAACATTAAGACCTTTAATAAAGCTCTCCTCACCAAGCAAATATAGAGGACGTTTGGGGAAATTGGTGAATGGAATTCAATCTAGAAATCCAAATACCTGCATTCTTAGTCGTCTCTTGCTGAGTTTCTTACTTCCTTTGAAGCCCCTTCTGGTTTCATGATTTGGAATAATGTTTCTCAGTCTTAATGTGCTGCTGGGATTGGTAAAAGATGGGCTATTGGTAATAGCAAAAAATTCAATTTATGGGAGGATATTTGGCTATTGGAGACCCCTCTTTCTAGTAAGGATAGTTTTTCTCCTTTTATCTGTGCTTGCAAGGCAAGATTTGGAACTAAGATGGCTAACTATTGGAAGGATAACTAGTGGGTGAATCTGAATTCCATAGACCCAACCCTCAACCCTTTGATGTTGTTTCTTAGTTGTTGCTTGTTAGATCCAAAGCTCAAGGATAGGATTATTTGGGCTGGTACCTCTTCTAGCAGTTTTCGGTCGCTTGTGCTATCCTTTTTTTGTCCCATTCTCAAGAGCTTCCCCCATGCTAGTCTAAAGCTTGGGTTCATGGCCTCATTCCCAAGATCAATATCTTCTTTTGGATCCTTTTGCAGAACAAAATCCTCACCGTTGATAATCTTTGCAAAAGAGGCTTTCATCTCCCTGATAGATGTTACCTTTGCCTAAATGAGGAAGAAAATGTTAACCACATTTATCTCCAGTATTCCTTCTCCTCTTCTATTTGGTCATAGGTTTTGTAGTTGTGGAATCTGAACTGGTTCTTTCCTGCATCTATTCAAGAGTGCTTCATTGGTTGGAAATGCCTCTCTTCGAACAATTCTGTCATGCAGTTATGGGATTTTATTCTTCCTCATGTGGTATAGGGAATTTGTAAAGAGAGGAACAACAGAATCTTTAGAGACTCCTACTCCTCTCAGGAAGTGGTTTTTACTAAAATCAAGTGGGCTATTTTGGGAAATCAGAAAGTTGATGGTAAATCTCTTCTTTTCAGGAAGAAGGACGAGTTGGATCTTTTCAATAATTGGAATGTTTTTGGCTCTTTAGACAAGAATGAGAAGAAGGATAAGAGGGATAGTAGAAAATGGTCTTTTCCTCTGACTGGTTGGATCAAAGTTAATTTTAATGGTGCAGCCAAGGAGAACTTGTGGCCGACTGGGTGTGGGGGAGCGATAAGAAATGAATCTGGCTATTGTATTGTTGTGCTGACGCTCTCCATGGGATCTTAGACCAACAACTTACCCGAAGCCATGGCAGCTTACCAAGCTCTTACCCTTGCTAAAAATTTGGGTTATAAAAATGTTTGGCTCCAAGGGATATTCAAATAACATCATAAGATGTATTAAGGGTCTTTCCCCCCTATCATGGACTATCAAAAATATTATATCATTAACCAAGGAGATAATTAACTACTTTGAGTGGTGTGTTATTTCACATGGCTATAGAGAGATCAATGCCATGGCTGATGGGGCTATTCGAGCCGGTCAAATGATCTACTAGAGAGGTGAATTGGATCTTCCTAATGATGCATGTGCCATCTTCATTTATGACAGATTGAGTGGAAAAGAGGGAGTGATAAGTGATGATAACAATGTACTTATCAATGAAAGTTTCTATAATGAATTGTAAAGGATGGCACTTGAAGGACGAGTTGGCATTTAATGTGGACATGACCTTGTATGATTTTTGGGTATCTATTTCTTTTTTGAGGGTTCCTATTTTGGCCCCTATTTTTGTTTTGTTTTGCGTTGTGAAGGGTGTGAGAAACTCTGTTGTGTCTACAATGGGAGGCAATGGGAAGAGGATTGAACTGCTTACCTATGATGAATGGGATAAGAAGCTAAAAGTGTGTGATATTTTGGAAGCTGCTAAAATGATGGGGTATATGGAGCAAATTCTTGGCAAAATCCCCACTGTTACCAGGCTATTCAAGAAGAATTGGAAGGATGATAGAATCACCATAGATGGAAGGAAGGTGGAAATTGATGAAGGAATGATTGTTGAAGTTACTAGGATGCCAATTGAGGGAAGAAAATTCTATAGGGATAGAAATCACATAGAAGTGACTATTAAGAAATTCTGGAAGGAAGACTCTGAGAAAGCCAAATTGGTGAAATCCAGAAAGACCTATAACTCACTGAAGGTGATTAAAAAGGTATGGAGATGGGTTTTGTTTGTTGTGATGCAATATGTCACTCTTGATGGTAGATACTCTTGTGTTTATGGCTACCATTACTTCTGCCACAAAGATATGGTGTCAATTCCTTTCTACTTGTATAGTTCCTTGAATACTAGTATAAAGGATTTTAGGGCTAACTTGGATAGAAATACACCCATGCATGAAGTGTTAATGTTTCTTTTATATAATCATGTTAAGGCCACCTCTGTTCAACACTCTATCAGTGTGTTTTCTGCCTCGAAAGAGGAGTCAGAGAAATCATATGACAATGAAGATGCAGGGTTTGATACGGAGTTGGAAGTTGATTTTGACATGGATACCCCCACTAAGGGAACCAGAAAGGGGAAGGTTAAAGATATGGCTTCTGGGTTTGGCAAAAATATTTTCGACAAAGGGGTGAAGGTAAATAGGAAAAAGGTGTAGGAGGAGGATAGTTGATTTGAAGAAGATGATGAGGATGATGATGGTATGGAGACTCAAAGTGAAAATGCCACCCCGCCTAAGAAGAAAACTAAGCATAGTCCAGCTATCACTGATATCAGCCCAGAGAAGGAGGTTGTTACCTCAAAGGCCCCTTCTGCTCCTTTGGCTCCTAGTAGATGGATTCGTGGCATGGAGAAAGAGGGAAAGAATGTGGCGGAAGGTGAGACTCTTCCTCCTAAAGATAGAGTCAGAAATTTTGATATGGAAACCCTTGAGGACAATGTTAATTTTTCATACTTCAATAAGGATAGAAGTGATTCTCCCATAGCTATGCTTCACACCATGAAGAATGGGGTGATGGAGATTTATAAGGTTATAAAATGGATCTACTCAGAGATTGAAAGTTTGAATTCTAAATAGGAGGCTTCTTCAAAGAAAATGGACATTTCAGAAGTTGTTGGGATAGGTAATCTTGGTTCTTTTCTTGATAATCTGACAGAATTAACAAAAGCCATTAGTGATGTGGAGGCTATTACTGAGGCTTATGATTCCAAATTCAAGGCTATGGAGGCTAGGTTCAATGAGATGGAAAAGAGGGTTTACAGTCATCAAGAAACCCTAAACAAGATTGGAGAACAAAGCCACAAAATTCTGAAAGCTTTAGTAGATAATTTCAGAGTGGTGATTAGTAATCTCGAACAAATCTAGCTCAAAAATAATACGATGGATATTTCTGAGGACAAGGGCTTGACTCCTAAAGGTGTGGCTACTGGACCTGGTCAAAGAACCTGGGCAAATACGAGGAAGATGGCTCAACAAGCTAAGTAATTGTATGATATCAAGAATTTTCCTGCCTCTATGGTTCAGCTGGAGAAAGAGGCTATGGAGCTTCTTAAGAATTCCTCTTAGCTCTGTTGTCATGTTCTCTTGGTTGTCCCTTTGGTGTCATTGTGTTTTCCTTTTGTTACTTTTGGTTCTCTTGCTGGCTTTTTGTTTCTACCAGTAGTTTCTGTTTGTTGTTATGCTCTTTCTAGCTAGGCCTTTCTTGTTTTTATCTCTTTTCTAATTTGTTAGAAAGGGTTTTGGTGCCCCTTCAAAACCTGTTTTTCACATAATCAAAAAATTAAAACCCTTAAATAATAAGATTCAATGGCTATAATTTTGACATGTCTTTTTTACTATTGTCATAAAATAATCCTTATTACATATGTTAGTATTAAAATAATTATCAACCAAATAATATTTAGAAAAAAAGGTGCAATATTCTATCATTATGTGTAGAGTTAATGGCTCATTAAGAACTTTCTCCAATAGAATTATTTTAGTATTGAATTATATTAAGTAATTATCTTTGTGGTTAATAGACTTAATCAAAGACATAACTAATTGAGGTATAGTCGTGAAGCTAGCTTGTATCTTTTTTAAATCCTTTTGCATTATAAATTTATAAAATGGCAATGTTTACACTATGTTCCATGGAGGGCACTTTGGAATTGTTAAATGATCTTTTATAACATTGTTTAAGTACCTTAAGGTATGAAAGTTGATTTAAGTACATAAATAATACTCTAAGGAAGAGGATAAAACATGATTTATGTGAAGTACAATACAATATCTTTAAATGCAATGATATAGTAAATGACCTTGCAAATATGTATTGAGTTAGCCCATAACCAATAAATGGATATATCTCATTAAATTTAGATATTAGAAAATTTCAATGCTATATTTTGTGCATAAATTATCTAAGAAATTAAAAGGCTGAAATTGAGAAGAGTGACTAATATGTAAACATAAGCATACCAATAGATACAATCAATGCATAGTTTGAATATATATATATATATACACAGAGAGAGAGAGAGATGAACAACTAATATATAAAATTAAACATATAAATGAAAGTAAAACGTAACCTAGATAGCTATGTTGAGGTTATGTAGGGTTTCAACCCGAAGCTTTCAAAGAACTTTGATCAAGCCTGGTAAAAAGGGGATGTGAAGATTGGGAAGGTTGCGTTCAAAGTGACCCTAGACTTGATTACCTCCTTTACTAGGATTTTGTGGGATGGTATAACCTTCCCTAACAAGCCAAAGTGTTCTTATAATAAGCAACTAAAATGTTTCTTCAAGATGGGTGAAGGAGTGTCAAGACTCCAAAGTTGATACAATCAGGAGGAGCTCCCTGACAAGTGAAAAGATGCAACCCTATTGTTAATGAAATATTTCTATTTGGACGAGAACTTCAAAATATTTCACACCCATATTTTCTTTGTGCTAAACCACCTAAGCTATGGTATCTAGATGAAGGTTTCTTATTGAGTTTACTCTTCTTTTTCCCAATCTATGGCTAGGGAAAAGGCTAGAAACTCTCTGCCCCTTCATCAGGGTTTGATTCTTAGGATTTATAATTTTCACCTTACCTTAACCCTTCTATGTGGGTCCCTGGAAATTTCTCCTAACCCTCTACTAGACCCAAATTTGGTGATAGAGATTTTTTGGGCCCCTATGGCTAAAAATACCTATCTTGGTTCCTCTTCTAAACCAAAGATTGTACCCAACTATTTTAATCTCTTAAGAGAAGCAAAGTAGAAGCCCTCTACTCTACCTCCTAATATGATAGAGGTGTTGGAGTCAGGTGATGAAGAGGAGGCGGAGGGATAAGAGTCTTCCTATGATTTAGAATCTGAATGGTGCTCAAAGGCTTCTAAAGAGGTTTCCCATGAAAAGATCCCTATTTCCACTAATGTAGAGGTTCCTACTCATGAAAAGAGCCTTATTAATTTGGAGAACACTATATTGAAGCTAGAAGAGAATATGAAATGAAATGAATTGATTATCAAATGACTTCTTTCATAGTTTTGGGTGGCCATTAGGAAAATTAATAGACTCGAGGCTATGGTGGAGGTAGGGGTTAGAGCAGACAAATGGGTGATGGACCTAGAAAATGAACATGTTTGAAAAGTGGCAAGCAAAATGGCTGAGAAACTTGTGTTGGTTGAAAATTATGGTTTCACCATTACACATAGTAAACCTACTAATTTTTGCTTAGGTAGGTAAATCACATTGCCAAAAGATGGAATTTGATAGATCTAGCCTTGATAGATCAAGATTCTAATTAGATTCCTCATTTCCTAACTGGAAACTCTTCATTTCCTCAAATTGAATTCAATTAATTAAAGATGATGAATTTGGGGTAAACATTTGGATATTGATAAAATTATCCATAAACAGAGAGCCACAATCATGAAATAGAACCACAAACATAGATATAAGAAATAGATGAAGATTTCGATCTGTTCCTTGAAATGTGGCCTAAATTGTTGGGACAGTGGTGGTGGTCGCCTTAGTCCTCTAAATTTTTTGTGAATTAAAAGGGGATTTGTTTATTTTGGTGAATCCTATTGTTCCTCCAAAAGACATCTTTGTACCTATTCTTGCATGTAGTGGAAAAGGGAAATTTGTTGGCAATAGGGGTTTGCTTTAGGTCAGACCCCAATTATGGAATTAACCATGAAATATAATTGAAATGTAAATGAAGTACTATAATGGAAATGCTTTCCTTTTAAGGGAAAGACTGAAAATATTTGAAACGCTAATCATATATCTTTTAATGAAGTTTTGTTTTTCCTCATAAGGAATTAGGGCTTCATGTAGAAAGTCTTCATTAAGCATAGAACATGAAAATCATCTCCAATTCCTGAATCTTAACTTAATTCTTGATAAAATATTGATTTCTTGATCACTTGAATTTGCTAAGATGATCTTGAATTTGTTTATTAGGTTTAAAGTGAGAGGTGTAGACCTCCTTTTATACATATTAATTAAAAATTAAATTGAATTTTTGATGCAAGCTGACATGAGATCTAGGTTCTTTCTCAAATTGAGCTAATATTAATAGGCCCCAAAATGGGCCTTTTTTGAGAAGACCATGGTGTCGGGCACCTGGTCCTTGAAGACCGTGGTGCTCAGTTTATTGCTCCTAGACATTAGGGTCCTCGGGGATAAAAATGCAAATGGTAAAAGTTTGATTTTGATGCATGGTGTGGGAAGAATTAGAGCTTCAATTAGGCCTTAGGGGACAAACACCAAAGAGAGAACCCAAGTGTGGACAAAATTGTAGCTGAGTACAATTTAGGATGCTACATTTAGTTCCCACTTTAGTGGAATTATGGGAATAAGCATACTCTTGGTAAATTACAAAGGTTTATGTAGTGCCCCTCCCCAATCCCTAACTTGTGATTTCATATGTAATATATTTATGAGTTTGCCTCCCTAATCCCTCCATTGTGATTGGATGTGTAAGATATTTATGAGTTTGTTTGTGCTCTTGATATTCTCTTTGACATTGGTAGATTCATTATGATTACTTTGATGATATTGATTCTATGTTTTGGAGTAATTGTCAAGTTAGGTTTATGTGTGATACCTCTTCCATATTTACTATTTCTGAGGTGATATTAGTTGCTAACCCTAATTATAGTGGTCTTGTTAGGTATGGATAATGGTTTGTGCTTATGAGAATTTTCTATGATGTTAAAGTTGATATATGCCATGTTGATAATTATGTTGCTATGGATTTTGATTATGTTCCTTAATGAATAAGTAGTGAATAAGTGATGCATATTGTTTCATGGATACTAACCCATACTCTAATAAATTTAGTTATATATCAAGATGTGATTGATTATGATAGTTGAAATGCATTGAGATTGGATTTATGTATTATGTGTGTGTTCCCGATTGTTATGCAAGGGGATGATGTCTTATCACTCTCTCAGGAGAGACATATGATGTCATGATTCCCCTTCACTAGTGTGCATGTAACTGTTATGCTTGTGTATATTATTTATGTATATACAATTATCAGTGATGCAACGTTGTAGGTATGAGGCATCAACTCTACTTGGTTTCAAAGGTTGCATCGTGCCTACATAGTCTCAATGAAAGTTGTAGGAGATAGCGTAAGGCTCATTACTCAAATCCTTAGCCCTTCCTCAGTAATAGATAAATGTTTCTTGTCTTGCACTTACCTGATCAAAATGCCACATAGGCAAGATCTAACGACCTTAGTTATGTTGGGTATGAGTGTGCATTGTGTTGCATGTGGGTTTTATTTGTCTTGTTGCTTTTGGTAAATTTTTATTATAAACTTTTATCATAAGGTTTTATTTAACTTTTTGATAATCTTAATTTAAATACATATATTTGTGTGTTTAAAAATTATATATATCTATATATATGCATGTTAAGAATCTTAGCTTATTATTTAATTAATAAATGTTTATTAATGTTCTAAATAATTAAAACAAAACACAAGCTTAAATAATTAATTAATCAAGTTATAATTTAAAGGGTGAATAAATTAAATTATTAAATACATGACATGGATAATTAATGAAATAAAAAATTTAGTAGAAGTAATTTATTAAAAGGAAATTTCCATTTCTCATGAAGGAAGATGAGGGAGGAAAAAAATTAATTCTAGAAACTTTTCAGAAGGGGGTTTTTGCTGTTTTATTCATTTTGTGGGTTTTCTAGAAAATAACATTTTTTTGGTGTGTGTGGATGCTTGAGAATTTTTTAATGATGGATGGAAAAATTTGGAGTTGGAGAGATCTGGTTGTGACATTGGAGAGCAATATTTGCATTAAATTGAAGGGGGTTTTTCGTGAGATTTTTTGGTGAAGCTTTTGTTAGAGTTTGTATGTGATTTTCTGGAGTTTATTCCTAGTATGGATTGGTGTTCGATTGCTGATATTTCTTGGATTGGAAGTGAAGATCTCGAAGAATTGATTTTGACAGATTTTATTCTACCTTTCTTCTACACTTTCTACATTTGCCAGGTTGGATTCGTATCCCATTTTCTATTATATTTTTAAAATGGTTTTTGAATTTGTATTAGATTGTATTCTCTATATTTAATATATTTTGTTCTATTTTGAAAGTTATTTGCATTCATTGTTTGTTGATTGTTCAAACAATACAAATAGGTGTGTTCTTTAGATTGCTTTTCTGAATAGTTTTTAAGTTTTTCTCTAATGTGATTTCAGTTTTGATCATGGGGATGAATTGATTATATTTATAGAAAGGAATCACCCCTCTCGAATGGGTATTTTCCACATTTTTATTTTGATATGGTTTGATGGTTTTTTTTAGAGCCCAAAGATAGCCCTAGTTTTCAATCCTATTTATTTGGAATTTTGATCTAGATACCACATTATGTAGGAGAATGATTATATTTTTTTTTTGAAAAGAAAAGAATGTTGTTTTCAATTTTTTTTTTTATTTGAATTTTTTTTGTTTTTTGGGCCAATATTGGGTAAGAGGGCTTTGAATGCATTCCCATTCCTTGAGATTTAGAGTATGTTTTTTTTTCAAAATCTTTGTGTTGCTTTAATAATCTTCAAGTATAGATGTATGGATTTTCTTGTTGTGAAGGAGTTTTTTGATATGATTCATAATTATGTTTGTCTCAATATGGTTTTAATCTTATTTATATGTGTTTATTCTCATGTGTTATTCAAATAGAATTGATTAATGGTGATTTGGGTGAATGAGGTAGTGTAGTTTTATCACAACTTTGTGGGTTGGGTAGAGATTTTGGAAATAAAATATGCATTATTTTCTACTGTGTGAAGTCATGTTTTATACTTCTAATTTTCTACTAAATATTATAAAATACTTTATTGTGATGTCCTACAAGATTATATTCAATTTGGTATTCTTTTGTGCAAGTGTAGCTGATTAGTTTTGTTGTTTTCGATTGATTTAGCAAGATTAATTGTAAATCAATTTTCAGACTTGAAATGAATCATTAATATACTTTTTGGGGATTATTAGGATCTGAAATTAATCCTTAATAGTTTTGGCAACATTTCATTTTGAGTCCCATACTTGTTGTTTGACTCTATTCATCGGTTTGGGTATCTCTTTGGGGCTCCAGATTGCCTAAAGTGGATTGATTTGTGGATGTATGTGGTTTCTTGATTATCTTATGGTTTTATAGCTATGTATTCCTATGTTTGAATGAGCCCTATGTGCTCCTATGTTTTCTATTAGATTAGCAGGGAGGTGGCCTTGAACTAGGGAAACATCAACCAACTTACAAGATCATACAAGCATCAACACACAAAAACTGATCTCCCTTTAAAAACAATCAAAAAATTTCATCACCCTATAGCTATTTCTACTAAAACTAAGAAGCTTCCAGTTGTTAAACCAAATAATAGTAGTTAACCTATTAACCTTCTCCTTAGAGATAATAATCATAGAGTTCATATCAGTATTAAACCTATTATAAACATTTCTGGAAAATTCATAAACTAAACAATTAATCGAAAGGGGTTCACAGACCCCACAATTATTCTCAAAATGGCAAGTCATAACCATAAAAGAATTAACAGAAACGTAACTAAGAACAAATACTCTTTCTTGAGTAGGTTCCAATTTTTCTTTAACCTTCCTAGATTTTGAATCCATGTTTCATCCTGGTCCGTGTCCTCCTCCTCATTCAGCTCGTACTCGCCCATCTTAACCTCCTTCTTTTTATTCCTCTAAATTCTACCATGACCAGATATTGTCCCCATAACAACATTGGTCATGATCCCATTAGTAATTTGGCAAAGTAAATTGACATCATTGCATAATTCATTAATCTTCCTATCCCATTCCTCATTTTTTTGCTCCAGCACACACAATATTTATTTCATTTCAGTTAACTGCCCCTTCCTCTAATAAATTTCATCATGATCCATAGACATGGGAGAGCACTTAACCATTTTATCTTCTTCCGAGTTGTAAGGGTCCATCGGGCTTCTAAGAAGGGAATCGTGTTCAGTTTCCATTTTACTACTCTCACCCTCCCTTTCCTCTTCATCCTCAGGTTCACTTTCAAAATTACTACTCTCACCCTCCCTTTCCTCTTCATCCTCAAGTTCACTTTCAAAATTATTACTCTCATTTCTCAATTCCACTTCTTCCTTTATATCCTTATTGGGGTTATCATTCTTCTCTTCATTCTCCACCTATAAATATTCATCTTTAGGGTTATCCTTCAAATCCTCTTCCTCATCAAGTTTGTAGATTTCCTAAAGTGGGTAATTAACCTATTTAAACTCATTTTTCTCATAATTAATTCTCGCTTTAGCCCAAAGATGGGCTGATCTTCTTTCCCCCAAGCCATGGTCATACTTTTTTTGATTCTCACCTTTCCCTTATCTTTCTCCGAGTCATGCAGCTCTATGTCAATGGTGATACTTGCCACAACTAAGTCACTGTTTCTCTTCATTTATTGTCTCGGGGTTTCATGCTTTCATTTATTAGGGTTAATATCAAGAATAGCCAATTCCAAGGATTCCTTTTCAATGACCGCAACCAAACCAGTAGAAATGGTTATCATAGAATCAATAGGGGTGAGAGAGTTGTGGGTTTTCAGAATCGAGGGTGGTAGTTTAGGAGCTTTAGCATAAAACTTATTGGAGCTACCAACACTACCAGATGTTGGGGCAAGAGCGCTAACAGTTGGTGAATGATCAACAAAAAAATTGTACATCAAGTAAATGAGACCTTGATGGAGCGGGGGATTCGCCCCATTTTGAATACAAGTTTTAAGTGAGGAAAAGAAGGAAAAGGGAATATTAATATTCTGCAGATTCCTAACATGGTTGAGGATAGGGAAGTGGTACTCATGCACAGTTGGGTACTGCCCCTCAAGAGTAAAATACCTCATAACATAATAACTAACCAGCAGATAGGGTTGAGGTAAAGCAAAACAATCATTACCCATTTTGGAGATGTACTAGTTTCTTTCCCTTCCTAAAAAATCTCCTCGTAAACTTCTTGTAATCCCCCAAACTCCTCCTTTCCACCATCTCTCCATCGTTCTGAAGACCAGTAACCTCCACAATTTATTCAAGAGTAATAGTGAAGGAGATTCTATCAACCGTGACCTTCCCATTTTGATAAGAGTTGCAGACCCTGGCAGAGAGCTCCTTGTTGTATCCTTTAATCGCTAAGAAGAAATGGGTAAAACCTGCTTCATGAAAAATATCCGACAACTCCTTATTATCTCTAAGTCCTTCACAATTTTTAGGTTCAATATGTTTGAGAGGGCACCCCATTTCTGAATTGGTATGAGTAGCAGGAATAGAGATTCTGTGAAAGCAACTAGACAAAAGATTACAAAGTTTTCTTCTCCTAGTACATTTGGAAGATAAGTTTTAAAAATGATAAAACTAGAATTTAATCTTTCTGAGGTCCTTGCATGCATGACATCCATTGCAATAATTACTCATAAAGGTAGTGTAAAAAGATAAGTTCTCTCCTTGTCTTTACCATGAAAGACAAAACTTTCCTTATCCAAGAGTATTCGTCAATTGGAGCCATTGTAGTCACACCGAGAAAGTTCTTGTCCACATCATAAACCACATAGGTCATTTGACTGGAAAGAGAACCCATGGGGTCATGACACTGAGTCATCTCCAACCTACATAAGCTCATGTAGGGGTCCACCATATTAAAACTATATTGAAAAAAGTTCATAAGGTACAAAATTTGAAAAAGACAATACTCCAACCAAGAATATCCTTATCCTGCTCTTTTTTCTGAATTTGAATTGAAGAAAAAGGCCCCCCACCTTGTTGGGCCCAATGAGAATTTTAAAAAATATAAGGAGTGCACACATTAAACATTTTGAAGAAACTCAAACTATCTTCTCTATTCCATTTCCCGTCTTCTTTTTAGGTTCTCCTTTCCTGTGCAAGGATTTATTTCAGCTCTCTAGAGCTGTTCTCAAATTTGAAAACCTGCCAATCCAACATATTGAGACTTTGATTTTCTATAAGGTCAGTCGACCTATTACCTTCTCTTTAGACATGTTTTATTCTAATTTCATCAAACAACTCTATCAGCCATTTACATCTACCAATAATCTATTTAATTTCCCACGGAGGAGAGGTGACGTTATTGAGACAATTGACTATGAGTTTATAATCTTCTTCTAGAATGACATTTCTTCTAGTGATATCAAAAAGACATTGTAGACCCATCCAAGCCACCCAAGCTTCCACATTGTTGTTAGTGGTAGTACCTAAACCAGATCCATACCCAACAACTAAGAAACCTCTGTGATCATAGATCAATCCTCTTGTCCCCGAGATTTCGGGATTAACTTTAGAGAAACCATCAAAGTTGCATTTAATCCATCCAACATCTAGGGGTAGCCACCAGAACAAAGTTCTCAAGATCATCTTTTGCCAATTTATATTCACAAGACTATGTTGAATTTCCAAAATCTATTTTAGTCTTAGATCTAGCATAGAGGGGAGGGTTTTGGTGAAGCCAATAGCATTCACATTCACATTTTCTTTAATCTGTTGTATGATTATATTGGCAATAATTTTTTGACTTCTCTTCTCCTCTCTAAATATCCTATTGTTGTGTGTTTTCCAGATGTTCCAAGCAAGAAAAGGGGGCATTTTTTGCAATATGCTCTTAGCAATCTGGTGAGAGTAGGGGAAAAATTGTCATGCCTCATTGAATTATTTGAAATATTTAAGTTGCACCCAATAAGTGTTAAGCTTCCTTTAGATTTCATCTCATATTTCATGAGAAAAGTTACAAACACATTGCTCAATCAATTCTAAAAATTTACCCTTAAAATTGTATCTCCTAAGAACTTCAAGGAGAAAGTCCCAGGAAACATTGTCATAGGCTTTATAAATATAAAGTTTTAGAGCCATCGAAGGTTTTTGGTTCTTAGACATCATTTTATCAAGAAAAGGTTTTAATTTATTGACCATAGTTTTTGATATAATTTTATAGACAATATTACATAAACTAACATGCTTGCAATCTTTGGTGGAAATAGCATTGCCATTCTTCGGAATAAGAGCAACAAAGGTGGCATTCAGTTGTTTAAGGAGATTACCTGATTTGTAGAAGTCTCTAACATCATTAAATAGGTCATTCTTGACAATATCCTAGAAGTCTTGAAAGAAAGCAGGAGGGAGGCCATCTAGGTGGCCTTGTTAGGAGAGAAGGAGAACATAGCAGTCTTGACCTTCTGCATAGAAATTATTTTGTTCAGGCCCAGGATACCTAAATCTTCAATAGATTTAGGTATAATTTCCAGCATTTTGTTCATATCTTGATTCATCCCTTGGGTCATAGGAATCTTATTTAAAAAAATAAATAAATGAAGAGATATGCCATCTCCTGATCATCATCCACCTTAGATCCATTCTCTCTTATAAGATATCTAATTTTATTTCTGTTTCTATGTTTCAGAGTTAACTGATGCAAAAACTTCATGTTTTTATCCCCATCCAAGAGCCATTGGATCCTCGACTTCTGTTTCCAGAAAACTTTTTCTTTTTTGTTCAGTCTAGGCCAATTATTTTTGATATCCAATTCCTCCTTGGAATTTTATTCTAAATCCTATTGTTCTTCTATTTTAGATTGGATAGCTTGTAGGTCACTGATTAAGGTCTTCTTCTCCTCAGAGATATTACCAGAAGAATATTCATTCTAGCTCTTAACTTTTTCTTTGATAATCTTCAGCTTTTGGGTAATGTAAAACATGGGTGTTCCCACAATAGGAGTGTTCCACCATTCTTCAACCAATCCTCTAAAGTATTTATGTTGAGGCCACATCATTTCATACCTAAATGGGTAGGGCTTTCTAGTCCCTAATTAATCCATTCTTAGGATGATAGCATTGTGATCAAATCCTAAGCGAGGAGAATATCTGAGGTAGAAAGAGTCTAGGCAGTTCCAATTTGAAGAAATCAGGAATCTGTCAAGCCTTACCTGAATAAGATGATCTCCATGTCTTCAATTAGTCTAGCTAAATTTAGAACCACTGGGAGGTATATCCAAGAGACTAGAGGAGGCTATGAAATCAGCCAGTTCACTCATACTATCCAAAAAATATTCATTACCACTAGCTTTCTCTAAGGGATAGAGGGGAGAATTGAGATCTCCAGCAATCATCCATAAGTTATTAGATCCAATATCAATCTGGGTATTTATGGATCTCCATAATTGGGCCCTAATACTGTGAACATTAGGAGCATAGACATTAACCAGGGTCCATTTGCAAATTAGACTTGATGTTCTTAATTTTCACAATGAGAGAGTGCATGTTAGAAGAGACCAAGATGCCTTCCAAAACATTGGGGTCCAGAGGGTAGCCACTCCCCCTGAGGCACCAAAAGAGTCACTATTCAAGAAATGGGTTGAGGGCTAGAAAGAGTTTATGGCTCTCTAAAGATTCTCTTTATTCATCTTAGTCTCCTAAATCATAAGGATATCCACCTTTTGTTCCAACAAAAGACATTTGAGCATATGTTGTTTTATGGGGCTATTAAGATCCCTCACATTCCAGGAGATAATAATCATGGAAATATAGATCTTAGAATCCCTACTCACCTGAATAGGGGTGAATCCCATAAAATTCAAATTAGTTTCTCTTTTTCTTGTTATGTAGGACTCCATCCAAGGTTGTTTTTTTAAATATAGCTACCTCCTATTCTACTGCCTTCTGTCTAGAGTCCTTATTAGAGGGCTGACCCTATTTGTTGTTACCCCCACATCAGCTTTCTTCTTCTTCTTCTTGGTGGGCACTTGTTCCCATCCCTTGTCTTCTATCTCGTCCTCATCAGACCAATGTTTTGACTTTGTTGGTGGTGGAGTAGAAAATAAACCTAGCATCTATATATTTCTTTTAGGTTAACAAAGCCACCATTTATGATTTTTTTGGTAGTTACCAACAAAGACTTCCTAGCCCCTGAACATACAATCGGTAAGATTGGAGGAACATTTTATTTTTGTATATTTTCCTTTTTTATTCAATCTTTAGTATTTTGTTCTTTGTTCTTCTAATCATTGTTTTCCAGTTGATTTAAGTCAATAACAAACTCCTTGGCACTTGGGAAGATTGAACTCTTGGGATCTTCAGAGGTAGAAGTTAAGAGATCATCCATATTATTTTTCTTGTCGTTGTGAAGATTATAAATAATCTCCTCACGTGAGGGGGCTTCAACATTTTGAAGAACATCGACCAAGGATGGGTTGTCTTTTGGGACATCATTAGAAGCAGGTGAATCCTTCTTACTTTCATTCTCCTTTTGAAGAGCCTTGAAAGAGTTGGAAGACATTTGTTGTTTCTTGTTTGGATTTCTTTTACATGTTGAACTCAAATATCTGTATCTTCCACAACTTTGGCAAAAGGCTTTCACATTCTCATATTCAATCTGTTGCACCCAAGACCCAAGTCTGGACTGTAACGTAATATTGGTTGGTAAGATCATATTAATGGAAACATTAACACAGATACGGGAAAACAAAAGCCTCAATTTACTATGTGTTACACTATCAATAGCAATGTACATACCAAATGAGTTCGCAATCCCTTTTAAGAATATCAATGTTCCAAAACTCTAGAGGGAGACCTGGTAGGTGAATCCAAGGTGGAGCCATAGCGCCAATCTTCGAGGACGGGTAGGAGTTTAGTTTCCATTTGCACAGGGAGAGGTAGTTTGAAGAGCCAAAAACCCAGGGTCCTTGTGTGAGGACATGAGCTCAATCGGCTTGATTTGTGAAGATGAAGAGGAAAAGTCCATTGGCCATGGCACTATAAGAGACATTCCCTTTCAGCTTCCAGTTAGAGGATACCCATTTTCTCACCAAGTCAAGAGCTAGATGAAAAGTCATTAAGTTACCCACCAAGGATAGGCTTAGTTTAGCAATAGTTGTGTTGACCAAAATATCAAGGATTTCAACTTTATTCTTACTGAAAACACATTTTGACAGGGGAGATATACCTTCTAAAACATTCACCATTTTTGTAGAGCTTTCACCTTTAATTTTATCTTCATAAGTCCCTGATTCTAGTTTTACAAAAAAATCATGATTGTACTGAGGAATAGGGATGCGACAAGATGAATCTCCCACCAGAGGGTCTTTCAAAAAAGAGGAATCAACACAAGGGATGTGAGAAAGGGGACCCAAATGAGTCCCTTTCCCAATCATAGGCATTACACTCTGCAACCCTCGAGGAGGGAAAGGACACAAAGAACTAAGGGAACAGGGGAACAGGCTCAGAAAAGGGGAGAGAATTCAGGGACCCACCACAAAAGTTGCAAAATGAAACATGATACCTTTTATATTGAGATATTGATTATAAAGTTATATGGATGCAATGACATTTTAGATCTCTGTTGAGAGAAATATTTGAACGAAATTGTGATTTTTTATTGTTGATGATTTATGTTTAATCCTATGTTTTGATTTGGATTGAAGTAGGCATCATGTCATAAGGGAGAGTGGCTCTCCATAGGGCCCGAGATCCTAAAGTGATCATCATTATAACCCATTAGGGGAATTTCTTAATAAGTGATAACCTTAATAAAATAATTAGGGGGTTGGGTAGATAATCACATTAATCAAGATAATGTATGCCCGCTCATGGCTTGAGTACTAGTCTAGGCTCAAGATGAGGTGGGAAGGCCTGGAATGACATGCTCGACTACCTTATCCTCTTTAAAGGTATGTTGGTTTCACAGGAGACTTGTATGGGGGTCAGGGATTGGGAGAGGCTACCAAGATAAGCTAGGATGGGGGTTGGGGCCTATGGAGACCTACCGGGATAACCCATATCAAGCTATGCAATGACACTCTTCCCTTGTGAGCACTAGTGTCTTGTTGTTGTGCTTGCAGCCTCTTGAGTATTCTTGTTATGAGATTCATCTATGTGTATCTTATTTGTGACCTTACCCAATGAAAGTGAATTTAGCTTAAGAAGTTTTTGTATGCAATGTACTTTCCTGATTTTGTAGTATGTATGTATGGATTATTTTCATGGTTATTCTGTTTGTGTTCATATTTGAATCAAATGTTAACTAATATTAGATTTAATTTCTTTGATTTTGTGTGGGTAGTATAGTAAAGACATTGAGGAACCTTAGAGGATAATTTAGTAGTTTCCTTCTACTTGTGGAGTTAGGTTTAATATATTTCCTTTACTCTTATGGGATGTATACTTAATATTTCAAAAAAATATTATTTCCCTCTTATTTGAGTTTTTTTAGTTAGATCCTTCGGGGTTCCATGGTGGGGTGTTATATTTTGCATTGAAAATCTATCATTAAAACATTAAATTGACAAGACATAGTAACCCCCAAGGGACTTTAGGATCTCACTACCTTAATATCAAGATAAAAGAGACATCATAAGAAAGAGGCAAGAGAGAGAAAGTCATGACTGCTAGCCTAGTAAGGTTCTCTTACTATGAGTCATAAAAAAAAAGAAAAAAACCCAAATTATAAACCAAAAGGCTCAATTTGCAAAGTAACTTGAGTATTGAGACATGTGATAGTGTGTGCATAAAGTGAAACATTGAGTGTAGTGTATGCCCCTACATTAAAGATATTGCATATGCCTTATCGGGAGCAATTGCTATAAGGTAGCTTGCATCCAAAGAAAAGCATGTTACCATTATGATATGCCCCAAGAAAGTCCTATAAATCAAAGGATAATTGTCACAAAATATAATAACACATAAGTGATCTACTAACTCTAGGGTCAATATTCTCTTATGATAAATAATGTATATCATGAATTTTTGTATTGAATTGACCTCATCCCCCAAAGGTATTGGAACAACAAGAACAACAAAGAAGGGGATCATGTGTCTTTTTCATCAAAATGGAAGAGACCAGAAGAGATCTCAACACTTTGCATCATCCTCAAGTAGACAACACAAGGGATACCAAATAGAATAATTGAGATACAAATACAATAATGTCACAACAGATTCAACTTCATTATTACCTTGAACCAACCGAGTGACAAGGGTCATTTAAAGAGAACCTAACATAGCATAAAAACACATCACAATGGAAACAATTTATGAACAAGAAAGAGACGAGAGAAAATCTAGAACATGAATGAAGCTAATCAAGTGCATCATCTTCTTCCCAATCTTGTTGAACATTATTTTGGGAAGGTGGACAAGATGCGAGAGGAGCAACTTCGAGCATAATAGATGGAGCTACTACAAGTTCCAAACAAGGACCATGATCTAATGATGAGTCACTTTGTTTGTCACTAGGAGTTAGGATTAATTCATTTGAAAATTGTTTAGATACATCATTGTCAACATCAAAAAGTTCATACATACCATCATAATCATTAGAACCAATATGGCTATCATGAGAAACATTATCATCCATTCCTTCACCAAGATTAATAAAAATAGGATCTCTAATACAAATTGATCATGAATTATCATCTTTCTTAAGCATTTTTTAGTTTTGGTGATTTAGGATGAACTTCCTCCCTAAGGTTAGCTAAAGGATGGATAAATGGAACCAAGTCAATGTTTCCTGTGTCCAAGGAAGAAACGAATTAAGAAGAAAATATTTTAGTTTTAGTTGACAGTTGTGAAGGTTTAAGATTAGTGGACATAGGTTTATTTTGTTCCTTTAAAGGAGGAATGGTAGAAGATCTACTAGGTTGAAACAAGGAGATGTGAGTCATTTTCCTTTGTATGATGTAGGAGGGGGGACTGTGGCATATATAGGAGGAATAGAAGGTATAGGAAGGATAAAAATTTCATCATGAGGAGGAGGAATAGGTCTACGATCTCTAGGCTTACTCAAGGATAAGATCATCTCATTCTTCTACGTTTTATAGTATTGAAAAAGAGCATCACTTCGAGGCTTAAGAGGCTCAAATTGTTTAGGCCAAAAGTAATAAAGGGTGACATCTCCATGCCTCACCATGGTTTGGTACATTCTATGATTTATTGCTATGATAGTACCATTATGAAGAAATTTTAGATATTAATGAATAGTAGAGGGGATTTCTTTAATGGGAGAGATCCAAGTATGTCATAACTTCGAATGAAATTGATCTAATGTAGGAATGATAACACAAATGACATATAATTACTTAGTACCAGCCTCAATAGGAAGAGAAATAGAACCAACCATAGAACAAGAGAAACCATCATACACCTTGACCACTACATCAGATTTATCATATGTTACTTGATGCAATTGGAAAGTATAAAGATATTCTTCAGTAATCACATTCACTATGCATGCTAGATCAATGAGAACTCCCCATCAGAATTTATCTTTGATCTTCAAAATGATATATAGTGGGCCATCAAGTGCATGAATGGTCTCACTAGGATCAAAGGTAATACATAGGCCCTTAGGAGGCATAGGTTTATCAAAAACATTCACAACATTATTTCACTCAACACCAAGGTTATTAGGAAAATATGCAAGAGGCTCAACCTCAACCACATTAGTAGAATAGGAAGAAAACGGATTAGTAAAGATTTGGAGGTTTAGATTAGGAGGAGCTACAATTTTTTTCTTTGTCATTCACACTAGCTACAAATATGGTATTGTTATCAATAAAGTCTTGAATCCTACTCCTTCAGGTATAACACTTTTTTTATCATGACCGGGTTGATGATGATATTTGCTAAAGGCTTTAAATTAATCATAAGGTGGTAAAGGTTTGGAGGTATCAATTGGTCACATGGGAGGAATTTTCAACACATTTTTATTCATCAATTATGTCATTATTCTATGCAAAGACTGAAAAAGAGGAGTAAACTCTTTTCTAAAGTATTTGCATAAAGGGGCCACACCTAATCTTGTGGCTACCACTTGAGTATTGATATTGTAATTTATCTTGATGTGTCCCTTGTTTAGTTTAAGCTTCACAAAAGATTATTGAGCACTCTCATTCTTATCAACCAGAGTCATTCAAGGAGATTCTTCAAAACGACTCACTTGAAGCTGATAATTATGAATCATTTCACACAACTGCACATAAAGGAAGTAAACTTAGAAAAGAGAAGCTTATCCCTAATGTCTTTTTATAAATTAGCAATAAATATTCCTTGAGCATCATGAGCAGGCATAGAATAAGAACAATGAGAATACAAATGTTTATATCTACCAATAAAAATAGTCACTTTTTCTTTAAGACCTTACCTACAATGAATCAATTCAGTCAAAGTAATTTTAGGGACCAATATTATTGTAAAATTATTGAATGAAAATGTTGGTTAATTGTAGAAAAGAAGTAATATAATAAGGAGGCAAAGAACAATACCATTCCAAAGTTTCATCCTTATAGGTTCGAGTAAACAATTTAGCCATAAGTCTTTGGTCATGAGCAAATTCATTACACAAAGTTTGAAATGTTTTCACATGAGTCAAGGGATCACTTTTTTCATTGTACAACTCCAATTGAGGGGATTCCATATGTTTAGGAGGAACAACATAGACAATGTCATCAAATAATGGGCTCGCTACATCAAATGTGGGCAAATTAAAATTGGATTGCGTAACAGAGCTTGCCAACTTTTGTTATAGGGATGATATTGTTTGGGCTATTATTTATGGTTACTTCAGTGAATGGATTGAGACAAAGGACAAACATTGTTGTATGTAGGTTGAGGTTGAGAGTAAGGAGGTGGACCATTTGGATATTTGGGAATGAGAAATGATTGGGTCGCAAATGGAAGACTCATAGAAGGAGGTATATAAGAGTTTGGATGAAGAAGGTTATCACCTTGACTAAAATGTGTAGAATCAACATTTTGTGTGGAAGTAGTCATGATAGAAGAATGCAAGCAAGGATGAAGGTAGGCAAGGATGTAGGCATAGGAATGAAATAATTGACTTCACTAGTGGTTTGTGTGTAACCAAGGACTTCGATACAAATTTTAATAGGCATGATATTAGTGTGAACAATATGAGTAAGGCTACACAACAAATGAACACCAATTTTATCACTTTGCACTATTCTTTTTAATCCTTCAATCAATGGGATTGCCTCACTCTCCAAGTATTGTTGACTCATCCATTATTAAATATTTTTAAATTATTTGTCAATCTTCTTCAATTGGTCAATGGAAACTGTAGTTAGTGATTCATCCACATCATGAGAATTATGAAAAGAATGGGGAGAAACTGACAACATTTGTTGGGTTGGAGGAACCATCAACATTCTCATGAAATAAACTATCCAAATTAGGCTCCATATCCTTAGTAATTACACCTTAGGAAGTCTTAATACTACATCTTATTTTCATGAGAATATTGTAGGTAGGACTAATTGTAACAAAACTCATTCACAAAGGAGGGAAATTTGAATGTAGAAAATGAAAATTATAATTTAAAATTGTAAATTTTTGTAAAAGTGACTGATTAACCAATTAATTAAGCAATGTGATTTGTGAATTTGAAAGAAAGTTCATCTAAATCATAGCACAAGATATCATAAATATCATATTTAAAGATAGATTTGAAATATTATGCAACCCACAAGTAAATTTCAGAATTATAAATTAGGGTTTGTGTGAAATCAACCTCTAAATTTATGTAATTCAATTGAAAATGAGATCTAGGAGTGAAAATTTAAATTCTAAATTTCTTAAATAATCAGATCTAAAATAATAAATCCAAATTAGGCAACCTACAAGTTCAATTTTAGAATTATAAATTAGCGTTTGTATGAATTTAACCTCTAAATTTATGTAATTCAATTGAAAATTAAACTTGTAAATGTAAATTTGAATTTGAAAATGCATAAATAGTCAAATATAGGAACATAAATTAGGACAGAAGGTGTAAGATGTTGGGTTCACCAAATGTGTTAGTGAAAAACTAGGGTTTCAACATTACATATAGTAAAACCACAAATTTTTTTTTAGGGACCATTACATTGGGGAGAGATGGAATTTCATAGATTTATATTTTGATTAGGTTCTTTGTTTTATAAGTGGAAACTCTTCTTTCTCTCAAATTGAAATGTAATAATTAAATATGCTAAAATTTGGGTAAATAAATGGATATCCAAATAAATATGCAAAAACAGTGAGCTACAATCATCAAACAAAGCCACAAACTTGGATCTGAGCAGTAGATGAAGATTAAGATCTGTTCCCATAATTTTGGCGTGAACTTTTACGACCATAGTGGTGGTCACCTTGGTCCTCCAAACTTTATTTTGTTCAAAGGGGATCTTGTTTTTCACTGTGAATCATGTTGTTCTCTAAAAGGTAGCTGTGTACCTATTCCTACACAAAGTGAAAAGGAAAACATTGTTTGGAATAGGGATTTGCCTTAGGTCAAACCTCAGTTTTGGAATTAACCATGAAATAGACTTGAAATGTAAATGAAGTACTATAATGGAAATGCTTTCCTTTTGAGGAAAAGGCTTAAAATATTTGAAACACTAATGATATACCTTTTAATGAAGTTTTGTTTGTCTTCACAAAACATAGAACATTAATGTCATCTCTAATTCTCGAATCTTGACTTCACTTTAGCTCCAATACTTGATAGAAGACTGATTACTTGCTCACTTGAATTTGCTAAGATGTAAAATGATCTTGAATTTGTTCGTTAGGTTTAAAATGAGAGGGGTAGATCTCCTTTTATACATGATAATCGAAAACTAAATTGAATTTTTGATGTAGGCTAACATGGGATCTAGGTTCCTGCTCAAATTTAGTTACCATTTTGAGGCCCCAAAATGGACCATTTTTAAGAGGACCATGGCACTGGGTGCCCTAGTCATTGAAGACCATGGGACCCAGCGCTTTGGTCCTAGACATCAATATCCTAGGATTAACGGGATAAAAATGTAGATGCTGAAAATTTGAGTTGATAAATGGTGTGAGTAGAATTAGTGCTTCAATCAGACCTTAGAGGACAAACACCAAAATGAGGGCCCAAGTGAGGACAAAATTATAGGTGAGTACACTTTAGGACATTACAAAATTGAAAAATTGGGAGAAGGTGGAAGAGAAGATAAAGGAGTTCTTAGATAAGGTGTTGTAGAAGAATGACGATAGGATGATTTTGGATTTAAAGGAAAATCAAGAGATCGTGAAAGGAAAAATTGAAGAAACGTAAAATCGAAGCGAGAGGATGGTCCCCAAAATTTCAGCCTCCCTAAAGACTATACAAGAAGAGATCAACCACAAGAAACCCAAATGGAAAAGACATGTTCTTTCCCCCTATTAATCAAAACATAAATATATCAATAGATACAATCAATACATATTTTAAAAATTATATTAATATATATAAAATAGAGAAATAGCATACATCTCATAAAATGACAGCGTTTCTCATTATGCTAAATATTATTTCGTAAATCTAAATGAGAAACGGCATGGTTATACAATTTTAACCATTGAACTTATTCATATGATTAACTCATTTAATCCTTGTACCTCTCCTAAGAGTAGAGCCACCCATTGCTCTTCATTTAAATGTGAAGAGGATTGTGTTTTTTTCAAAATCCGCAACCGACTGCCTGGATGACTATGTCTCATTCTCCGCCAACAATCTCCATCTATATTTCTTCGTTTCATATAAGAATTTTCAAACACCAGCAATGCACTCCAAAACCAAACAAGACAGCTTGTACATTGAAAATATAAAAATACATTGAACATGAACAGTTGAACAGATGGCTTAGACATTGAAATACATTGAATATTCCCCAATTCCAGGCGTGCAAGGATGTCCCAAAGTAAACAGTCGGTGACTTTTTAATTTTGACGGGTCTTATAAGAATAAGACATAGTATTTTCGCTGGTGATGTCTGATTGTATTAGTATTTTGAATCAGATTTTCTTCCTGTGCAACATTATTTGAAATATTCATCCGAAAAATTCGCGTCCAATTATATAGAAAATCACACTTAATCAATCTCCTAATTAATGATATATATTGATTTGATAAGTTGTACTTCAGTGTGGCGATATTGCCCCTTCCTCCAAAGGAGGCCCTACTAATTCAGTTCAACGAATTTATGTTTGAAAACCAGCAATCGGTTAGGACCCACAGGCTTTGTCCAAGAGTCCAGTTTTTACAAGTATAAAATATTAGCCCTGCGTTATGAAACGTTTATAGCAGAATTCTATTACCAACAAAAATGGGAAAAAGAAATATTGTATCGTGTGCCGCGTGTAGGTCGAACCGCAAGAAATGCTCGGAAGAATGTATTTTCGCTCCTCATTATCCTCCCGATGATCCACAGAAATTCTCTGTGGTGCACAGCGTGTACGGAACCAGCAATATCAGCAAACTGCTTCAAGTAGGTTTCAACACTGGCTCATTTTCATTAACTTTGTAAATGGCTTTCAATTTTGCAAATGTATATACTTACTTTCGAATGCTATTATGTTTTGTCTGAAATTTGTTGCCTTATCTATTACTTGAGAATCGTATGGGATAGGACCTAAGACATATTCTACTAAACAGAACTGATCGAATTCTTCTAGCTGAGTTCTGTTGTTTTTGATAAAGATTGTATTATAGATTGTATGTTTTGTTCAGTCTTTGAATAGTGCGGAACTTATCTCTGCAACTTGAGTTAGTATATTGGTACATTACTATTAAGATTACCCCTGGCTTCCTCTTTGCAAACATTTGAAAGGTGTACCCTTCTGGCATAGTAGAACGAGTCTCGCTGTAATCAGACGATACATTTTTGTTAGATTATTACAATACTTCTAACATAAGTTATTTTTAACAATGATTATCATTCTCTTATCCGTAATGGCCGGCTCGACCGGCGTAGAATTCGGTGGCCGGGCCCACAACCATTTCAGTTTCCGTCTTCTTCATATTTTGTTCCCTACGCAAAACAAAGTGAATGGGTTCTCTTTTATTTCTTCGCATGCTCATCTCCCGTAAAAACTAAACCATGGCCAAAATATTAAGAAATTAAAATTAAAAAATACCCCCACACACATACATATATCTATATGTATATATATGTGTTGACCTAGAACTCGTGAATAGTTTTCGAGAATGTTTTAATGATAACTGAATATTCACATACATTTCTCATTTGATTCACATTAGTAGAATATGTCGATGTAAAAAAGGTATTTTCCCATTTAATATAGGAAACCACACTGATATTCAAAAATCACTATTAATTGGATTAGTGTCTTACCTAGTTGTCCCTAAATCCATGTTTAAATTTCATTAAAATATATCTTTTTAACTAATAATTCTCTCATTAGTTTCACTCTTATGTTTCATGTTTACTATGTCAGAGTCTAATCCATTCCTGGCTTTATCATCATTCGTATTAGGGAAGATACTTATTAGTATATCTATTTATGAGATATATAGGTAAAGTATGATCAAAGATATCATATTTGTTCATTATTCCACTTAAAATATTGTAATTAATATTCAATTATTATCACTATCCAAAATATTAATTATTTGAATCATATTAAATTATTATTAAGATATTACTATTTTTTTATATATTCATATTTTAATACTATTATTATAGTATTAGATTGACGTTAGCTATTAGTACGATGGAGATATATAGAAGTGATTAAAAGTTAAAGTTAGAGGGAGTGGTAGTTGAGAAGAGAAAATAAATGATTTTTTTTGTTAGAAACAAATTAAATTTAATACTTCTAGTTCTTAACAAATATTTGTGCATCCACTATGTGAATGTAATACACCTTTGTATATTCAAAAACTAAATTCAACAATTTGTTGATAATTTTTTACCTACAAAACAAAGATTTTCATTCAACCAAGTTTTCAAATCTATCATTTTGAAAAGAATTAAGAAACATGCAAAAATCTAAAAGATATCATTGATAAGCTAAAAAAAATTCAAAGTTAAAAAATTTAAAAGATACTATTTTGAGAGATGGCCAACAAATTTCTCCTTCATTTAGAATGCACATGACAAAATTGGTAATAAATAAATCAAATAATTTCATAATATAGGGATAGTAATAAATTCAATAGTATAGTCACAACTAGAATTTATCCCTGTTAGAAGCAATGATTATAATCACAACAAATTAAAACACCGCTTCATCTTAATCACGAGTAATGAAATATAATTAATAAATGAAACTATTAAGATTATGCATTCACATGTGCTTTAACCTTATTACAAACAAGAAGATGAATAATATAGACAATAGAGTCATTTGCATTCATTAAGAATAAAATCTATAGCAAAATGGAAGATTTATGCTCATCCTTAAACGTGAAACATTTACTACAAACGAATAACAAATGTCATATTCGGTGTATATTTGTTGCAGGGCATTGAAGGTGCAGAAAGAGCAGATGCAGTAAATAGCATTGTGTATGAAGCGAGAGAAAGGGTGAAGGACCCCGTGAATGGGTTTGTAAAAGATGTTCATCAACTGCTCCAACAATTTGCCGATCTGAAATCCCAACTGGAGGTCACACAAACAGAACTAAATCATATGCGGTCCGAGTATGATAATCTTGTATCGATTCTGGGCGCTGGATCTTTTGTATATCCAACAAATGCCACATCACAAGCAAGGGAAGACATTATGTTTGAGGAGGTGGATCCCTCGCTATCAGACAAAGTAAACTCAAGTGCTTTCTAATGCAACACAAACAAGATATTAATATCTTCCATTGGAGATCGAAACCGTGTCATTGTTTGTTAAACTCATTTACTAAGGTAAGCTAATTGGCTGCTTGAACCCATCTTTGAGAGAAATGTTGGAAGTGAATTATTGGTCGGTCGATATTGATTTTACTTTTGAAGTAACAATAAATTTAAAGAACTGTGAAGTAGTAATAGAAGTAATGGTTGTAATAATATCGAGATTTTAATTTTATGTAATTATTTTGGTTGTTTGAATTAATTATATTATATCATTTAAATATTACTTTAACATAAAATTAAAATGATTCATTTATGTTATTTGGATTAAATATTTGAAGTCACAATTTCTAATTCATTCAACTCTTAAAAATGTGAATAAAGATTTGTCAACATTTAGACTTCCGAGGTAATT
Source organism: Cryptomeria japonica (assembly GCF_030272615.1). Lineage (NCBI taxonomy): Eukaryota > Viridiplantae > Streptophyta > Pinopsida > Cupressales > Cupressaceae > Cryptomeria > Cryptomeria japonica. The sequence goes on from NC_081407.1 coordinate 779,677,613, forward strand.
TCATGTACGTTTAATAATATTTGTCTTTTTATTAAATTACCATATAAATGATCATATCAAATCAAAATTTTAAGAAAAAATATATTATGTTAATGAAAAACAAATGCTAGCTATAGAAAAATTTGGTCATACGGTAGCACTGAGAGGGGTTAAGACATACATTAGCATAAGAAAAGTTAAAAAGCATAAGAGCCATGATGGCTAAGGAGAAAATTGAAATTACGAAATAATTTGTAAAGTGTAGAAAATTGAAACACTAGAAAATCAAAAATAAAAATTGACAAGAAACTTAGATTAATAGAATAATATAAGTCATGCAAAATACTTTTGTAAACATCATGCATACAATACTAATGAAGGGTCTATGTGTGGAATAAAATTAAACAAGCAGTTATAGAAATGGTTGAGACAACCCTAACCTAACTAAATTATGGTTATAGATATGATTGACTGAATCTGAATATAATTAAATTAATATACATAAGTTTTAAAAGATTTAAATTAAAGTTATTTAACATATTATTATGTCTCTACATGGAAACACATGCGAATTAATAGTTGATAAATTTTTAAAAGATCAAAATCAAAATCATTGTATATGGGTTAAAAATTAATAATAATAAAATCTTGAGGTTAGAATGTTTGATGTGTTAATAGTATCTCTGTTTTTACTTAGTCTTTGCTCAAGGATGAATAGATAGCTCTAGATAGCTGATAGAGCATAGATTATTGGAAGGAATACTCTATGTAAATTCGTCTGGTTGTTTGACATTAAAGACCTTTCTTTTCTCTATCCTAAATTTTGTTTTAATATAATGGGTGTTGGCCCTTCAAATTATTTAATGATAAAAAAATAGTAAAATCTTGAAAACATTACTTCATAAATAAAATAGTTTTTAGTATAAATAAATTACTTAAGAAAATTAAAATAATCATTTGTTAACAACATTTTTGTTTTTAATTTAATGTAAATTATAATAAATAAAGAAGAAATTTTATTATGAGTTTACATTTGATAGGTGATTAAGTGTTTAATTTCAATTTGTACTGTTATTCAAAATTTTAGATATTTTAGTAATATTCTATTATCAATACTAATAGATGTATTATATATTAAATATGGTCCAAAAATTAAGTTTACAATTACAGGTAGGATTATGGTTAGGTTAGGGTTATGTTTAAAGTTAGTGTTGGGTTAGGCTTAGGTTAAATTTTGTTAAGATTCAATTAGACATGTCATTAGATTTAAGATTAACTTAGGGATAGTGTCTTATAGATAAGCATTAGTATTCTTATATTATTGCATTTTAATTATTATATTATAAATATATTAGAATTATATACTAATAAATACATGATATATAAAATAAAATAAAAATATTAAGTTTGGATTATGGTTAAGCTAGAGCTATGTTCAAAGTCAGTGTTAGGTTAGACTTGTCAAATATGTTAAGGTTCAAGATATGATTAGATTTAAGATTAAGGTAGGGTTAGAGTCATATAGATAAAAATTAGAATTTTTATATTATTGTATATCAATTATTATATTATTGTATTTCATCTGAGGGATCATAGATATTTATTATTATCTTGTTGCTATTTACTAATTTAGTATTATAATTATTAGTAGTATATTATTATTATTATTATTGAAAAAAGGGGTAAAAAATTGTTGAATCATATTGGGAAATATACAAAACAGGGCCTTGTCCAACAATAAGAAGTATAGGAATCGACATAAGCCCCCAACCAGACAACAACTAAACATCTAAATACCCCTTGACCAAACCCTCAATAATATGAACACACTCCAAGGGCATATGAGCCCAGTCCTCAACTCTCCACCCATCAAGGCGGTCTGAGGCCCACTTTGCTAGACAATGAACAACTCTATTCCACTCATGGGGCACATAACTCAAAGAAAGGATCTATCTACCCACCACAACCAAATGCCACTCAACATCCTCCATCCACTAACGATTTAACATATCAACCACAACTTGGGAATCAGACTCGTAGATAGTCTTACTCCACCCAAGAGAACAAACTTTCTTAAGGGCCATCAAAATAACAAGGGCCTCCATATAATTATTAGTTTGGAAACCCTTATAGACAGAAAAGAGAAAAATAAAATTACCAGAACTATCTCTACCAATTCCACCAACCCCAACATACCCAAGATTACCTCTAGAAGATTCATCAATATTAATCTTAAGATATCCCAAAGGAGGAGGGGTCCACTTAGCTTCCTGACAAGCCCTCCTTTTAACATTTCTACTCCTGACCTGAAGTTTCTTACATAAGGCATCATGAAGGCCTGTCACTAAAATATTCAAACTTTGAACCACCTACATGTCAAGAGGATCAATATCTCCTGAAAAGTAACACTTCACCATTAGGGTCTCCCAAATAATATTTAAAAATTTTAGCCACACTTGTTGCACCATTTTCATCCTATCTTGGAAAATCCTACAATTCCTTTCTAGCCAAATCTGCTAGATAATAAAACCTAGACCAATGTCCCAAGTTGCATCCAAAAAGGGAGTCTTGGCCTAGGAGGTCTACCAAGGCTATTCCAAAGCTCCACTAGAGTGCTCACATGAACACAAGCATGTTTCCAAAGCCCCTACCACCAATTCCAAATATCTTTGCTGAAGAAGCACTGGAAGAAAAGGTCAGAGTTGTTCTCCTCACTCTCATGGCATAAAACACATATAGAGGGCCCATGAAAGCCCCTCTTCTGAACATTTTCCCAGGTAAGACACCTATTTTGCACCACAAGACACAATAAGAAGTTACACTTGGGTCAAGCCATCCAATTCCAAACTTGTTTCCACCAGGGAACATGCACCTTGGCAAAGGACATACATTCCAACTCTTGATAGCCAGAAGCCACAGAAAACTTGCCCAATGGAATAGGGCCCCAAGAAAGGGTGTCAGCACCTCTAAGAAAACTACACAATCTCCTAGCTAGAATTTCTGCTAGGGCTTCTCTCTCTTCCACAAAACCCTGAGGAGGCTATTTCTGAGGTTCCTTCCATCGAGCTACCTCACCACAGCCCAACCTTGAAATCACTTTAAATTCCTCAACTTTACTCCAACCTGATGCCATAAAGATGTCACTGAGAGATTGGAGATGACTAAATTGAGATAAAATAGGAATATATCCATCCCAAGATTCCTTCTAGAACAAAGCCTTAGATCCTTTCTTACAAATCCAAAAGAGACCCTTCTTGACTAGATGAGCTCCTCTCTCCAAGGTGTCCCAGATCATAGACCCATTTTCTATCAAGTTGCACCGGTGGAAATCCTTCCCTTCCACATCACCAAGACATTTAATCCAAAGGATACTAGCCCATCCTTGATCTTGATTTACACGCCATTTCCAAAACAGATTAGCAGCAAGAGCGCAACCATTCAAGGTAGTTTTCCACAAACCAAGGCCACCCTCTTGTTTTGATTTACACACATTATCCCACTTAACCAAACTCCACTTGGAGGAAAGAAAATTGCCAGTCCATAAGAACTATCTAGAAAGGGCTTCAAATTCCTTCATAAAGCTAAATAAGGCTGAATGCACAAAGAACCTATAAATAGGAAGTGCTTGAACAAATGACTTTAAAAGAGTAACTCTACTAGTAGTTGAGAGCCACCTATTATTCCAGTGAAACACCTTGCTTCAGAACTTATCCAAAATTTCTTTCCAAAACTCTTGGTGATCTACGAACTGAAAGAGGAATTCCAAGGTAAACAAAAGGAAGGATACCAATTTGAAACCTCAAAATTTGTGCTATCCTTGCCTTAATGGGAGTGGGAGTATTGAAGAAAAAATTATGAGATTTTTCCTCATTAATCAGCTGTCCAGAGGCCTTCACATAAATATCCAGAGGTCTTCTGAAATTGACCACTTCATTGATTCTAATAGCCCCCATTAATGCAATGTCATTCACAAATTGAAGATGAGAAGAAAGAGGAATACCAAGACCCCACCTCCAACCCTGAATCAAACCTTGCCTGACTTGAGACTTGAGAAAACTTCCCAAACCATCAGCCATTAGAATAAAAAGATAGGGTGAGAGAGGATTGCCTTGCCTCAGGCCTCTAGTAGCACCAAACAAATCAGTTGACTCACCATTAATAAGAACATCAAAGAAAGAAGAGGTGATGCCACTCATAACCTAACTAATCCATTCACTTCCAAATTCAAAATCTAAGAGAACCTTTTGTAGAAAACTCCATCTAACCCTATCATAGGCTTTGACCATATCAATCTTTATAAACATAGCCTTCTCCTTAGAAACAAACATGGAATGCACTACTTCAACAACAATAATGACACCATCTAAAATTTGTCTCCTAGACACAAAACCCCCTTGCTCTTAAAAAATTAATATACTAAGCCAAGGCTTTGGCCTTTCAGCAATCAATTTAGTGATAATTTTGTAGATCACATTACACAAAGCAATGTGCCTAAAGGAATTAAAAGAATTAGCACCTTCCTTCTTAGGAATGAGAGCAAGAAAAGTGGCATTTAGGGCCTTAAGAATTTGCTTGTTACCAAAATATTCATGCACAACTTCAAAGAGATCTGGTTTGACAATATCCCAAAAAGCTCGAAAGAACTCAATAGGGAAACCATCAAGCCTAGGAGCTTTGCCTTTCTTCATATTGAAGACCATTGCCGCAATCTTAGAAAGAGAAATAGGTTTAATGAGAGCCTCGTTCATTTTCAGAGTAACAATGGAAGGAATGCAATCAAGTACCAATCTTTCTTCAGCACAAGTAGGCATTAAATATTCTTTGAACGGGTTCCCAAAGAATCTAGTGGCTTCTTGGGAAATCTCCCTATGAGAGGAAACCTGCATCCCTTCTGAAGTAATGAGTGAATTGAGTGTACCACCATGCCTTCTGTCCTTTACTGAGTTGTGAGAGAATCCTGTGTTTCTATCCCCTTCCTAAAGCCAATCAATCCTAGATTTCTGCTTCCAATAAATCTCCTCACAAAGCTCCCATTCCTCTAGCTCTTTCAAAGCAATAACCTCTTCTCTGTATAAAGCATCAGACATCCCGTGGTCTCTAATTTGATGGGAAATGATGTCCACCCTCTGCTGAGAATTCCTTTTGGTAGAGAAAAGATTACCAAAGCTCACCCTATTCCACTTTTTCAGCCTATACTAAACATGATGTTGTTACGCCCAATATGGAAAACTAATGTACTAAGAGGGGAGGGGTGAATCAGTACTTCAAATCCTTTTATCAACAATATTTTTAGTGTTATGCATAAACCACAAATTGTTGTAACATAACATAAAGCCAAAACAAATAAATAACAATCATACACGATTCACTCCATAACACATATATTTTGGTTACGCAGAAACTCTTGGTTAGAGAGAAAAACTAGGGTGGGGATGGCACCCACAACTTCACTACTACAATAATAAAGGTTGCTCAGTTAGAGCTAAATGTTCAGCTATTTTTGATAGCTTACCCTATTAGGAGTATCAAGATCTATTAGATCTACCTTGTTAAAGGATTTTACAACACTTAAACTAAATGTTGCACTTGGTTAGAGGCTTTACAATTTATAGACTTAGTTAGAGTCTTTTACCTTGTTAAAGGTTTCTCTTACAACTTCAAAATATTTCAATAAAATCTTTACAAATATCTACAACTTTAAATCTAGAATGTTATAGCAGATTCTATGTGCTCAAAATAAGATTACCTTGCTTATAGCATACCTCGGTAACCCATAAAGTAACTCGGTAAACCCTTCTATTTACTCTGTTCTTTGACTGTTCTCTGAAATCCTTCTCGGTGACCTATGTGTCTCTGTAACAGTCATAACACTTAGTGCTTTCTTATGTATCACACATGTCTTGCTTCATACACGTCTGTATATCTCTGTCTATCATGCTTTTATCCTTAATCCGTGCTATATAAATAGATCTCTTATGTCGGTGATTTGATTCATTGCTTCGATCTTAAAAAAATGATTTATCAAATGAATAACTATATAAAATATTTCATTGGTTAGATGACCTCAAAATCATACACAATCTTTAAGTGCAATTTCCAATGTGATAATGGTTCTATGTTCCTCGATCTTGTAACATGTTTTCCCATGTGTGTCTAGATTCAATGAATCTGGTAACACGTTTCACTCGATGTATATCAACTCGATGTATCATTATTTCTTCTTGGTAGATATGGAATGTTACTCGGTAGACAGCTCGATGCATAATGGGCTCTGTGACTACTTTCTTCTATAACTGACTGTTCTGTGCATACGAACTAAATGTTTCGGTAGTAGTAACTGACTAGATTATATAGAATGACTTTGGATATAAAACTAATGGCAACTTGATAAGTAGTAACAACCTCCCCTTTTGACATTAGTTGAGATGTTTTACAAAACTACTTTCAAAGTCATAACTCAAAAATCTATATACTCACAAAATTTGACTAAATAGACAGTCTATACATTAGTCAATGAAATAGTATATTCAGATATACTCCCCTTATCAATATACTGTACAAAACTCTAAGTTTGCATGCTCAGTGATCAATGTTCTGTGATAACTGCTTAGCTCACTGCTCTGTTCTCTGTTCCTTGTCAAAATTGACTCTGTATTTGAATACTCTATTTTGCTCGGTATATACTCCCCCTGTATACTACATTCCCCTATATAGTTTGATATGATACTCACTCCCCCTTTTTGACAAACATCAAAACTTAGTTACCATTTTGTGGTGGCAATTGGTCAAAAATGGATTTATACTTTGTCCTTACATTGGTGAGAGTGGCAAAGAGGGCATCCTTAACACTGTCCATGAGTGAATTTTGTGCTTGAATGTCAGCTAACAGTGAAATGAGTCCATCTAAGGTGTGTCCCTCTTGTTGAGTGGATAGGGAGGTAGATTTATTGATCTATTCTTGGACGAAGGAAAGATGAGAAATGAATAATGTTTGAAGTGTCATTATGTCCATTCTTATCTTGTGTTCTTCATTCTTGAGTTCCAATTATTGAGCCATAAGCTGTTGTAGCTTGGCATAAAAATTCTTAATGGAATTAGGCTCAGTGGTCAACTTATTTGAGAGATTGGTGATCTCTTTCTCAATTGCTTATGTTTTGTTCTTGATATCTTTAATAAATAAAGAGAATGTACAGAGTTTCTGAAATAAATAAAGAATGTGCTTCTCTTACTGTTGATTTGTGACCTTCTGTGCCTTGCTCCATATCCTTAGGGGCCTCGGTTGAAATAGGCTGATTGACCGAAGGATAGGGCTGAACTTGTTCCAAAACTGATTCACTGGATACAAGTTGGGCATAAGCATTCCCCTCTATCATTTCCTATTCTAGTGCCTTTGTATCCATGATATCTTCATCTACTTGTATGGTGTTAGTAGGGTCCTACTCGATGATATCATGATCTTGCTAGGTGACATCAACTATTTCAACTTCAGCTTGCTCACCAGCATTCTTGATTCAAAATATTTCCTACGATTTTTCTTTGGTCTCATTCTCTACATCCAAGTAAAGGTCATTCATCAATTTCAAGGCTCTTTGCTTGACTAGGAATTTTGTATGGCAGTTTTTCAGATGTTCGGTGATCTCATCTACCAACATGTCTGGGAAAAGATGTACCAAACTTCTTTCTCTCATCTGTTTCTCTAAGTCCATTGCATACTTCAACCTATTGTCAATATGCAAATATAATTCATTTGGAAGAGATTTACATACTTCCAATGGGACCAATTAGAATTTCAATAGTGTGCAGATGACCACTTCTTCTATTTGTCTCTTTTCATCATCAGATCTGGATTCATATTTTACATATCTGAATGATCCAAATCCACCATATTTCTTCAGATTAGCATAGAAATTTTCAACACTATGTACATTTACCTTCTTGCTTTTGGCAATCTAAAATTTACTTGATTCTTCAGATTCGGTGTCACTAGACTCTTTTACGAAAATGAGTCTTTGAGTAGATTTCTTGTAAGTTTTTGTTATCTTTGGTGCAGCAACACTCTTTGTTTTCTTACTCGATGGTGCTATAGATACTCTTGTGTTAGGTCGCTTTCCCGGAGGAGTCGGTGATACCTTTGATGTATCTTGTTTCTTTCTTTTCAACACTTTCCCTTAGGCAATTCAGTGCTCAGTGTTATAGCCGCCTCTTGGGCTTCAGATTCCTCTTTGGTAATGGCTATAGTGCCCTTGACAGGTGTAGAGGAAGAATCTTCTCCAAATTTCTCCGTTAATGCCTTTATCATCTTTGTTTCCTTCCTTGTAGCTTTGGGTACTACAATCCTCATTTTTACTTTTTCCTTCACTTCTTCATATGTTCCATACCTCAGCTCAGTAGCATGCCTTGGTAATGTAATAAATGCATCTATCTGTTGTTGTGTGATGTCAAAATCAATCTCGTAACCCACAAGTGGCAAAGATTTATTTCTTGGTTCCACAACATTCACATAACAGTAATCAGTGTCCACTTCAAAACATATGTCATCCTTGTATTTCTCCACTAGCTTGGGTGGAATCTGGTACCTGTTATGCATCCTTTCCTGAAACTTGCTAAAGTAATCATTCATAATATCATTAAAGTTATCACCTAGCTTCTTGATGAAGTCATTGATTTGATGGGTGATTAGTCGGTGTAGTTCCCAAACAACTTAACCGACTGATGGAAAAAAAATTTCAAAATAGAAAAACATGCATATTATCAGTGATCCAAACTTTAGTGTATTGGCTGAATTGTTCTTCTTTGGCTTCTTTATGGTGTTCAGATTCTCAAACAGGTTTTTCAGCAATACCTCACATAAATCAATTTTCATGCCTTTCTTCACAATTTTATATGCTAAGTCTACTGCTGCACAGGGTACACTATTTTCCCTTGCCGATTGGAAGAAACAGTAACCTTTTACTCTAATGGTAAACTTTTGCTCTACATCAGTGACATTGATCAGTTTCAGTCCCCTGCAATCAGATTCTACTCTAGTTAAACTGATCAATTCCTTCTATGATATCATTTTATGAGCTCGGGCATGATCATAAATAGGGTAACCAGTGATCAAATGAATGATTTCCTTGGTGATCTTAAATAGTTGCTCTTCTAGCCACATGAAGTCATCATGAACTCTGCTCAAAACAAACTTGACCCACTGGGGCTTGAAGACATGGGGATAGGTTAGGGCTTCAGTCAATCCCTTGATCTTAATGTGCTCATACTTGCTATCCATTTTACCATCGGTGCACAATTCATCATATGTGTCTTTGATTTCAACGTGACCTAGTTCTTCAACTTGACATTTGGTAAAGAATCTCACATCCTCAACTAATAAAACTCTATCCGGAATGAGTGAAAATATAGTTTTGTCATCTGGTTCAGATGCAATTTTGGGGGTTAAAGAGTATTTCAGTGAGGGCTTTTCGATGTTCTCAACAACAATGGGATTTTGGATCTTAGGTGCCATTGCAGATTTTAGATAAGAATTAACACAAGATCCTTAGGGTTTGAAGATTTTCAAATGGCAGATGCTTCACAACTAGCAGATAATAACAACTTGATATGATCGGTAAACCAGCTTAACAATGTGTTGAGATTGATGTAAATACCTTGAATTTTTCTTTGGAGGAGGTTTGATCGCCTTTGATTCGCTTTGCTCTGCTTTCTTGAAAACTTGGTGATTGAAAAATGATCGCGTAAATGCTTTAATTACACAATATACCTTATCGGGCTCTATGCAGGTTAGGTAAAAAACATTAAATGCACTCGGTTCCACTAAACTTTCTTTCCTTTTTGTGCTTTAATAGAGTAACTAGACTTTCTTCATTTACCGACTTGACAGGCTTCCTGTATTCACCGACTTGATAGTCTTCTTGTATAGTGCTCCAAAAGAATTTGATAGAATTTCAAACTTACTAATACATCTTAGTTATGCAAATTTTGAATTAAGTACATAATAGAATAGGAATTGTTAAGATTTGACCTTTGAGATAATGCAGCCCCTTCATACCTTTACTGATTAATTTGGAATAGGTGCACCTAACTCGATAGGTAAGGTGCTTTCTTCATTTGACACAATTTCCTTCTTTTTCCAAATCATTTGTAATTTGTCTTTTATTTCTTCAGTGTCTCCTCTAGGTTGATCTCTGCAATCTCTAGCCAAGTGTCCAACTTTGTGACAATGAAAACATGCCATACCAGGATTTTTCCATGATCTTCAGTTGTTCATTCTAAACCTTATAAAGCAGTTGGCACTTATATGTCCATATATTCCACAACATTCACACCATATCCTTGTATTGTAATCCCATGGTACTGCAGAATATTGTCAGTAAGGATCTGTGTGAGTTCAGTAACCTCTAGTATTTGCTCGGTTTGTAGACCACATATAGTTTTTCTTCTTAAACCAACACTCCTCGATACTATGTCCATATCTATTACAATTTTTACAAAACCCTTTGAAATTTGCCTTCTTACAATTGTTAACAGACTTTGTCCTACACTAGTTAAATATGTGACCATATTTATTGCAATTGTAACAATAACCATTAGACTTAGTGACATTCAGTTGCTTACCTTTTCTGATTTGGCACATGTTAGCAGTATGACCTTGATTTCCACAGTAGCTGCAAATAGGCTTCTTTCTTTTGATGTGCTTCTTGTTTCTAGCTTACTTTGATGATTCTCCTCTCAAACTTTGTATGAATTCCCTTCTCGGTACAGTCTTTTCCTTTGTAACCGAGTCTTGCTTATTTGTTGGGTCTTCTTGTATTCAGTTGCTCATCCAACATCTTTGATGCTTCATATCTCTTCTTCAGTGTTTCCTTGGATTTCTTTTTTGTTTCAAGTTCATTGGTCAACCTTGATATTTCAAGTTTCAATGCTTGATTCTCATCATCTTTTAGATTTGCTTCATAATGTGCATAACCTAATTGATTTGACAGATTTTGTTGAATCCTAGTCAACCTTATGATTTCATCATTCTTTTTAGATACTAATGCTTCAAGCTGTTGTTTTTCTCTTTCTAGATATCTTACTTTATCCTTAGCTATCCTCAATGCATTGAGATTCTCAGTCATCTATGTGCTGAAATGTTCATGTCCTCTTTTCATTGCTTTTAGCTGATCAGCCAGTGCTTTGTACTTTTCTTTCAATACTCCAATCATTTCTTCAGTCTCTTTAGATATAGTGTTCTCAGATGATGTTTCAATTTGTTCCACTAACTCTTGAGAGTCCTACAAATCATCAGATAATATTCTTCTAACTTTCAATGATTTTTGCATTTGTCTTTGCATGTCTACAATTATTTGATTAGCATGATCCAGCTCTTCTTGTAGATACACAATTCTTTGAGATTGTTTATAGCTTTCCATTGATAAGATCTTTCTCTTTACGTTGTTAAACCTTTTTTCCAAGATTCAAGCTTTGATACCAATTGTTAGGCCCAATATGGAAAGCTAATGTACTGAGAGGGGAGGGGTGAATCATTACTTCAAATCTTTTCATCAACAATATTTTTACTGTTATGCATAAACCACAAACTGTTGTAACATAACATAAAGCCCAAAAAAAAAAATAACAATAATACATGATTCACTCCATAACACATATATTTTGGTTATGTAGAAACTCTTGGTTAGAGAGAAAAAATGTGGTGGGGATGGCACCCACAACTTCACTATTGGAATAATAAAGGTTGCTCAGTTAGAGCTAAATGTTCAACTATTTCTGATAGCTTACCCTGTTAGGAGTATCAAGATCTATTAGATCTACATTGCTAAAGGATTTTACAACACTTAAACTAAATGCTTGGTGTAGAAGCACCCTTCAAAAGGGTTCCCACCATTTTATTTTGGTGTGTTCTTGGTTCTTAAAGAAGCTATTGTAAATATAATAAGAGCCATGAGCACATACGTCTTATATAGTTCCTAGTTTAGGTCCTAGTTTGGTCCTAGGTTCATGAGTCTAGGTTGAGTTTTCTTATGGAGTAGGGGGTGTGTGTGTCTTTGATCTATTTGGGGTCCTTCTTAACATGGGGGTGTCCTTAGGACAGCCCACTGTGGGCCTAGGAGTCAAGAAAAACAACATTGAGAAAGTTGCTCAAAAGTTGCAAAAGTTGCATGAGAACTTTTCCACCTAGTAGGGAAAGAACCTTAGTTTAGCGTGGACAACCCTAATATGGGAACATAGATCAAGGAAGGGGTATTATATGTAGTTAGAAACCCTAAGATGAAGGGTTGGATGATAGTTTTGTACAGCCCAAGAAAAGTGACTTGACTGTGACTGTAATTTTGCTGCCAGTCGGCACAAATGGAGTAAGAAAAGATTATTAATGGATTGATCTTCAAAAAAAACTATGTTGAGAATATTGTATGGTGTATATACTTCCATTTTGAGCAATTATATTAGGTTTTGTTTCAAAAGTGTTGTGTGTTTGTAAATATTTTGTAAACTACCTTCTCACTATCTAGTTTTGGACTGTTTTGAGAAAAATGGGTTGATAACTCCTTTCCCCATTGTGGAATCATCATGAAATGATGGGGAATAGGAGTATAGACCCTGTAAATTACCTCAAAGAAAGCAAGGCCCTTGAAGATGCAGGGAAGCCAACCAAAGACCCACTCCTAGGCGAGACTAGATAGTGCTCGACTAGGAAGGGTTAAAGTGCAAAGGTCCAGGAGAGCAAGGAAGGTTAGAGGAGGTTGCACCCTTCGGAGGAGTTGTAGAGGGGTGAGTGGAGCACAATTGGTGAGAAGGAGGAGATTATACCAATCCAAAAAATTTGGCAAGAACATCAAACCAACACTATGACCCTAGCAAGCCTAACAACCCTCTTTAAAATCCTTAAAAACCTCAAAATTCACCTAGGGTAGTGTACAGACACTTGGAGGCCCAAAACTAGGAAAATCCTTGAGTCCTTTCCAAATGAATAGAAATTATTTTGGGGAGTTTCACAAGCATGTGCATCATCTGCAAGAGGGAGCCCTAAAAGTCCAAATAGGATGCCTAATTGGTCACATTCCTTATAGCCCTATTTTGTAGGAAAATGACAAAATAGTGAAATCGGTAAGGGGTTGGAAGGTTGGAACCTCTTGGGAGCACATGGATGGATGAAAAACCTTTTCTAAGACCTGTCCTATCCTTACTAGGACCTAAGAAGATGTGGGACAAGCCAAACCCTTATTAGCCTAAGTAAGGGTTCTTTGAATCTCATGAGTAGATGAGACCTTGGGAGAAGTAATTCAAGTTGTTGGTGGGTGGATTGGGCAAGGTTAGGGGATTCCACAAGCAACAGAAATCTTAGAGACCCTAGGGTGTGGTTAGAAAACCTGGTGATCCAAGGAAAGGATCTAAGAGCATAGACTAGGCTAGTCTATCCCATTCCCTATCCCATCAGATTGGTATTAGAGCCAAGTTAAAGATTTGGTGGACAGTGCATGTCTCTAAACTCTGGTGAATAAGTAGGGGAGAAAAAAATGGTCACTAATGCAGAGCTGGCTAGGGAGGCAGAAGAGAAAAAGGATAAGAACAAAATCCTTGAAGAAGCTATGAGTGAGATAAGGGACAAGCTGCAAGAAGTGGTGGATTAGAGGACACATGGACCTTGCGGTGAGGACACCAATGATAAGGGAAAGAAAACTATTGATATAGATGACATTATACCTGAACCAGACCCCTTGATCAATGAAGAACCCTTTGTAAAGGTCATTAAGGCTTTGAATACCAAAGCTTTTGAAGGATTGCCACATTTCAGTGGAAGGATGGACATTGACACTATCATGGAATGGATTGAGGGTATGGAGAACCACTTTGAGTGTGAGGGGGTGATAGAAGCTCGAAAGGTTAAGGTTGCCAAATCAAGACTAAGGGGAGTAGCCTTGACATGGTGGAAGTACCTGCAAGAAGAGAGAGTTAGCATGGGGAAGCTACCTATTGCCAATTGGAAGGCCATGGTGAGTAAGATCAAGGAGAACTACTTGCCAGAGGATTATGAAGTACAACTTCATAAGAAGAGACAGGGATTGAAACAAAAAGACCTTGATGCAACCTCCTACACCAAAGAGTTTCAAAAGCTTTGTCTTAGATCCAAAGTCCAAGAAGAGGAATCTATCAAGGTGGCTAGGTATCTAAGCTGCCTAAAGTGGAACATTCAAGAGGAAATGAGCCTATGGACTCCCACCATTGTCCAAAAATGTCATTAGCTTGCTACCAAGGTGGAAGAGAGGAAAAAAAGGAAATGAGACTCTAATAACAGGGGTAGAGGCAGAGATCAAATGAGTCATCGAGGTGGTTACCAAAGCAAGGCAAATGAGCAAAGGAACCAAGGAGAATCCAAGTTGATTGAACATAGCAGTGAAGCCAATCTCAGAGGAGGCCATTCTAGAGGAAGAGGTGCATAAGGGGGTCCGAGTAGGGGTAGAGGTACCGACAGGGGTAACTCCTACTTTGCAACTATGAAATGTTACAATTGTGGTCAATTGGGACACTCGACCTATAGATGCCTTGACAAGCCTACCTCATCAAATAGTGGAAAGAGGGTTACTTATGCTAATGAAGACACATCAAGCAGCAAGACACCTGAGGTGGACCATATTGAATCAAAGGTTAGAGAAAATCTAATGTTCAATAGGGTCTTGATAAGACAGCTGGTTAAGAATGAACCTAAGCATAGGAGAGCATTATTTAGGGTGAGATGCAAGATCCTTGGAAAGGTTTGCAAGGTGATAGTTGATTCAGGGTCAACTGATAACATCATATCAGATGAGGTAGCCAAGAAGTTGAAACTCACAAGGATACCCCACACTAACCCTTACAAGGTTACATGGTTGAATCAAGAGCAGAGTGTGCTTGTCAATGAACAGACTTGGGTAGAGTTCTCTATTGGAGGATACAAGGATAAGATCCTTTGTGATGTATTACCCATAGATGCTTGTCACTTATTGCTAGGTAGATCATGGCAATTTGATAGGAAGGTGATCTATGATGGAGAGGAGAACTCCATTTCCTTCAAGAAGGATAGAAAAACCTTTAAGATTCAGTCTTTGACAGAGACTGAAGAGGGAATCTCAAGAACACCTAGTGTCTTATTGGCTACTGGTAAAGAGTTATTACACTTGCTACATGAGGAGGAGACAGTGAGGTGTGCCATCTTTGTGAAGCCAAAGGAGGAGGAAGACAAGTTGCAGGTAGAGGTACCCAAGGAGGTGGAGCAAATGTTGCAAGAGTATAAGGACATAATGAGTGATGGAGCACTTGCAACACTCCCACCAAGAAGGTCTATAAGCCATCAAATAGACTTTGTTCTTAGTGCATCCCTAGCTAATAAAGCTGCATATAAGCTCACACCTGACTAAAACAAGGAGGTGGCAAGGCAAGTGCAGGAGTTGTTGGAAGAAGGACTGATTAAGAAGAGCATCAGCCCATGTGCAGTCTAAGTAGTGCTAGCATCAAAGAAGGGAGGCAAGTGGAGACTTTGCACTGATTCAAGGGAAATCAATAGGATCACCATAAGGTACAGATTTCCCATTCCTAGAATAGAGGATCTGATAGACTATTTAGGAGGTGCTATGTATTTTACCAAATTGGACCTTAAAAGTGGTTATCACCATATTAGAATTAAGGAGGGAGATGGGTGGAAGACTACTTTTAAGACAACAGAAGGATTGTATGAGTGGCTTGTGATGCTATTTGGACTCACCAATACCCCAAGCACCTTCATGAGGTTGATGAATGAGGTATTAAAAGACTTCATAGGTAGGTTTGTGGTGGTGTACCTACATGACATTCTCATCTATAGCAGAACCAAGGAGGAGCACCTTGAGCATTTGAGGTTAGTCTTAGAGAGGTTGCATGAAGAGAAGTTATCAATCAACCTAGAGAAATGTGACTTCTTGGAGCAAGAGCTGGTCTACTTGGGATTTGTGGTGTCTAAGGGAACCTTGAAGATGGATCCAAGCAAAGTGGAGGCAATCTTGAATTGGCCTGCCCCTAGGATAGGGACTGAAGTTAGGAATTTCCATGGTTTAGCTCAATTCTATAGGAAGTTTGTGAGGAACTTCAGTGGCATATGTGCATCAGTCCTTAAAACCATAAAAGGAGGCCTTAAAACCAAGTTCAAATGGACTGAACAGGCTGATAAAGCATTTCAATTATTGAAGCAAGAAGGAGCCACAAAACCCATCCTACTCTTACCTACTTTTGACAAGCTATTCTCATTGGAGTGTGATGAAAGTGGGATTGCAGTAGGGGGTGTATTGAGTCAAGAGGGAAGGCCTATGGCATTCTTCAGTGAGAAGCTTAATGAGGCCAAGAAGAAGTACTCAACCTATGACCTAGAGTTGTATGCACTAGTTCAGTCTCTCAAAATGTGGAGGCAATACCTACTCCCAAATGAATTTGTGGTGTTCATAGACAACCAGGCTTTGAGTTACATTAACACACAAGAGAAGCTTAGCAATAGACATTTGAAATGGATGGAATACCCCCAATCCTTCACCTTCACCATTAAGCATAAAAAAGGGCAACTCAATAAGGTGGAAGATGCTTTAAGAAGGAAGTTGTTGATAGTTCAAGAGTTACAATTGCAGAGCATAGGAATAGAAGGTTTCAAGGATCTCTATGAAGGAGATGAAGACTTCTCATCAGCCTACAAGGTTTGCAAGGAGTTTGAGAACCATTTTCATGGTGAGTATGCAAATTACACTCTCCAAAATGGTCTCTTGTTCAAAGGTAATCAATTATGTGTGCCTAGAGGATCCATGAGGGAAAACCTCATCCAAGAAAAACACAATGGTAGTCTAAGTGGACACTTTGGAGTCAAAAAAATGTTGGATCTAGTACAAAGGTACTACTATTGGCCCAAGTTTCCAAGAGATGTGAAAAGGTATGTGGAGCAATGTGGCGCGTGTCAAAGAGAAAAAGGAGGATCAAGTAATGTAGGCCTCTATCAACCATTACCAGTCCCAATTAGGCCTTGGGAATGTATAAGTATGGAATTTGTAGTAGGACTCCCCAAGACAAAGATAGGTGTGGATAGCATCTATGTGGCAATAGATAGATTTTCCAAGATGAGCCATTTCATTCCATGCAGAACTACACATGATGCTAGCTATATTGCACATCTCTTCTTTAAGGAGATTGTAAGGATTCATGGACTCCCATTAAGCATTGTTTCAGATAGGGACAACAATTTCATGGGCAATTTTTGTCAAACTTTATGGAGAATACTGGGAACTAATCTCCATTTAGCTCAGCTTTCCATCCACAAACTGATGGTCAAACTGAAATCATTAATAGGGTGTTAGGCAACTTGTTGAGGTGTCTAACTAAGGCGTATGGGTAGACATGGGATCTAATCATTCCTGAAGTAGAGTATGCCTATAATGATAGTGTGAATGGGACCACTTGAAGGAGTCCTTTTGAGGTTGTCTATGGTAGACACCTAAGGGGAGTGTGTGAACTCAGGGAACTTGGTTCCATGGAGATGAAGAGTAGTCAAGTAGTCGATTTCACTCAAACCATCAAGGAGATCCAAGAGAAAGTCAAGAAAGCCATCCTAGAATCTACTCAAAAACTGAAGGCCAAAGTGGATGAAAGAAGGAGAGAGGTTTAGTTCAAAGTGGGTGACTATGTGATGGTCCATCTAAGCAAAGCTAGAATGCAAAGTGGCAAGCCTATTAAACTGCAAATGAAGAGGGTAGGACCTGGTAGAATTCTATCAAAATATGGTGAGAACACCTACAAGGTTGATCTTCCTTCAAACTTAGCCATTTCACTAGTCTTCAATGTTGTTGATCTAATAATGTACAAGGGTGAGATAGTAGGGCAGACTAAGAACCAAGCCAAAGTACTGCAAGACTTGGATGTGAATGCCTTACCTCAAGTGAAGTAGCCCATAGCAGAGGAGATCTTGGAGTCAAGGTTGAAGAAGTCTACATGGAGCACTTGGTGAAATGGGTAGGTCAACCCATGTCTGAAGCTACTTGGGTTGAAGAGAGCAAGTTCAAGAAGCTTGGCATTGATCCGACTCTTCTCACTCCCCTAGTTCCTTAGTTTGTTGTAGAGGGGGAGTATGGTGCAGGAGCACCCTTCAAAGGGCTCCCACCATTTGATTTTGGTGTGTTCTTGCTTCTTAAAGAAGCTATTGTAAATATAATAAGAGCCATGATCTCATAGGTCTTATATAGGTCCTAGTTTAGGTCCTAGTTTGGTCCTAGGTTCATGAGTCTAGGTTGAGTTTTCCTATGGAGTAGGGGGTATGTGTGCCTTTGATGTGTTTAGGGTCCTTCTTAGCATGGGCGTGTCCTTAGGATAGTCCACTGTGGGCCTAGGAGTCAAGAAAAGCAACATTGAGAAAGTTGCTCAAAAGTTGCAAAAGTTGCATGACAACTTTTCAAAGTTGTCAAGCAACTTTTCCACCTAGTAGGGCAAGAACCTTAGTTTAGCATGGACAACCCTAATATGGGCACACAGACTAGGGAAGGGGTACTATATGTAGTTGCAAACCCTAAGATGATGGGTTGGATGATAGTTTTGTACGGCCCAAGAAAAGTGACCTAACTGTGACTGTAATTTTGCCACCAGTCGGCACAAATGGAGTAAGAAAAGATTATTAATGGATTGATCCTCAAACAAAACTGTGTTGAGAGTCTTGTATGGTGTATATAATTCCATTTTTAGCAATTAGATTAGGTTTTGTTTTGCAGGTGTTGCATGTTTGTAAATATTTTGTAAACTACCTTCTCACTATCTAGTTTTGGGCTATTTTGAGAAAATGGGTTGATAACTCCTTTCCCCATTGTGGAATCACTATGAAACCATGGGGAATAGGAGTACAGACCTTGTACATTACTTCAAAGAAATTAGGGCCCTTGAAGATGCAAGGAAGCCAACCAAAGACCCACTCCTAGATGAGACTAGACAGTGCCCGGCTAGGAGCCCTAAAAGTTCAGATAGGAGGCCTAATTGGGCACATTCCTTGTAGCCCTATTTTGTAGGAAAAAGACAAAATAGTGAAATCGGTAAGGGGTTGGAAGGTTGGAACCTCTTGGGGGCACATGAATGGATGAGAAACCTTGTCTAAGACCTATCTTATCCTTTCTAGGACCTAAGAAGGTGTGGAACAAGCCAAACCCTTATTAGCCTAAGTAAGGGTTCTTTGAATCTCATGAGTAGGTGAGACCTTAGGAGAAGTAATTTAAGTTGTTGGTGGGTGGATTGGGTAAGGTCAAGGGATTCCAAAAGCAAGGGAAATCCTACATACCCTAAGGTGTGGTTAGAACACTTGGTGATCCAAGGAAAGGCTCTAAGAGCATAGACTAGGCTAGTCTATCCCATTCCCTATCCCATCAATGATGCACCTGGTTAGAGGCTTTACAATTTATAGACTTAGTTAGATTCTTTTACCCTTTTAAAGGTTTCTCTTACAACTTCAAAATATTTCAATAAAATATATACAAATATCTGCAACTTTACATCTGGAATGTTATAGCAGATTCTATGTGCTCAAAATAAGATTACCTTGCTTATAGCATACCTCGATAAATCATAAAGTAACTCAGTAAACCCTTTTGTTTACTCTGTTCTTTGACTGTCCTCTGAAATCCTTCTTGGTGACCTCTGTGTCTTTGTAATAGTCATAACACTTAGTGCTTTCTTATGTATCACACATGTCTTGCTTCATACACCTCTGTATATCTCTATCTATCACACTTTTATCCTTAATCCATGCTATATAAATAGATATCTTATGTCGGTGATCTGATTCATTGCTTCGGTCTTACAAACATGATTTATCGAATGAATAACTATATAAAATATTTCATTGGTTAGATGACCTCAAAATCACACGCAATCTTTAAGTGATATTTCCAATGTGATAACGGTTCTATGTTCCTCGATCTTGTAACATGTTTTCCCATGTGTGTCTAGATTCAATGAATCTAGTAACATGTTTCACTCGGTGTATATCAACTCGATGTATCATGATTTTTTCTCGGTAGACAACTCAATGCATACTAGGCTCTGTGACTACTTTCTTCTATAACCAACTATTTTGTGCATACCGACTGAATGTTTCAGTAGTAGTAACTAACTAGAGTGTATAGAATGACTTTGGATATAAAACTAATGGCAACTTGATAAGTAGTAACAGATGGAACTGCTTGACAAAGGAATACATAGCAGTACCAAAAGCCAACATCCCTTCCCTCCACCATTCAAGCATATGATCCTAAAGAGAAGCATCCCTTGGCCACATAAGCTGAACCTTAAATGACGGATTCTTAGTCCTCCTAAACTTATTGGCTAACAAAAGGATAGGCCAATGATCCAAACCTCTGCAATTCAAAATCTTCAACATACTCATCTCATCCTGAATGTTAAATTGAAGTCCATTTATGCACCTAGCCACCTTCTCCCTATTCATCTCTCAATGTGTAGATCTAATCATCACCTTGTAGAATTACTCAGTATGATATTTCACACTCACATCCTTTTGCTTCGAGTTTTACAACTTCTTGAACAATTCCAACTCATAGTCTCCTAGAATGCATTTAGTTTTCAATCGTGTAACCATCTGCCTACACTAGATGATTTTCATCTCATCATTCTCCATTCAATCCATTTGAAACGCTTTCCACCATAAAGAAAAATGCCCTTTCAACTTAGTTTATGCTAACCTAACCCTCTTCAAATCTTTAATATCTTCAAACTCCAACTCTCCAATCAAATCTATCAGGTCTTCTAGATTCAATGTACCTGAAAAGTTAGAAATCTCAACTTTATGAATTTTACTTACTTGTGCCACTGCTATAAGAAATCTATCCTCTCCTTCATTTGCTAGTCCTTAAACCTCTTTGACCTCTAGCTCTTCCCTGACCTCTTCATACTCATCCTTTGATTCTTGATTCCTCTGCAAACTAGCCAATGCAGTTAAGATCTCATTCCTCATCTCATTTTTCAAATCCTCCATCATCTTCTCTACCCTCATAGGGTTCATCCTTCTTGGCAATATCTCCTCCTTTGATCTAGTGCAACTGCCTTAGCTCGGTGGTCTGACTACAAAGTTATTATTGCCTCACAGTCAGTGATCCATTAAACACATTTGCAAGCTACCTACAATTAGTGATTTGTTCACCCAAAGGAATGCCTAAAGGTTCGCAACTAGTTCTGGTACTATTTGACACAACCATGGTATGAAGCATCGTCAAAGAGAACAATCTAGATGCAGCAAGAGTAAGACAATAGAAGCACCAACAAAGAATAGAGAAAATTGAAGATTAGAAATTGGCAATATCATAGATTTATCATAAATTGTTCGGCAACATGTGGGTAAAAATGCAGGCTTACAAGACTAGTTACAAAATATATTCTAGGATAAAATCCATCTAGACCTCCAAGAGGTGTTCTAATTACATATTATGAATCATTACCATCATATCTACTTGCTATCCCCCAAAGAATCAAATACAACAATATATAGCATCTGGAACACATTTGGGTTGGCCACAAAAGATTACTGGTGCAGGAGCACCCAAAGAAACAAATGAAACCTAAAGAGTCTAATATCACCCATGAGGTGAAAATGTAATGACCTTGTAATATTGACATCATATGTAGTAGGGTGATAGGTTTGTGAGTCAAGAAGACCCAATTGATGTAAGGCATTGTCATGGTTGCATTTTATAAGCCAGCATGGACAAATGAACATGTGGCTCAGTAGGAGTCTAGGAATGAGTCAGGCAATTAAATATTGGTCTTAGAAACATTATACCAACCCTTCAAATAGGTCAAATATGCCTTGGTGTCACCAAATTGGAAAGTTGCAAGTTGACAACTTTTGTTATCATCGCAAAATATTGTAAAAAGGGGTAACTAATCCTCCAATGGTTCCAAAGTTGCAAAATGTTTGGAAACCATTAGGGAGGCTATATTAGGCCCGCTTGGATCTATTCCATTGTTTTTGTTGAGTTCGTTGAAGTTGGTGATGTTTTGGAGTTTTCAAGAAATACAATAGTTGGAGTTCCTAGAAAATTTGTGTGTTTGATGTTTATTTCTGATCTGTATTGATTGGTGGATGCCTGAACCCAATTAGATGAGTTAGGGACCTCTCTTAATTTTAATTTTAATCAATTTTGGGGTCTTGTAACAATTGGGTTGTAGAGATCCATCAAAACCTATCTAGATTGGTCACAAACCATGCGAACACCTAGGGTTTTACTGTAAAAATACCCTTAATTTGACATTTTCACTAGAGGACCATACAACCTATGGGAAAATGTTAGAGGGGACATTGTAACATAATATTTTGGTATTGGTTTGTAGGGAGGCTCCAAGCCTAAGGAGATGGAATTGACCCTAAGCAGGCATCTCTATGTGACTGCCTGAACTGTACAATTGAAAATCACTTGCAGTAGGACAAGGAGATGCGATCAAGTCCTAAAACCTTGGATTTGGTGGTTTGACATCTTATCCCACCTTGCATAAGTGTTTTTTTAGTCAGGGGACTAATACAAGGTGTACTTGCTTTGTAAATTAGGCCTAATTGGCTTAATTAGGTTTGTAAGGACAGTAAGGGAACAAACCTTTAAAATTGGGGTTAGAGCCTAATCCTTTGGGTAAATATGTAATGGGATAAAGGGTATCTATATCTACCCTTATTTTGTCTTTTCCTTTGGAATTTATTTAGGTCTAATGGAAAAACTCAACCGGTAGGGCTACTAGACAAATAGGATAGTTGTGAGACAAGTACCCCCTAGCGCATTTGATCGTCATACTTGATGGATTTTTTCAGTTAGTTGGACCACCAATAGACAAAATCCAATAGGTTTCCATCCCACCAATACTAGAAGATTGTCTACCATTCACACAAGGGTTGAGAGTTTCCATTCCATCAGTTCAGAAGATACAAATCTTTTATGGATCTTGTCATAAAATTTATTGTGTAAATTGAGTACTTGGTAAGTGGGTTGTTTGACACCTTGAACAAACAAACAACTTGGTTTGGAAATAGTAGTTGTGGGTGAGAGAAGATTATCACCTAGTTTGTTACCTGTCTTTGCATCATATTGGTATCAAAGTGCGTTGGATCACTTGGGGAAAGTGATTTTTGGTTTATGTCCACGAAAGGAAGTGAGGGGGAGGCTAGAAACATGCCTCCTAAGAGTATATCTCAAGATTCCATCCAGAAGTTGTTTGAGGAGATATTTGAAAATAGACTGAGGGAGTTACAGAAGGCCAAGGGAAAAGGAAATGAGGGTGAATTTGACTCTGATGGAGAAGAATAATAGGGGGGAGAAGAAGAAACCCCAAGGCAGGAAGCTGAGTTATCTATAGATCAGAGAGAATTTTTTGAGGTCCTAAAGTCCATTGGCAGAGAATCCTCATCAAGTAAAGATAACATCCCTATGTTTAGTGGGAAAATGGATGTAGAAGTGATGGATTGGATTGAGGCATTGAACAACCATTTTGAATGCAAGGAGACTCCTAAGAATAAGAAGGTTATCTTTACTAAGTCCAAGATTAAAGGAGAAACACTCACTTGGTGGAATTACCTCCAAGGTGAGAGGGTGAAGGAAGGTAGAGGTATGATAACCTCATGGGATAGAATATTGGCAAAAGTGAAGGCACAATTCATCCCGGTGGACTATGAAGTCCAAGTCTACAAGAAGTTAGAAAGTTTGAGACAAAAAGACCTTGATGTAAGTGCACATATCGAGGATTTCCATAGGTTGATTCTAAGGAACAAACACCATGCAGAAGAACCGGACAAAGTGGCAAGATATCTTAGTGGATTGAAATTTAGTATCCAAGATGAGATCAACATACTAGCACTAAGGGCAGAGGAGAAGCAAAAGAGAAAGAATGGTCATAATAAAAGAGGTAGAGGGGGTAGAAAATTTAGAGGCAGAGGCCATACAAATGGTAGAGGACCGAGTCCTAGGCTACAAGGAGAGGCTAATAAAGATAGTCAACATGGAGATGGTAACACAAGAGGGGGTTTAAAAGGAAGAAGACCCAATA
Organism: Cryptomeria japonica; assembly: GCF_030272615.1. Classification (NCBI taxonomy): domain Eukaryota; kingdom Viridiplantae; phylum Streptophyta; class Pinopsida; order Cupressales; family Cupressaceae; genus Cryptomeria; species Cryptomeria japonica. The sequence continues at coordinate 779,701,649 of NC_081407.1, forward strand.
ATAGAGGTAGATTTGGTGGAAGAAGCTTGGAACCTTTTAGATGCTACAACTGCAATCAAGTAGGTCATACCATAGCCAAGTGCCCTGAGAAGACTGGATCAAGATCCCAAGGAAAGAGGACAACACATTTGGTTCAAGACACTGAATGTCAATGTGTCAATTCACTTTATTCCTATGGACTTCTAGAGAGAGGATAAGCCTTGATGATGAGGAGAACATTATCGAAGGTACCAAGTAATACTGAACCACCATAAAGGAAGACACTCTTCTAGACCACATGCAAAGTAGGAGGCAAGGTATGTAAGGTTATAATAGATTTTGGTTCAACTAAAAAAAAATTTACCCTTAGAAATGGTAGAGAAACTAAAATTGAGAATAATTCCTCATCCATTTCCATATAAAGTTTCTTTTCTTACTAAAGGAAAATAAACCTTGGTAGAGGAGAAATCATGGGTTGAATTTCATATAGGAGCATACAAATAAAAAATTACGTTTGATATTGTTGAGATGGATGGATGTCATCTTCTTTTCGAGGAGGCCATGGAAATATGACCTCAAAGCCCATTGTGATGGACGCAAGAACACCTACTCCATCACCAAAGATGAAAAGGTGATTGAGTTGATACCCATGCTTGATAACAATGAGGATTAGAAGGAGAAGGAGGCCATGATCATGATTATGGAAGGAAAAGAGTTCCTCAAGTAAATCAAGGAATAAGGAGCACCTTGTTTTGCAATGATGTTAGTACTAGGGCAAGAAGAAGATCCCACTACAAATGGCAAGGTATAAAAGAAAAGGGTGATTGTCCCTAAGGAGGTGAAGGAAATGTTGAGCGAATACAAGGACATAGTTGCAAAAGAGTTGCCAAGGACCCTGTCACCAATAAGGGAGATAAGCCATTGCATTGACTTCATTCCCGTTGTCACCTTACCAAACAAGCTAGCCTACAAAACGACTCCCCAATAGAATGAGGAAGCTACAAGGAAAATCCAAGAGTTGCTTGATAAAGGTTTGATAGGGAAGAGCTTGAGACCTTGTGTAGTTCCGACTATCTTAGCACCAAAGAAGGAAGGAACATGGAGATTATGCACTGATTGTCGGGCCATTAACAAGATAACCATCAGGTATAGATTCCCTATGCCTAGAATATAATATTTGCTTCATTTTTTAGGAGGTGCAAGATATTATTCCAAGATTGATTTAAAATGTGGGTATCACCAAATAAGGATTAGAGAAGGTGATGAGAGGAAAACTGCTTTTAAAAGAAATGAAGGATTGAATGAATGGAGGGTGATGCCATTTGGGTTGTCAAATGCCCCTAGCACTTTCATAAGACTCATGAATGAGGTGTTGAAGGAGTTCATTGGTAAGTTTGTCATAGTATATCTAGATGACATCCTAGTGTTTAGCAAGACAAAGGAGGAGCACCTAAGACATTTGGATATGGTCTTGAGAAGATTGAATGAAGAGAAACTAATGATAAACATGAAAAAGTGTGTATTAATTCAGGAAGAGTTGACTTACCTTGGGTTTGTGATTTCTAGAGGAAATCTAAAAATGGATGCTGATAAAGTGAATGCCATTCTCACATGGCGAACTCCTAGAACAATTGGTGCTATAAGGAGTTTTCATTGCCTTGATACCTTTTATAGGAAGTTTATTAGGAATTTTAGCCAGATTTGTGCTCCTATGTTAGAGACCATCAGAGGTGGACAAAAGTGCAAATCTTCATGGACCAAGGAGGCAGATGAAGCATTTGAAACGTTGAAGAAAAAGGTATCAAAATAACTTGTTCTTACCTTACCTGATTTTGACAAAATAGTTCAGATTGAATGTGATGCAAGTCATTTGGCAATAGGTACAGTACTCAACTAGGAAGGGAAACCAATTGCAATTTTTAGTGAAAAGTTGAATGATGATAAAAAGAAATATTCTTCCAGTGATTTGGAGATTTATGCATTAGTTCAACCACTAAAGAAGTGGAGGTACTATTTTCTTCCCAAAGAGTTTGTTGTGTATACAGATAATAAGGCACTAAACTTCCTAAATAGTCAAGAGAAATTGAGTCATAAACATATGAAGTGAGTTGAGTTCATTCAAGCATAAACCTTTACAATCAAACACAAGTAAGGTGTCTCAAACAAAGTTGTAGTTGCTCTTAGTAGGAGAGCACTAACAGTTTCAGAAATCCAGTTGGAGAGTGTAGGAGTTGATTCCCTCAAGGGTATGTATGTTGTAGATGAATATTTCAAAGACATCTACAAGGTATGCACTGTGTTTGGTACCAGGTATCATTTAGAGTATTCTGATTATTTGATTCGAGGTGGTCTTCTTTTCAAAGGATGCCAATTATGCATCACAAAATGTTAAATGAGGGATAACATAATTAAGGAGAAGCATAGTTGTTGCATGGGAGGACACTTTGGACTAGACAAGACTCTTGAGGTGGTGAGAAGATTTTATCACTAGCCTAAATTGTAAACAGATGTTAGAATATTTATGGATTAATGTTTGGTGTGTCAAAAGGCCAAGGGGACATTAACAAAGGCATGACTATACTAGCCATTGCCCATTCCTTCAAGACCTCAGGAAAGTGTGAATATGGACTTTGTGATGGGTTTGCCAAGAACTTAAAAAGGTTTTGATAGTGTTTTTGTGGTTATTGATAGGACAACCAAGATGGCACATTTCTTTCCATGCAAGAGCACAAGTGATGCTACATATGTTGTAAACCTCTTCTTTAATGAGGTTGTGAGAATACATGGTCTACCCTTGAACATTGTGTCAGACAGAGATGTGAAATTTGTAGGAAAATCTTTGGAGGACTTTATTGAGAAAGTTGGGCACAAACTTGTCTTTTAGTTCAGCTTATCATCCCCAAGAAGATGGCCAAACAAAAGTTGTCAATAGGTCACTTGGAAAATTCTTAAGGTGTCTCACCAAGGAGCATGGTGAAAAGTGGGATTCCATCATTTCCCAAGAAGAATATGCCTATAATGAATCCGTTAATAGGAGTACATGAAGAATCCCTTTCCAAATTATCTATGGGTTGAATCCAAGAGGTGTGCTCGTATTGAGAAACCTACCCTCAACTGAACATATCAGTGCTTGTGGAGAAGAATTTGCTACAAGAATAAAGGAGATTCATGACCAAGTCAGGATGCAATTGTAGAAAAATACAGAGAAGTACAAGGCATAGGATAATAGGAGAAAGAGAGATGTGCAGTTCCAAGTTGGAGACATGGTATGGAAAAATCTGAAAAAGAAGAGATTGCCAGAAGGGAAACACACAAAGATATAGGTATATCCCCAATCTTTAATGTTGTAGATATACCACCATTTAAAGATGAAGGGTAGGAGTATGGTGCAAGAGAACCCAAAGACACAAATGAAGACTAAAGAGTCTAATATCACCCATGAGGTGAAAATGTAATGACCTTGTCACATTGACATCATATGTAGTAGGTTGATAGGTTTGTGAGTCAATAAGACCCAATTGACGTAAGGCATTGTCATGGTTGCATTTTATAAACTACCATGGAAAAATGACCATATGGGTCAGTAGGAATCTAGGCATGAGTCAAACAATAAATATTGGTCTTAGAAACATTAGACCAACCCTTGGAATAAACCGAATATGCCTTGGAGTCACCAAATTGGAAAGTTGGAAGTTGACAACTTTTGTTGTCATTGCAAAATATTGTAAAAAGGGGTAACTAATCCTCTAATGGTTCCAAAGTTAAAAAGTGGTTGAAACCCATTAGGGAGGCTATATTAGGCCCACTTGGATCGATTCCAGGGTTTTTGTTGAATTTGGTGATGTTTATGAATTTTGGAGCAATACATTATACTTGGAGTTTCAAAAAAATCTGTGTGTTTGATTTTCATTTTTTATTTGTATGGATTGGTAGATTCCTGAACCCAATTGGATGAGTTAGGGATGTCTCTTACTTATCATTTGAATCATGTTTGAGGTCTTTTAACAATCGGGTTGTAGAGATCCATCAAAACCTATCCGGAGTGGTCACAAACCTTGCCAGCACCCAAGGTTTTACTATAAAAATGCCCTTAATCTGACATTTTCACCAGAGGACCATACAACCTGTGGGAAAATGTTAGAGGGGCCATTGTCCCATAATATTTTGGTGTTGGTTTACAGGGAGGCTCCAAGCCCGAGGAGATTGAATTTAGCCTAAGCAGGCATCTCTATATGACTGCCTGAACTGTAGAAGTGAAAATCACCTATAGTAGGCAAAGGAGATGGGATAAAGTCCTGAAACCTTGGATTTGGTGGTTTGACATCTTACCCCACCTTGTAGAAGTGTTGGTTTAGTCAAGGGACTAATACAAGGGTACTTTATTTGTAAATTAGGTCTAACTAGCTTAATTAGATCTATTAGCCTTTGGGGAATTGTGTAATTGGATAAAGGGTATCTGAATCTTCCCTTAGTTTGTCTTGTCTTTTGGAAGTTATTTAGTTGTGTGAGAAAAACTCAATCAGTAGGGTTACTAGACAAATAGGATAGTTGTGAGACAAGTATCCCCTAGCGCATTTGACCGTTAGACTTGATGGATGTTTTGAGTTGGTTCGAATGCCAATAGACAAAAACCAATAGGTTTACGTCCCACCGGTACCAGAAGATTGTCTACCATTCACACAAGGGTTGAGAGTTTCCATTCCACCAATACCGAAAGATACAAAACCTTTATGGATCTTATCATACAATTTATTGTGTGAATTGAGTACTTGATAGGTGTGTTGTTTGACACCTTAAACAAACAAACAACTTGGTTTGGACATAGTAGTTGTGGGTGAGATAAGATTATCGCCTAGTTTGTTGTCTGGCTCTGCATCAATTACATTCTCCAAGATAGGAAAATGAAACGTGTAAAATAGGTCAGACCCAAAGTGTTAAGATCTCCTCTACCAAGGGTACAAATGAACTGTGGACCACAAAGGAGGGTCAATCAAGGGCCTGGGAACATCGAGTGTGGTGCCAATTAGATCCGCAAGCTAAGAAAATGCTTCGCAAGAGAAGGAATCTCCAACTAGCCATTAAGCTCAAACTGTTCCGGTACTAAGAAACAAACAGTCTTGAAGTGACAACTTACTGGAAAAAAGTCCAAATGAACTAAAAATCTAGAACAAGTTTGGAAGCTAAAAATATAATCCGCAATGAAAAATGAACAACTACTAGAGAATGGTAAAAGAAACATAGAAGCTGCAACACAGAACTGAACAGGAACAAAATTGAAAAACAAATATTTTTGGTTGATGCAAGATTGCTCATCAACCCGGGATGCTCCTATATAATTATGTATGCTTCTATCGTTCAGTTGTGTAACCTACTAAATATTTTTTTTAATAATTCTCTCCAAAGCAAAAAGCAAAAACACATACTATCCAAAAATGACAAAATCCTTGCAGTAGATTTAAGCCCTGTTCATAGAGTTGCCTATTGGGTAGTCGATAAATGATGAAGTATTGTGATGAGAAACATCAAAATGCACATGGTTAAAGATGCAATGTGAATACTGTGATATTGTAAAACTAAATACTTATACCTCACATTATCTGAGAACCATGCAACGTCCACCAAACTTTCATATTTTGAAAAAAGATGCTTACCCAAGAACAACCAATTGACTTAAACTGCCATGGTTTCACACTCCTTTAAATCCTATCCAAGAGCATCACCAACAGCAAAAAATATTATGATATTGTAGTCCATACCTTATTCTGTTCTGAAATTTTGTTTTCTTTCAACTATTTCTCTGCATCGTTCCTTGAAGAAACTCACTTTCTTCCAACAAACTGGCGGTTTTCTTTAAATTCCAGATACTAGGTTGATGCACGAGCATCCTTTTTCTCCCATTGGCTCGTGCATAAAAACCTTCTTCCATTCTCTACCAGATGCCTCTCGGCCCTTCCCAATACTCACAGTGAACCCTTATGCAATCTGTCAACACTTTTGACATTAAAAGCTACCATCTTATTGTTTGCCCCCTTTCATTTACTAAGGTTTCCATTGCTTGTGCTCTCCACTACATTCCAGGAACAAACCCATTTAGGCACTATAGTGGAAAGAAGTATAGAGGGAAAACACGAAAAGATAAAAAGACGGTGATTGTAATGTCAAAAGTGGGAAAAAATTGATTTCAAAACTGAAAGGCTCATTCACTTACCCATAGACTTGCCTTGATCCATTTAAATATTTTTCCACTATCACAACCCTGCAACACAAAATTTCTGAACTTGCTCTCTGATCTTAGTTCACAAGCTTGCACCTTCTAGACCACTCAAACAAGTGAAGGGATTGAAAAAGAGGAGAGATTGGAGAAAATGGATCTATGGAACAAATTAAATAGGTGAATGGATAAATGGAAATTTTCAAAGTCGGTGGCCTACTCCATCTAATAGATAATTAGGATCTAATCCATCTAATAGTTAATTAAGACACTAAGAGAAATATGATTTAATTTTAAAGGTGAATCCATAATTTCATTTTCCAAAGAGTTGTTTCTATAATATTCCAATAAACTTCCAAAGAGTTGTTTCTATAGTTTTTTAGTAAACTTTTGTCCCGTAGTAAATAAGTGATCTAGGATTATACAGGGTAAGTAAGGGAAATATAGAAGTTGTTTATGTAGTTCTCCACTAAATTTACGTGGCATGATAAACAAGTGATATGATGATTATATATGAGGAATGTAAACCTTTTTCTATAATTTTCCACTCAAATTATACCCATGGTAAATAAGTGATCTCATGGTTATATATGCTAGATAACGAAAATATTATTTATTTTCTTTTAATTTTATTTTAGAAAATAATCCAAATTTTGGATTTTCAATAAGGTGTTTCTATAATTTTTCACTAAACTAATCTCACATGATCTAATGGTTATATAAGACAAGGATGAGAAATATTATTTCTTTTTTAATTTTATTTTAAATAAAAAACATAAATTCCATTTTTAAAGAACTCTTTCTATAATGTTGTAACAAACTTATGGTGGAGGTAAATAAATGAGCTAATGATTATGTATCTAAGAGAAAAATTATTGTATTTTAAAGGAGAATGGTAAATAAATGATCCAATGAATATGCACAATAGATAGAGAAAAAATATATTTTTTCAAAGAAAATCGATCATTTCTATTTTTAAATAATTGTTTATGTTATTGAAAGATTTTTCCCTTAATCAAAAACAAATAAATGATGTAATAATTATATACATGAAAAAAGGAAATATTATTTTATTTTTATGTTTTATTTTTTATTTTTTAAATAATAATTTTAATATTTTAAATAGGTCTATAATTTTTTAATAAATTATAAACATAAAATTATGAGGAAAAAACAATTGCACTTAAATGATCCTGAAAGGATCTTTACTATGGCTAATTCTTGTAATGGCTCAGAAACATGGAGATTTCTATGGGAAAGCAGAAGGATCATAACAAAGCATATTACATGGAAGATTAGCAATGTTAGGAAGGCTAATTTCTAGAGAGACTCTTAGAATGGGGAGGAAGCTATTGATAGAGCTTTTGAAGATAATGAGTGGATAGATTGTATTGAGCTCAAAATGGGTGCATTTATATCAGATTATATCATTTCTTCTAAGGACAAGACCAATCTATTTTCTTGGAGATCAATTGAAGAAGGTATTAGTGAGGAAATTAGTCATAAACTTTCGAAGATTCTTGCCAGTCAGACTATCATTTTAATAGGGGAATAAGATGAAGTTATTTAGTGTATGGCCAAAAGTGGAGATTACAAGGTGAGTCTGGGATATTTGGTTTAGAGGAGGAGATGCAGGGGGCTTTGTTGGTCGGCAAGGATTTGCTATGATAAGAGATTTCTTCCAAGGAAATGATCTTTTTTATTGATCACTCTCCATGGTAGGATTCTAATGCGTGATTGACTTAAAATAATTTGCATCAAAGGTCCCAATATATGCTCCATGTGCAGAAAAAACAAAGAGAATTCCAATCATTTTCTTCTTTGGTGTCCATTTACGGTTGGTTGCTAGGTTTGGTTCATGAAAATGTAGAGTGGCAGGCAGCATGGAATGACAAATTTTTTGATTTCCTGAATGCCTGGCTAGTACGGGTGAATTCAAAATGGGGGAACATTTGGATAGTTGGGTCTTTGATTGTTGCCTAGCAGATTTCGAGAAGAATGTTTGCCTATAGAGATTATCATCAATAGGATTAAGGTGTACGTTTATTGCAGAAGTTCTCAACAGAAAACTTCCTCTTAGAAAAGTGAAGATGGTTACCAAACGAGATAAATGTATAGAGGACAAGTGGAAAATTTTGAACTCTGGGGAGGTCAAGATTGTTTATAGTAATTTATAAAGGAAGGGTATAAAATGGAAGGCTCCTAGGAAGGACTTTTTCAAATTGAATTTTGACGAAGCCAACAAAGGAAACCCTAGGGAGGTGAGGTTTGGGGCCATTATCCAAGATGATTTTGGTAATTTGGTGGTATCTTTTGCAAAGGGTTTATGGGTACTACAAACAATAACAAAACTGAAATGAAGGCTTATGACAGAGGATTGGAACTATGTCAAGAGAAGCGCCTTTCCAAAATAGAGGTTGAAGGGGACTCTTAAATAGTGGCGAATGCCATATTGAAATCTAACATTTCTAATTAAAAGCTTGGGTAATGGTTGTTTGGAATTACAAAAAAACTGAAGCAATTCTTAGATTTCTCTATATCTCACATTTTTTGTGAGGGGAATCGGGTGGAAGATTGGCTTGACAACAAGGGAGTAAGAAGTTGTACTTGATGAGGAGGTAGATAGGACTTAGTCTTTTCAAGTTTTAGTGGGCTTTGTTCAATTAGCTTTCCATTCAATCTCTAGGAGCAAATGGCATTCTCCTAAACCTTTCTCCTGTCTCCTCCTCTTTGTTCAACACAGCTTGCACCCTATTATACTGCACATCACTCCTCCTTACCTTCCAGGCTAGAGCATTCAAGTCTGAAATGAGGTCCTCTTGTGTGTCACTAAAAACAAACAAGTTTGGTTGTCCAACTGGCTGGATCTCCTCTCTTCCAGGAATGGGCAACTGTTGAAGAACCATGGTTTACCTAACCTTGTTTGCACCTTTAAGGATTTCAATCATATTAATGTGTTGACTGAGCATCTAAACAGGTCTGCAAAGTATGATGACTGTCCTTTACCCTTCAATGGTAAAAAAATCCAAATTGGATGCAAAGAACGTTGGTTTACTCAAGGCAACTTCTAGGTTCAAGTGGTCATTTTGGCCAAATGACTTAATGCAATGATATGGAGCTTATATTAGGGTGTCTCAGGTCTTAACTGATTAGTTTTGATGATTTGAAACAATCATTTACTTCTCCTTCCTTACCAATTTCATGAAATTGTCAAATTTGCTCCAAAAAAAGGCTACTAGAATTAGCCCTACTTTTTAATGAAATTTGTTCACCCTGTTCAACCTGCTAAACTTCATGAAAAACCCTTGGAGAGGTGGTCATTTTATGTTGAAAGCTCAAGGATTTTTGCTATGGCAAGTACTGTACGGACTGTTTTATTGCTGTCCCACAAAATGTGCAATTTTCAAGGGTTTTTGAGGTTTCTAGTGAGGGTTTGCAATTTACAAGTCTTCCTCATGATAATAGACCAATTTAAATGTTTCAAACCTTGCTTCCACATATACCAAACACTCCCAAGGACTTAAACCTCATCTTCTAATATTGACATTTTATCAAATAGTTATCATACTGCTGCATTTTCTCAGAAATAACAGTCCAAAAACAGGGACAGCGATGTTTTCAAGGTTTTATATGCTTTGTTTAACGTTAATAACGTAAGTACAATGAAAATATATCACATATGAATGCAATAATTCCTTGACAATAGTTGGAGTAACCTGCAAGCAAGTATGAAAGGGTTTTTTATGACTGTTGGTCTCTTATCTGCCTTACTGCACTTTCATAGTCTTAGAAACTGTGACAACTTTAATCTCTCTGTTTGACCTGTTTATTCATGCTGTCCTTGGCCTGCAAGAAGGTATAAATGGCATGATAAAATAGTGCACATAACCTCTTCAAAGATCTTAATGAGTTGAGTACTTAAAGGATGACATAAATCATAAAAACATTATGTGACTGTGACAAAGAATACACTGTTTTTAGGATCCTTATTTAGGTCCTTTACAATCAAAATGTGTAATCTGTCTTCTTCACATTGAAACTATTTTCAAACACATTTCCATTTTGCATAAAAGAGGAATCCCTCATTTCACACTAACCATTTGGGAGGTTGGCAATGAGGTTTTATCCAATGAAACAGTGACTCACTGTTTTTACAATCTGATTACACCTTTGTTTCTTGCCACCAACCAAGTCATGAGAGAGACAAGGATGGTAAAGTACAATGAAGACTCTTATCAACTTGATTCTTCTTCAACACTTCAAAGTACAGTGCTATGAACAGCAAAGTACCATTCAAACAAATTTAAGAATACCCAAGCCAAGTTGCTCACTTCACACACTTGCCATGGGCTTATAAACACTTGTGCATTGCTAGAAAAAGAAAATAGATGTATGGTACAGTATGTATAGAGGGTCCAACAAACTTCCTCAAAGCCATGGATGAAGAGACTTTGAAGAAATCAATTGGACCATGAATGATCTTCCATTGGAACCACAAAACAATGCTTTTCTCAAGAGCACTTCAAACAAAACTTGTTCCAAACCCCAAGAAAAGATCAGAGATCACTACTAAAACATCAAAGGAGATCAAATCAATCAAAAACAGGTTCAGTACGGACTCATGGAGCCATGGTACGGACTGTACTCTAAAAAGTGCAGAAAATTAGTTAAAAACTCACAAAAATGAGAGCAAAATAAGTATTTCTCTTAATTTTCCAAAATGAACAACCCATACAATGATTGGAAAATGGTTTATATACATGTGAAAACTTTTTGAAGCCCTTGTATGGACAAGTACAGGCTGGAACTAACCAAAACCACCAAAAACCCCTTTTTTGACAACTTTTGACAACTTTTTGACAACTTTTGTTGCTCAAAAATTGCATTTTGACTTCTGGTGACTTGGCACTCAAACCAATGACTCAAAATCATCTAGAAAAACTAAATAAACATGCTCCAATTCCTTTAAAGACTTTCCAACATCAAAAATTCAAAAATGCTCATTCGGACCCAAAATTGACAATTTTTAGCCTGCCGAGCAAAAAAACAAAAATCTTGGAAACTCTTAAACACAAATGAGTTCCAAGCCTTATTACACCCCAAAAAAAACCTATTAAACCTATTAGAAGCATAAAATAAACACACATGCTTAATTTGCAATAAAATGTTATACCTGCTAGGATTTGAGCATTCAGGTGCTCAGGTGCTCCTGCACCAGTACTCCAGAAGAAATAGTGGATGAGAAAAATCTACAGAAGGAGCTAAGGGAAATCATCATAATGGATTCCTATTAGGAATCTAGTCTTTCACAGGTGGGGATTGTTTGAAGTTATTTGGCATTGCCTCTTTAGTATGGCTTTAGCTTCAATGTCTTGATTCTACTCGAATGATCATTTGGACAGTCATTGGGATTGACTATGCCACAAAAGGATAAGTAAGGGCTTGGATGAGTTATAGATGGAGGTTTAGGTTTCTAAAAAAATTTGGTGGATTGTGTGCAAGATTTGCAAGATGTGTTGGGTAGGGAAATGCTAGATTGGATGGATTCTTTGCAGAGAGACATATTCTCATGTTTTCTTGGGATATGGTGTTATATCTCCTGGGCTTAATATATTGTACCTTGTTCACCTTTGTTTGCATCTACAAAATTTACAGTTGCAGTGGGGATTGGAAGTATGGAGAATTTGTTTGGTGTTATATGTTGTTGGGAGTCTCAAGCAGGGGTAACCGAGTCCTCAGAGGAACAAGTGAACAAATTTTTTAACAAAGCTGAAGACAAGGAGAAGGAATCGGTGATTCAGATTCTTGGATATGATTTCTAAAGTCGAGGCCATGTCTATGATGGGGAGGTCTACCAATCATTGTTCGAGTTGATTGTCCAGATCTTGGGTTATCCGCTGAGTGCCTTTGGGATTGTTCACAAAATAGTTTGGGAGGAGAATGTCGAAGGAGTTAAAATTGCTATGAATTCTTGCAAAGTTGTCCCAAACTCGGGTATTATGGTTCATTTTTTTAATTTTGCAACAGAAGGCAAAAAATCTAAAATGAAGAAAGCATGGTCAATTTTCAAGTCTGGAGTGCGGAAGGAGAATAATCTGGACAAGTTTAAGGAGTTCATGCAAGAAAGTAAGGAGCTTTTGCCGGAAGATATGGTGGAGAGGCTTGTGGTAATGGGGAAGAGTGTAGCTTACCTCTATCACTGATTGTCATTTTGCTTTGCAGTAAGTAATATGGCTTTGCCAGTATACTATGTAATTTTTCTTTTTGAATCAATATATGGGTACTGCCTCCTTAGACAGATCTTAATATATATATATATATATATATACTATTAAATATTATAATTTTATATTATTAAATATGTTCAATGTCTAATATTAAATAATAATTATGAGTAATATTCATAATATTATTATAACGTGTATTTAATAATATTTAATATTATAATATTAATGTTAAATAATTATTTCAGCAATTAATTAATTAAAATAAGTATAAAGATTCTAAAAAACACACTTGCTACTGAAATTATGAGCCTTTTGATGAAACATTGCAATGTTTTAATCAAATTTATTTTCTTCTTTGGCTTGTAATAGAAACTTAAAGAATGATATTTTACATTGAACAAAGCAATTAATAATTACAAAATTGAAGCTATATAACATTTTTACAATAGCTAAGCTTACTCTTAAAAAGAAATAAACAAATACTATATACCTTGTATAACTTATTCTTTAATCTGCCATACCTGATAATTATTTAATTATATTTACTCTTGTTATTCCTTTAATAAGATGATCTTATATAACCTATTGGCAATGCAAATTATGAAAATAATCAAATGTAACAATAAAAAATCTCAATTGGCTCAATCTTATCGACACTCTTCAAACTTCATTTCACTGCACCCATGACATGAGGGTGTAAGTCCCAGTTAAAGTACAATACTAAAAAGATTAAAATCTGAAAAAGTAGCCACCAGTCACGCTCTGTTGCAATCTGTCACCGCCTCCAAAAGCTACAATCTTAATTACATCTTCCACGCCTGACACACTCGGGAATGGGCGAAAAAAGGATCAACCTATTGTATTTACTAGCAAAGATCTTTGACCTAAACAAAATCCACCACGCCTGACACACTCGGGAATGGGAGAAAAAGGATGCTCGTGCATCAACCTAGTACTGCAAACACATTGGCATAAGAGATTAAATTAGGCTCTGATAAAAATATTTTCCTGATTTTTCAAATCGATGTCATCCTTCATAGGACCATATAAACTCCTGCGCCAAAACTACTGCAAAATATAAGTTCACGCCATTACAAACCTGGCTCTCATACCATATGAGAGAATGTGAATCTTCAATATTTTATTCAATGCGTACAAAGATATATATACAGTGATGGCCAAGAAGGTTTAATCAACCACCGACTACTCAACATAACTACCTGCTTAACTACATATGCAACAGGCCAACAAACTCATCAAACATAATCAATTAGACACTCCCGTCATATATATAGATTTAAAGTATTATAATAAATTAACACAACAAAAATAAGCTAGATTCCAATCATCTAAAATATATAAATTCAGGACGATTTACATATATAGTGCAAAGAATAGCTATTCACCATGAAAAATGACATGCAATTCTATACAAGACAAGGAAGAAAGAGCATACGTAAGCAAGCTTATCTTCAATAGAAGAAATATCTATAGATAATAGATATCCATTACGTAAAGATATTCATTAGAAGAAGAAATGTCGTAGAAGAAAGAATAGCGTACACTAAGAATTTCTACTTTGCAAAGTTTGATTAAACTTCTACTAGCTCCGAGTGGCCTTTAATAGGGGTAATGGTTTCCATGTGCGTGCGCCATGTAACAATAGTCATGAGATTAAATGGATTGTTGTTTCTAAAATAAAAATAGATTTTCAAATTGTTTCTTTATAAACAATTGAAGTCTTAAAATTGTTTGATTCTTTGAAACAACATATTATATTTGCAAAATATTAAACTTACATTTTTAAAACATTTGTAACATTCATTTGAGGAAAAAAAAGTGATTATGAATCTAGTGAATTTCCCTACTTTCTTCTTTCATATTGTGTCCTTGATTCTTGTTATGATGCATTATGTAAATAGACGCATCCTCTAAAAACTTATGATGGAAAAAAAATAAAAACTTTTAAAAGTACAAAAGGAAATTGGGTGCTCAATAGAGAAGTCTATAGGATATTCATTTACAGGACGAAATCTGCACATGATCAATAAAGCGTACATGCAGAGGGAAAAGCAATATTCTTGACTATAAGGAAGACTTTTAATTTAGACTATGCAATAATACTAGACCTTCAATTAAATGAAGAAAATTACTATGATATTATCATGGTTCACAAATATAATATTTTTGATAGAATGTTGTGTAACAAAAGTAAAGCAATCACGTGACCTACAAGTTAAAAAATGAAAAATAAAAAATAATAAACCAAAATAATTGAAATAACTTTAAATAATATGAAATGAAGAGCTCATAAGAAGATGTATATATTCATAAGACAAAGGAGAGCAATCACCACCTAGCAAAAGATATGCAACTTGATATAAAAAAGAATAAAAAATACACCTAAACAAACTTATCCCCAAAAACTAAACAATTTTGAAAAAATATTCCATAAAATGACTCACACTAACATTCACTTCTTCATAAATTTATCTTTATTGAATATTCATATGCTATGGAGAGATAAACAAAAGAGAAAATAACTAATATGGCAAATGATTATGCAATTATTTTAATCTTTAATTTTTGTTGTGTACCCAGAAAATGGAGTCATAGATGAGTTTAAGATGCTTTAGCTCAGCATGAAAGAGTCTTTGACAACAACTGAGTGAGAGTGAGGAGGAAGAGTAAATGCAATTACTTGTCTTAATATTCTAGAGTTCCATGGGGACGCCTTCCCCCCCCTTTTGGGCCACGTCTTGGAGACAGAGATGTTTTCGAGATGGGGGGACGGGGACGCGAGTTCTCCTGCCTTCCCACCACCACCACTAGAGCTCCACCAAAGATAGGGAAACATCTCCACATCTCCCAAGGAGACGTGGACATGTGGGGATGTCCCCACGTCTCCTTGGGATACATCTCCATGTCTCCACGTCTCCTTGGGAGATGCGGAGGCATTTCTCGAGGGGCAGGGGGACACCTAGACATATCTCGTCACCCCACATCAAATGCAAAAATAAAAAATTTAAGAAAAAAGTGACATTTTTGGGGGTTGGGGGTAACCCTAATTTGACGCGCGCCTCACCCCTTCCCCCAAAACAACACAAAACCATTTTATTTATTGAATCATGTAATCATCTTTATAGACTTTGCAATGGCATCAAATATTCAAATTTTTCGTTTTTGATATAATAGAAATCTCAAATTTGACAATTTCATTTGTCAAATTTTATTTAGCAATTACCATTGAAGAAATCTTGGTATAATTAAGATTCAGTATTTCAAATTTCCTATAGTTTCATCTGAAGTATGATTCTTATATTGTTATACTATCGTACATCTTTTCAAAACTAATTTTTCAAGTACTATATGTCTATGTATAACTATATCAGCACCACCACCTCGCCAACCCCCGGTACCATCCCCCCACAATCCCCAAACTTAAGCCCTAGGTCCCCCATCCCCACGTCCCCTCTTCCCCAACATCGGTGGAACATTGTAATATTCTTAATATAAACAAGATTTTTAAGAAGATACAAATTCATTCATCATGTAAGACCTTGAACACATACTTTAAAGATTGCTTGTTTTGTAGAAGTCTTGTCCAAATCAACAAAATCACCAACATCGATAATAGAAACTGTACACAGCTTAAGAAACCTTAAAAATTGGCAATAAATGTAGAAGATTAAAAGCACCATAACAAAAATATGATGAAAGAATTCAAGGAAATGCACACAAGACAAGCAAACTACAAATATGATGGAGCAGTATGATTTTTTTTATTTTTTTTTTAAATTTAGTGAGGTAATTTTTTTCACGTGATCATTGAGGTTCGAATTTATTTGTAAGCGATGGAGTTGTGTGATATGTAATTTAATTTTGTGTCTGATGAATCTTTTAATGTGATCATTGAGTCTCAAATCCGCAAGCACATTAGATAACAAAGGTACAAGCCTACAATCACAATGACCTAACAGAAATTTGAACTTTGATGATTGTAACACTACTACTTAACCAGCACACTATAAAAAAAATTTAGAATAAAACTGTACATTATTTTAATTTTAACAGCTAGTATTGAAAACTTGAGATGAAGTGCACATAATATGCACTCTAAACAATTTCTTGTACACCGAACTTTCCAGAAGAATTAAACTTTTGACTGAGGATGACGAGGTGAGCGAGAAACATGCATCTGCAAGCTACTCGAGGCAGCTTGCTTACGTATTAACAATGGACGAAAAGCATCATTAATTTCTAGAAATCGTTAAACGCAGCTCTCAGATTTTGAAAACGTAAGGAAGATTTACATTGTTAAATCAACAAACAAGAGCAACCTTCATTAGAAGATACCTATTGTCGATCAATCAATTTTTCATAGTAATCAAACAAAGAATCAAAGCCACTTAACTTCGCACTCGTTTTCAGAAGAAAAATACTAATTCAAAACAATTGTAGACATATTTTCCTGCCTTCCACACAATTATAATAAAAAAAATGACTATTCCCAGAACAACTTGCGGACAGTTTCATGTATGGGGAAAACAAAACATGCTGGGTCGTATTAACCCCTTTTTCAATTACAAATTTGAAATATGTGAACACACGCTATATTTCAATAGCTTTGAAATAGAGCTTACCTAATATGGCAAGCTTTTAGACTAGACATATGTTTATCGTTTATTTAGTTGTTTCTTCCACAAAGGGTTTGCATATTGACTGATGTAAAAGGGATATAATAGTATCAGACTGAAATTTAAATGAGCTATAGTAGTTTTACTCTCAGGATTTTATATAGAACCTCCTGCACCATAAAATATAGTTGTACAATAGAGTAAGGCTGTGTTATTCTCGTGGTATTACATATCGAGAACAATCTTTATTTCATATGAGAAAGAGAAAGATTGTATCATGCCCAGCTTGCAGAGTGCAACGAAAGAAATCTTCAGAAGATTGTGCGTTGGCTCCTTATTTCCCTTCATATGATCCTGTCAAGTTCGCAATGGTACACAAAACATTTGGGACTGGCCATATAATTAAACTACTTCAAGTAATTTGTAACTATGCTCTGTTTCTATTCCCCGAATTCTATTATAGTAACATTGCATGTACTGCTACTTTTGTTTTAAAATTTAGTTGTTTAAAAAAATTGTAATAAACCTTATTAGGCAAAGCACATGTATATATTTTAACCTATTTGTAATCAGCCTTTGTAATCTAGAGCATATAGGGGTTTTAACTTACGGTTTTATGTCATGTTGGTTAGTAATGAAAAAGGAGAATAAACATAGAGAGGATTGCTCCATCTGTGAACCCAACTTACTTAGCTCGACAACGTAACATATTACCCACACAATGGAGGAAGTAGAAAGCATGGCTCATTTTGCAACCCGAAACCATACACAGATTACATACAAAATGGGATGGCAGAGAGCAATGCTCAGTCTGCCAACTAAAGCCATAACTAACTGTATAAACTGCAAAACTAGAGGGAGGAGAGAGCTGAGCTCAATCTATATATTATAGCCAAATTTACAAGGAGAAATTAGACCCAAACATTAAAAAATCCAAAATCCATACATAGAGAAGGATTAGTGCTAGCTATTATCGACAAAACAAAAACCCAGAAGAAAATTTGAGTCATAGATGCTATAATACCTCTACCTAATTTTGGGGATTGTTTTCCTTAACATCTTCATCTTCTCCATGCTCCGCTTGTGCCTGTGTGTCATCGAACTTGAAGCCCACGAAGAAATCTTTAGAGCCGTTTTGCGGGCTAACCCTGTAGTGCATTTTCTTAGTCTTCTGTGAGTGCAAATGGTGTAGCATAAATTGATGGAAGGCATAAAAGAGGTCAGAGAAGAGGGTGGCTTCTGAAGGAGAGATGATTTTGAAAAGATTCCCAATTCGCCCTCAGAAAAACTTGCAATTGTTTGCCACAAGACTAATGTATTAACATATAGTTTCTACATATCAATATTTCTATCCAGATTTAACTGTTGTTGTCATTTAATACTAAATGCATAAAATATACAAATAGAAAAGGGAATTCACATCTAAGATAATGAAACTTTATCTATTACAAAGAAATTAACCAAAAATAAAATAAAATAAAATACTTTTAGCAGTTTTGGTTATAACACATGCAATTAAACAATTGGTTATAAGTCTTATGAAGCAAGGTTAGAACCAGATCCAACCATTCCTACATAATGTGAATTTCAAGGCATGCACTAGAATAAAAAAGTAATCTAATTTATGATACCATTAAATCTACGTTGTTCTAAAATAATTTTTTCAATAGCACATATTTATTAAAAAAAATTATATTCCCATTTTAAAAATGGAATTCTCTAACATTATTGGTTTAAATTTCTTATAAAGATAAAATAGAAAGTACATAAATCTCTAAATCTAATTTATTGGTACAAATCATTTAGGGACAATTTTAGAACTATAAAATTATTTTAATAAAATAGTGTCATTAAACACATTTTACAACAAAACCCATTACATTTAACAATTAGATAATGAACAATCTATTGAAACTTGACAAGACACATTTGAAGACATTTTTCAATTTATTCAACAATGTTCACCAACCATTACATTACAATCATGGCTCTCTCAAGGAGGTCAACTTCAGACCTTCTTCTAAGTGAAAAGAACCTACACATAGCCAAGCAAGATTTCTTCCTTTCCAATGAAAAATACATGCTCTTCACCTAGCTAAACATGACATTGTTAAGCCTTTACTAGGCTCCATACATCCCCCAAGCAAGAAGAATCATTAAACCCCAATTATATACAACTTAAAATAGGCCAACCAACATTGATAATAACATAAATTTATATAATGTTTTGAATGATTTACCAAAACCACAAAAACCAAGAACTTATAAATTTAAACATCTCCTCAACAAAACTAAGAACTACAAATTCCCATAAAATTTAGAATTCACACTCATAACATATAAGTAACTTTCCAAACTAAAAATTTTCATGAACTATAATGGTATCAAAAAAGAGGCAAAACTATCCTCTCTACATATATGCCTCTTTATAGGGATAATTAATTCTTGAATTCTTAATATCGTCTTCAATCCTTTCCAAGATCATCAATTCATTCTCAAGAACCATCTAAAGTAAAAGAAAACCAATTTATTCCCAAGAATCATCTTTGAGTAAATGGATAAGTTTTTACAAGAATCGTTTCCACAACTATTCAATGAGAATAAATAGAAAATAAGTCTTCTTATCTTTTATTGCATTACATCCTTGTCTCCTTTAGTGAGTCATGAATGTTGGGAGATTCTTGCTTCCAATAAGATTCCATATTTTCACCCAAGTGAGTGAGTCATGGGAAGTTAACTAACCTCAACCAAACTTCAACAAACATGGACAAATGGAATGTTATGATGACGCATCACTCAATTTTGATTCTTAAACATTAAATTTTCATCAATAACATTAGGTGCTACAGAAAAATCCTGGAAACTCTGTTAGAAAATAAAATATAGGCTCCATAATACACCTAACCTATAGGTACATATCTAGTGTACTTGAAATTAACCCAACTTAAAATTTGAAACTAAATACTTACAAGAGTTAGAAATAGCCAATCCAAAGACTCAAACATCAATTAAATAAAAGTGTCAATAATAACACACTTTTGAAAGAATAATTAACTAATAAAATCCAATATTTAGACTCTTTCCAAAATAATAAAATATAATTTATCACTACAATAGAGGAATTAACAAGTGGGGTCTTAATGATTCCTCCTCTCTCCCATTGGGTCTACAATGGTTATAAAATTTATGCATCAAAATTAATTGCATACAATTTCAACACATTATCATAAAAAATAACACAATACAATTTGAATTTAACTATTACTCAGTGTTTATCTAATTTATCTTCAATCATCTTCTTATTATTTAAAACAATAGCTAATCATATGTAATTTACCACTTGTTCTCACCTCACCCTTTAACTTAGTCTATGAAAAATCCACTCATACACAGGTATGGTCAATTTGTAATACTATTTTGAACTATTAAAGCTTTTCAAAAGCTCCTACTCCACTTTATTTTTTTCTCATCACAAACAAGTCAATGCATTAGAAGAATTCACTAACCACGAATGCATCCAAACCCTTTTCCTATCCACGAATTCTTTCTACCTTATGCTCTTAATTTCTATCTATTTTTAGTTCACCACTTGCATAACTTTCAATTAATAATTCATTACACATTCAATAAAGCATACTAAACCACATCGACTATCAATTCCTAGCTTAGAAACCGAATAGGTCTTACCATTAAATTCTCTCACACCATTTATAAAATAGCATTATAATATGATTCTATAGTTAATTATTTAATGTAACACATTTTACAATATAAATATCATTTTCAATATGGTAAACAGAAAAATTATATTCTCATATAGTTCACCAGCATATTCCAAAATAGTTAATATAGATTCACATAATGGTGGAAGAAGGCCAATAGGAGGATCACTTTCTCACTTTTCATTTTTCTAACCGTTAGATATTTAATCTTGGATACAAATTGATTGGATGATGGCAATAGGAATCATAGTAGAGTTCAAATAATTAGAAGACAAATGAGAGGGGGGGGGCGTGAATCAGTTGTCACAGATTACCAAAACCATTAGCAATTGAAATTTAAATACCGGAACCCAAAACATTAATACCGGAATAGTGGTTAAACTAATTAAGCATAAACAATAATCATAGAATAAATACCATCCACACAATGCCAATATTTGTACAAGGAAAACCTAGTAAATGAAAAACCCACAGTGGGAAGCCTACCCACAGTTAGATAATACTTCCACAATAAGTATGTGAATTACAATTGAGGAGCTTGCACTTGCAGGAAGGAGAAAATCCTAGAGCACACTTCTCATCAAAAGGAATCTCACTAACTACATAAAAATCTAGACTACAATCTAGAGAAGAGTTGAACTACAAAAGATAGCATCTCCTATGCCTAAGTATAGTTTTAGTTAATCTCAATACCAGAGGACTAAATCCTCTTAAATAAACCCAATTTGATCTTCAGTGATCGACCAAATACTTTACCTGAGTGATATTACATTTTTCAAACATTACATCCCATGACCATGACCTATAATATAACCATGATGATCTACAATGAGATCGTACATCTATATATACAAACCCTCAACCATAAACAATCAAGTGGGCCACTAGACAATAAATCAATTACATAATTACAAAAATGTGAGCCTTAGACCAAACAAATAATATCCAACACATAAGACATCCCAAAAACATATCGAGAAGTCCAATCCACATGCTTCATTAAACCGGTCCATAACCTAGACCAATTAGGACCCAGTATAGGTCCACACACCACAACAATGATCTCCATCTGCCAAGTCTCAAACATGATCACCATTAGCATCCTGAAACTTCACCAGAAGTTGCATCAATACCACTTATGCAATTCATCAAAGATATTCATCAAAAGCAATGCCGGTGAAACCCTCGTCGGAACCAGAAACCAAGCTTCTAAGAAAACATGATAGCATCTGATCATCAGACCAAAACCAACTAACTGAATATAAGCATGAGTATCATGAACAAGCCAATTCCATCACCAAACTATACCAGAGCCTACCGGATCATGCCGGATCCAAATCAACTAGAAAACCACTCAACCTATTGAGACCAGAAGGGTGTCGATAAAGCATTCAAACAACGAGTGTTGGCATCAATGAAAAAACATCAATAGAACAAATAATCAATTAAACCCAAATGACCAACAAGCCCAAGAGGTCAATTTCACTAGGTGCCAAACAAATCTCCCACAAACAGATGTAGCAATGAGGTTCTGAAATAAAGACCAAACTCCCCCTGCGAATAATATCTCTATTAAGCTCTGAAATATACATATATCTTTCTCTTTATAAATATCTCTCCCCCTTTCTTTTTCTTTTTAATATCTCAATATCTCTCCCTCTTTTACTTTTGCTTTTTTCCTTTTTCACATCAATATCTCTCCCCCTTTGACATCAATGCTAGAAATCTGACAAAAATATCAAAGCAAAAATATAAACCTCTGAATCTCAAAGCTGACTACTTGCCCTGAGAAACAACATCACCACATCAGTGCCAGGATGAATAGTATCTCTGATAATGCATACTGGACTGATGCCAAGCCGCATCAATCAAGTCTCTATCGAAAGGGCAGAAACCCCCAATCTGTCTCTCAGGTACTCAAATGATTCCTTGGTCAAAGGTTTACTGAAAATATCTACAATCTACTCTTTAGTGTTCACATAAACAAATCTAACATCATTTGCCTTCACTTTTTCCTTTAAAAAGTTGTACTTAATAGATGTGTGCTTTGTCTTGGAATGAAATACCAGATTCTTTGATATATCTATAGCAGCAGAGATATCATAGTGAATAACTACCGGTGCATCACAATCCACTTTTATATCGTCCAACATTTGCTTCATCCATAAAACATGTGTACAGTTGGTAGCAACACCAACATACTCAGCTTCAACAGTAGATAAACAAGTACATGAGTTTTTCTTGTTGATCCATGAAAACAACTTCTTTTCAAGAAAGAAACCTCCACCGGAAGTAATTTTCCGGTCATCAACATCTCAAGCCCAATAAGCATCTGTATATGCACATAAAGTAAAGTTATCATCCTTAGGGTACCACAAACCATATTCTAATGTACCTTGCAAGTATCTAAGAATCCCTTTCAGTGCACTCTCATGATTTTCTCTAGGATCACTCTGAAATCTTGAAACAATACAAACAACATTCATAATGTCAGACCTAGTCTGAGTCAAATAAAGTAGACCTCCAATCATAGATTTGTATCTTGTAGGATTTATCGGTGTAGAAACATCATTTCCTATTGATTTCTCACTTATAACCATATGAGTACTTACTAGTTTAAAATCTCCCATACCAAATTTCTTCAATAATTTCTTAGCATACTTACTTTGACCAATAAAAATACCTTTGTCAGTCTGAGTAATCTACAACCCTAGGAAAAATTTCATTTCACCAATCATATACATCTCAAATTCTTTCTTCCATATTCTTAAAATATTCTATGAATAACTTATCTTCACCTCCAAAAATAATGTCATCAACAAATATTTTAATAATCAGTATATCATCATCAATGATTTTATAATATAAATTAATGTTATCACTTCCCTTAGTAAAACCAAGCTTCAAAAGATATTTATCCAACCTTGCATACCAAGCTCTAGGTACTCCATTCTTAAATTCTAATGGGTAACCTTTGTCATTGTGTTGAGAAACACTCAAAAGATTGTGTTTCAAACCTTCAACCTAGTAGACATCATTTGCATTACTCTTACCATTCAAGGAGATGGATCCTTTCCCTTTCACCATGCAAGGAGTGTTATTCCCAAATATGATAACACCTCCATCAAATTCTTTCAATGTTAGAAACATTTTTTGGTCACTAGTAATGTGGTGTGAGCAACCACTGTCTATAATCCAGTCATCTGAACTATCCAAGTGAGAGACCAATGCCTTATGATCTGATATTGTTGGCATTTTGGAGGAATTTATTATGTGTTCCATTGATGTTTTGTCATTGATGACAACACTAGCTGTTATGGTTGGTTACCGATAGAAGATCTAGTTCTATCAACAGAAGAGACTATCTGTTCAACACTTCCGACATGTTTGGATCAATAGAATGTGTTTGGTTACATATGGTACATTCTTCTGGAGCATGTCTTAGTTAGATGGTATTGACTTGGTAATCAGATGCTATCATACACTCTAGTAAATCCTTACCGGCATAGGTTTAAGGCTCTACCGACATAACTTCTATTGAGAATATTTGATAGATACATAAGTGGTGTTGGTGCGGCTTTCAGGATGTTGAAGATGTTCTCTAATCATGTTTAAAGAAAATGGAGATGTTGCTTTGGCATGGTGGATCCTGACCTATTCTAGGTCCACCATACCAAAGTGACGTCTCCAACTAATTGAAACACGATCAGAGAACATCTCAGCATCCTGAAAGCCACACCAATACCACTTATGTATCTGTCAAAGATTCTCAATAGAAGTTGTGTTGGTACAACCTTAAACCTATGCTGGTAAGGGTTTACTAGAGTGTATGATAGCATCTTATTACCAAGTCAATACCATCTAACCAAGGCATACTCCAGAAGCATGTACCACATGTAACCAAACACATTCCATTTATCCAAACATGTCAGAAGTGTCCAACAAAACAAGACTGGTTTGGAGATTTCTATCGGTACTCAAATTGGAGGTGACATCTTTCACCTAGACACTAGTAATAAGACATGTTTGATTTCTCATATTGATGAGAGTTGGTTATGACATAAAAGGTTGTGTCATGTTAATTTTGATTGCATTGTCAAGATCAGTTCAACAAAGACAGTTAGAGATATACCTAAGATTATGAAGTCTCATAATCCATTATAGAAGGAATGTCAATTGGGAAAGAAAGTTAGAACTACTTCTAAGAGCATACAAGATAAATATAATGATGTTATTTATTTGATTCATACTGACTTATGTGGTCCAGCAACAACTAGAAGCTTTCAAGGTGATAGGTACTTCATGCTGATAATTCATGACCCTGAGGATGAATACTAGGACAATTATGATGTGTTAGTGTGTCTTATGTTTCATGTATACAAATAAAACCCACCATGTAAGCCCATGTCACCAATTAGGCAATTTGAGAAGCCAATTGTGACAATGTGGTAAAAAGGGGTAGTAGATGGTTTAGATTTATGTTTAATAGGTTTTAGAAATTTTTTGTGTGTGTTTGGTTGGTCCATGTGTGTGGATCCCAACCTTAGGAAGTATGACAACTTTGTGAGAAAGAGTGCAAAAATGCAACTTTTGAGTGCAAAAGTGCGACTTTTTGTAATTCGGTTGGGGGAAGCCTTTCAATGGCTCCAACATACTCCAAATTTGATGGGAAACCATTGGATAGTTGTATAATCCTTTTGGTAATGATTCCCAAGGTTGTTGATAATTGGAGTTGGCGTTTGAGAATCAGTAATACACAAAATACTATAGTTTTCCCAAAAAGTTTGAGTTTGTAGGTGTTGTATGTGACTATACGGATTGATTTGAACCCCATCATCCATGGAGTAGATAAAGAGATGAAATATATTTATTTTGGTGGTGTTCTATGGTCTTAACCATTCTGAAATAGAGAGAACCCTCCATTTTACTGATTGTGACCCGGAAAGTGAGGGTTTGGAGAGGGTTTTGAAACAAAATGGCTTTATCTTGTACTTCAGTCCATTAGAAGACTCTTCCTTTGGAGGATGTAGGATAAGCCTTTTTATCTTAGGTTTTTTGTTTTTTTTGTAGGGGAGACCTTCTTGTGTGGAGAAAAGAATAGATTTAGGTAGGCATCCCTATGTGACTACCTAGAACAAGTTTTAGGACAGTCATCATAATTTGTCTTAGTGATGAATTCTAGGCATGCAACCCTAGAATTGGAAGTTATCACTAACCCCCACATTCCTATTAAGTTGATTTTTCATTTGGTCTACCAATAAAGGTAGTTGCTTTGGAAAATAGGGCTAATTGCCCTTGTTAGGTCTCTTAGCCTCTAAAGGGAATAGACCTTATGTTTGCAAATCTGACCAAAAAAATTTGGGGATCAGTATATCTTCCAAAAGGGTGTCTAAAACGCTAAGTTGTTTCTATGGGTGTGTGTAATATTTTTTAATTAAAGCCAAAACACCATTATAAAAAGGGCTACTAGACGAAGGGGTAGGTTTACAAAGGAGGTATAAGGATTTGATGCCCAAGATCAAAACCAGTGCTTGAAAGAGGTATTAGATGTTATGTGTGGACCAAATACAAAATCTCAAGGAGTAGAGATCGCCAGTAGGGTACTTTAGAAGAGTTGAAGCCTTTTACTCATCTTGAGTAGGCCCATGACTAGTGAGTGTGTGAGTAGTTTCATGCAAGGTGTAGAGTCCTTCCTTCCAGGTTCCTTGTGAGTAGTTGAAGGGTCACTATCCTAACCTCATTTGGGCTTGTCATTAGGAGTTTGGGTAGGCCTCTGCATCAAGTGGTATCAGAGAAAAGGAGTGTCCTTTGGAAGAGAAGGAGAAGACAAGATGTCAGAAGAAGAAGCATCCCATGAGGTACCTTCCAGAATGAGAAATGCAAAGTTGAATGTCCTAGCAAAGAAGTAGATGGCAGAGAGTAGAGCAGTCAAGGCTGAGAATCAGGCCTTGAGGAATGAGATGGATCGATTGAAGGATGGAGTGGAGAGGGGAGAGAGAGACTCTAGAGAAGAAGGGGATGAAGAGGAGATCCCTATGCAGGAAGAGCTACAGGTACCTACAGACTAGAGACCCCTGATGAGTGTCTTGAAGTCCATAGAGAGAAGAACAATGGATGTGAAGATGGATCTACTAGTATTTACAGGCAAGATGGAGCCTGACACCATGATGGAGTGGATAGACTCCTTGGACAATTTTTTTGAAAGTGAAGACATACCAGACCACCAGAGGGTGAAGATGGATCAATCCAAAATGAAAGGGGCTGCACTAACTTGGTGGACATTCATCCAAGATGAGAGGGTGAAAGAGGGAAAGAGAAGAATAACTACGTGGAATAAGATGATTGCTTTGGTGAAAGAAACCTATGTTCCAATGGATTACAATATCCAATTGCATAGAAGGAGACAAAATTTGAAACAAAAGGAGATGGATGTGAGTTCCTATACCGAGGAGTTCATAAAGTTGTGTGTGAGAACTAAGATGAAAGAGAGTGAAGATGAGAAGGTGGCAAGGTATCTCAATGGGTTGAGATTTACAATCCAAGAAGACTTGAATCTCCACACTTTGGAGACAGTCCAAAAGTGATTTCAATTGGCACTCAAAGCGGAGGAGAAGTTGAAGAGAAGGCAGGATCAGATTGGTAGAGGTAAAGGGAGACAAAAATGAGCAGGAAGAGGCCCTTTCAGAGTGATGCAGAGGTTGGTAAGGGAAGCACAATTAAGCCCTAACTCCAACCTTCTACAGATGATCAAACCTTTTATTCACTCTAACCCAGTGAACAATGTCACCTTACTTCTCATGCTAAGGCTAATGACTGACTAGCCAAATTACCAAAACATCGAAATACTCAAACCCTTTGGTTTAGGGAGTAGAAAGGGTTCCCCTATCTTGTGTCAGACTTTTTTTGATCAACCAAGTTGATCCCCAATAGCTCTTAGACCCACAACACCCAAGTGCTACTATACTATCATACTAGATTGACTTCAACTTGTAGCCATCCAAGAGGTTAGCAAGGGAAGCACAATTAAGCCCTAACTCCAACCTTTTGCATATGATCAAACCTTTTGTTCACTTTGACCCAGTGAACAATGTCACCTTACTTAGCATGCTAAGTCTAATGGCTGACTAGCCAAATTAGCAAAACATGGAAATATTCGAATCCTTTGGTTTATGGAGTGGATAGGGTTCCCCTATCTTGTTTCAGACTTTTTTTGATCAACCAAGTTGATCCCCAACAACTCCTAGACCCACAACACCCAAGTGCTACTATATTGTCATACCAGACCGACTTCAGCTTGTAGCCCTCCAACCACTATTTTGTGCAAAACAGCCTCAACTTCTCCAATTGATGAAGAAAACAAACTTTAGATCGGAGTACCCTTTATTGAGTACTTTCAAATTCCAAAAGGACAAGCTCCAACTCCTTTTTTACACCTCTGAACTCCTCTTGGCCAGACAGGCCTAATAGGAGTAACTAGGTCTGGTTCTAAAGCAACAAACTATAAATGAATTCAGAAGGCTAAATAAACATTAGGTTTAGGTCTAAGGATGCTCCTATACACACAATCCAACCTTGTATTGGTTCACTCCACTCCCAGAGCCCTTTTGTACTCCTACTTTCTGAATTTTGAGACTAAGCACATGAGCATGCTTGGCCTAGGGTATGGTGTGGAACCTAAGTGCTAAAACATCCTAGGCTGAAACTACTAGAGTCCTAACATACATTTCTCTAACTTGAACTCCCCAACTGGTCATTGTGGTCCAATGTAGGAATCTCAAGTTAGAGCCATCACTGGATGAAACCCTGATTGCACTTTACCCTGGCTGTCAAACTAGAGTAGAAGAACTTCTGACTTAGATGTGTCCACCTAGTCCCTAAGCCAATTGAAAACAAATGGAACTACACAATTCTAAACCTTCATGCCATGTCAAGTCCTATCAATCAAACTTATTGATTTTTCAACATCAAAAGATGTTCTGTGAAACCTGCAACTGTATTTTTGTCCGCACTAAAAGATCAATTTACATTCATTGAATCAATCCACTCTCTCTTGGAAATGATTCAAACTTGTTCATATAGGTCTCCACCAACATCCTCAACTGAAATTCAAACCGGCCTAGTTGTTGGGAGGATTTGGGAGATCGAATTCCTATTCGGTTACATTTTTTGGCAGTTGGCAACTTCCATCGGGTCATCGGCATAGGTCAAAAACATGACCTCTGATGCTCGATGGCCAGTTTTACAATCATGCGGTTCTATCGGGCCATCGAGTTAACTCAAAAATAGGGTTCCTGATGTCTAATCACAAACTCTACCAAGCGTGCATTTCTATCGGGTCTTCAGAGTAGCTCAAAACTCTCCATCCGATGTCCGATGAAATGTTCTCAAGGTGGTGCGATTTTCCATCGACTCTTTGGGATAACTTAAACACCTTCTTTGCCGATGCCCGATTTCTAGTGGACACAAATCTGCTTTTCCATCGGGTCATCGGGATGACTTCAAAACAACTTCTCTGATTGCTGAAACCAAAACTTCGTGTGCTAACTTATTGGTTCATCGGGGTAAGTCAAGATCCCCGACTTTTGATCCCCAATGTCGACTCCTTCAGTTTGCTACTCTATTGGGTCATCATGGGTGGAGCAAAACAACTACACCAATACCGAATGAAAACTCCTTCGGAATGTCATCCCTCCATCAGGTTATCGGGTGGCACTCAAAATGGGTTACACCGATACCCACTGACAATTCTTCAAGAAGGTGACTCTATCGGGATAAGTTACGCCGATAGTGCAACTTTTACAACTTTTTGCAACATTTGGTCTATCGACCATTTATGCATTTTCTTGCACTCCAAAGGTTTCTAAATGAATTCTAAGCACACAAGACACACAAAATTGACTCTTCCTAGCCTACCATAGATCCATTGAGCAAGTTTGACCAAGTGGTTTATAGGTGTACCAACTTGACAATTAGTCTTACAAAAATGGATCTTTATTACAACAAACATGAAAATGTAAAAGGGGCTTCAATGTTGGGATGCTCCTGAACCGTACTCCCCTTGTTGCTTTAAACTCAACTTCCTACTTGAGAGTAGCTCTTGCAATGTGGTGTCATGCTTGATTATTATCTTCCCATCCATCCAAGTGGCATCTAAGTCAAGTAAACCTCTCCACTTGACCACATATTCCTTGTAGGTGTTCTTCCTGGTCTATTTTACCACTTTAGTGCCCAACACTTTCTCCAACTGGAGTGGTTAGCTAGGTTGAAGGTCCTTTAGCCATTCAAAATGTTCATCATTAGCTTCCTACAAAGAATTGCTATCACCTACAATACTCCTGAATGGAGTGAGAACACAAACATTAAAAATAGGAGAAGTAGCAAGATTAGGTGGTAGAGAGATTTCATATGCATTATCTCCAAACTTATGGATGATTTGGCAAGGACCAATCTTCCTCATCTACAACTTGGTGTACTTGCCTTTAGGCAACCTTCCTTTGTTGAAATAAGCCCACACTTGATCTCCTATTTTGAAACTCACATATCTTTTTCTGTGATCTGCATGTACCTTATACTTCTATGCAATAGATTTCAAAGTCTCCTTCACCTGTTCATGCACTTGTTTGATAAACTCTGCCAAATCTTCTCCTTGGGAACTTTTTTTGAAATCATTTGGTAGCTCTCTTAAATCCATTACCTCTCTACGATGAATACCATAGTTGATCTGAAAAGGAGTTTTTCCAGTGCTCCTGTTAATAGTATCATTAAATGCAAATTCTGCCTATGGAAGAATTGAATCCCAAGCTTGTGCATATTGCTTGGTTAGACATCTGAGTAGGTTTCCAAGGGACTTATTTATGACTTCAGTCTACCTATCTATCTGAGGATGGTAGGTAGAACTGAAAGACAAATTTGTGCCTAACTTCTTCCAAAGAGTTCGCCAAAAATGGCCTTGAAACTTTACATCTCTGTCTAATATGATTGAGGAAGGCAAACCATGGATTCAGACTACTTTCTTAAAAAATAAATTTGCAATGTGAGATGCATCATTTATGGACTTGCAGGGTACAAAATTTGTCATTTTACTGAATCTATCTACAATGACAAAAATGTTGTCAAACCCTTGTCTTGTCCTAGGCAAACTCATAACAAAGTCCATACTCACACTATCCCATAGTTTTGTAGGTATTAGCAATGGTTGGTAAAGGCCTTGATTTATGCTAACTCCCTTAGCTCTTTGATAGATTGTGCAAGACTCTATAAATTTCCTAATGTTTGTCTGCATTTTAGGCCAAAAGTAGTGCCTCCTAACTAACGTGTTTTATCAATACCAAAATGACCTTCCTTAGAACCAGAATGTTTCTCCTTAATGAGATTTCCTCTCATTGAACACTATGGAATACACAACTATCCCCCTTTGAACAATAAGCCATTTTGAATCATATAATTATAATAGAAAGTGTGATATGCATTAGAAAGAGTAATGCAAACCTCATATAACTCACCAAAATCTACATCACCTTTGTATAGGTCTTTGAGGGCATCAATCCCAATACTCTGGATCTAAACCTCCTACACTAAATGGACTCTTCTACTGAGTGCATCGGCCACTTTGTTTTGTGTTCCCTTCTTGTATTTTATAGTGCCACTTCATATGCTTGCAACTTAGTTTCTCCTATCCATTCAAGAAGCTTAATGCATGGTTGTTAGTGAAAACAATAAATTATTTGGGAAAAAGATAATGCCTTGACTTTCTAAGTGCTTGCACCATTGCATATAGTTGCAAGTCATATGTACTATACTTTTGTTTAGCTTCATTTAATTTTTCAGAAAAGAATGCAACTAGCCTACCTTCTTGGCTAAGGACTACTCCAATGGCCAAATTACTTGCATTTGTTTCTACTGTGAACAGTTTATTGAAATCAGGAAGGGTAAGAATAGGAAATTGTGCCACTCTACCTTTTAGGTATTCAAATGTGTCCTCTTCTTTGGTTGTCCATTCTTTTTTATCTTTCTTCCTCCCTTGATGGTGTCAAGGAGTGGTGCACATATGTGACTGAAATTCTTAATGAATTTCCTATAGAATGTTACTAGCCCATGAAAGCTTCTCACCTCTCCCAATGTCCTTGATGTTGGCCAAGTCAAGATGGCATCTACCTTCTCTGGATCCATCTTCAAAGTGATAACTTAATGATGAACAAATAGTACCAAACCGGTACTAAGAGGGGGGGTGAATTAGTACAAGCAAAAACTCAACCTTAAACCAGTTTGTCAAGTCACTTATGCACTGATAGACAAACAACAACACTAGTCCTTCAACAGAGTTCAACTGGAAAAACCCAGTATAACTAAGACAAGCAAAGACTAGTTGACACTTATCCTCTCATATAATCTAACTCTTCATTCCCATTTCACTCTAATGCATGAACAGGTAATCTACAATCATAGATGTACATATTACAGCAAGATCAACATGCATCACTACTTAATCAGAAAACAATCATAACATCACATGAAGAAAGCATCACACACGACACACACAATTATCATGTGGAAACCCAACTAGGAAAAAACCATGGTGGGGATGAATACCCACAAGCTTATGTTTGAACTCTTTAGAAGTCTGCTCTGTTAGAAGCCTTGTCTAGTTAAAGATAGATACAATAGGTTCTGTTAGGAACTGATCCTGTTAGGGATCACCCAGTTAAGGGATGGCTACAATACCTGGTTAAGGGTTAAACCCTATTAAGGGTACCTTGTTAGAGGATTTAAAGAACTCAATAGCTAAAGGATATCAATGACTCAGTCACTTCGAGTTACCCTGTTAAGGGATTTTCAACAAGCTGGTTAAGGCTACCCTGTTAGGGGATTTTACAACTGTTGAAGTGGTTAGAGATCAACAGGTATATCAATGACTTGATAATAGGACTCAATGCCAATGTAGATCTGTTTAAGCTCATCTTCACCTTCTGCACTTACACTCTGCAGATATGACTTCTCTCCTCTTGTCTGGCAAGAATCACGTATCTCTTCTCTTAGATACACACACACAACTAATAGTTCTGATACTTAATATAAGTACAAATCCAATAACCAACAAGATGAGAGGGGGGGGGTGTGAATCATACAAACTTAATCATCCATAAAAACATCGAACTCAACCTCGGTAACATATATCAGTAATATAACTAAAACTGTTAAACATGCAAACTCAAAAGCATATGAACATCATAAACCTCATAACACTAGATTTAACGTGGAAACCTAAATAGGGAAAAACCACTGTGGGATTTCGAACCCACTAAGAAATATACTCTTCTAGAGTATGCTCGGTTACAAGAAAATCTTGTTAAAGATTACAAACACATTGCTAGATGTGACCCGGTTAAGGGATTTCCCTCAAATTTGTTAGGATCTTCACCTTGTTAGAAGTGACCTTGTTAAAGTATTTCAAACACTCAATCAGAATGTCACCTTGCTAGAAGGTTTACATATAAGACTATTAAGTCCACTCAATTAAGAGATTTTCTGGCACTTTCACAAAATAACAGTAATAAAATCTATCTGCAACTTCACATCTAAAATGCTAAAGAAAATTCCTATTTGTTCAGTACAATCTAGGCATAGAACTAATCGTGTCTAACTGTTGTCTTCTATACTCTGTTATTCTAATAGGTCTTCAATCTTCTGTGCTCAATAATCACTATGTAGCTTCCTTGTGCATACACTTGCCCACATACATTGTTTATCAACAGTTTCCTACTTACAAACAATTAGGTAACCGCTTAATCTCCTTGATCACATTTCCCATGATCAATCATAGCCATCAGATCTTCAATCTTGTACAGGTTCAATGCATCTTTCGATCTGAATATTTTTTACCCCACCTTGGAACTTGCATAATAGTCTTGGAACTTGTGCTAGGGTATTGTGGTTCGATCTAAGCTATCGATCTTCATGCCAACTTTTCATTGCCTTAGATACATTAACAAACTTCATTCATAGCTCGCCAATCATTTAATCCGCCCCAACTCATCAGATTCCTTCATTAAATACCACATGTAAACATTTAATGCATTCTATTATAGCTCGGTTACAACTCGGTAACAACTCAGTGAATACTAAAATTCACTCGGTAGACATTCCACCTTTATTAACTGATAGCGATAACCTTAGGGTTTACTGACTAGGTTCCTTAGGGTTTACCGACTAGGTTCTTTGCTTGATAACATAATATAGTATTAACCTTTACAATTTAAAACATATGTATGATGTTAAAACAATCTAAAACATCATGATCTCATCATTGTTTGACTCGGTAGTAGTTGCCCATTGAATACCTTATTTATCCCCTTATTCATCATATTCTTTCCTGTGTCTTTTACCAACCTCTTTATATATCATACTTCTCAAGATATGGCAATATCATACTGAATTAGAAAATCAATTTCTTGACATCAATGACAAAATAATAATATCAAGATAGTAAGACATCTTTAATCAGTTATATCCATAATCAACAACAACCTTCTCAATATCCTTATGAAATGCCAACAATCTTTCATTGTCTATTATAATGCAATATTGCCAACAATCTCCCCCTTTGGCATTGATGGCAAAACCAAGTGATTTGACCTTAAAAGATTTGGATTGTTGTGATTCTGAAATGCTGAAATGCTCTCCCCCATACATTAGAGTTCTCCTCATTTCTTCAGTCTACTTTCCAATCTGTAGTCTACTCAGTTTGTTCTTAGTTTTCTCCCCTGATAGGACTTCTCTCAGTCGTCTCTCCTTTATAGTAGTCTTCTCCCCCTTTGTAGGTATTCTACCCCTTTGACAACAATGCCAAAAAGTAAAGAACTAGAACATAATTTCTTTCTGTAAGAAGTGATTTTCCTGCTGTTGTGTATCAGCTGAGTCTCAGTCAGAGCATTTGTCTTCAATTCTTGTTCCCTATTATATTTCCTGTATTATTTCCAGTACACTTTTAGAAAACATCCTAAAGTGTATAACTCAGCATCAACTCCCAAAAGATATTCATTAGTCATCGGATTGATGCTTTCATCGAACTCGGTTAGTGAGTAGAAGATAGGGGTAGGACCCCTAACTTACTTCTGAGATATTCGAAAGTGTCCTTTGGTAGTGGTTTGGTGAGGATATCTGCTATTTGTTCCTTTGTGCTAACATACTCCAACACCACTTTCTTCTCTTGAGCTTCTTCTCTAAGATAATGATATTTGATAGATATGTGCTTTGTCTTAGAGTGCATAACAGGATTCTTTGAAATATTAATGGCACTAGTATTATCACAAAATATAGTTACTGGCTTGGTAACTTTCTCATTTATACCTTCCAATAGTTGTTTGATCCATGCAATGTTGGTACAATTCAATGTTGCAGCAATGTATTCAGCTTCTGCTATTGACTGTGAAACACATCCTTGTTTCTTGCTAAGCCAACTCACTAGTCTTTCTCCTAAAAAGAAAGTTCCTCCACTTGTGCTTTTCTTGTCATCAATGTTGCTTGCCCAATCAGCATCAGTATAAACTTTTAATTCAAAATCATTTCCTTTCTGATATACTAAGCCATAATCCTCTGTGCCTTTCAAGTATCTAAAAATTCTTTTGATTGCTATCATGTGTGTTTCCTTAGGATCTACAGAGAATCTTGCAACTATACCTATTGCATGTCCTATGTCTGGTCTGCTATGAACAACATATTGTAGTATTCCAATCATGGATCGATAGAGTGTCTCATCAACAAATGCAGATTCATCATTCTTAGATAATTTATAGTTGGTAGTCATTGGAGTACTTACTGGTTTTGAATCATCCATTCCAAATTTCTTCAAGATTTCCTTTATGTACTTGGATTGAGTAATGAAAATCTCATTTTTCATTTGCAATATCTATAAACCTATAAAATATTTTATCTCACCGATTAATGACATCTCAAATTCTTTGCTTATTTCATTTCCAAAGTTCTTGCATAAAGAGTCATTTCCACAAAATATAATATCATCAACAAATATGGCTGAGATCAATATTCCATTTTCATCATTCTTCATGTACATGTTGTTGTTCTCACTTGTCCTTATAAAACCAATCTTAATCAAATAAGAGTGCAATCTTTCATACCATGCTCTTGGTGCTTGTTTCAAACCATATAAAGCTTTGTTCAATTTACATACCTGATCTTTATTATTGTCTTCAACAAATCCTTCAGGTTGTTCAATGAAAACTTCTTCTTCTAATATTCCATTTAGAAATGCAGATTTGACATCCATTTGATGTATCCTGAAGTTCTTGAAAGCAACATAGGCCAGCAATGTTCTAACTCCTTCAAGTCTAGAAACAGGTGCAAAAGTTTCACCATAATCAATTCCTTCTTCCTGAGCATAACCTTTGCAAACTAGTCTTGCTTTGTTTTGAATAACTTCACCTTTTTCATTTAGCTTGTTTCTGAAAATCCACTTTGTACCAATTACATTTTTGTCCTTCGGTCTTGGGATTAGTTTCCATGTGTCATTCTTCTTGATTTGATCAATCTCTTCTGTCATAGCATTTACCCAATCTTCACTGTTGAATGCCTCTTTTACTATTCTCGGTTCAAATTCAGCTTTCAAGCATGTGTTCTGTTTCAGTTTGTTCCTTGTCATCACTAGATCATCCTTATCTCCTATAATCTGACTTGGTGCATGATGTCTTCTAACATACTTGGCTAATATAGGCTCGATAGGCTCTGTATGATCTTCTTCATCACTCAGTAACTAGATCTTTTCTTCATTTTCTTCAATAGTCTTCTCGATAGGACTTCTCAGTTGAACATAGATAAATTCATCATAGTCTTCTGGTTCCTTGGAATTTCCTTCATCATTTCTTTCTGCAAATTCATCAATTTTCACATTTGCACTTTCTACTATTTTGTTAGATGATTTGATCAGACATTTAAATGCTTTGCTTCTAGAAGAGTAACCTAGCAACATTCCTTCTTCACTTTTCTGATCAAATTTGTCATTTCTATCATCTTTATGAACATAGCATCTACTTCCAAAGATTTTAAAATAACTAACATTAGGTTTCTTATCATACCAAATTTCATATGGTGTCTTCAAAGTACCTTTCTTCAATTGAACTCGGTTCAAGGTGTAAACTGTTGTGCTTATTGCTTCTCTCCAAAATGTTTGTGGCACCTTCTTTTCAATCATTAGTATTCTAGCACAATCCATAATAGATCTATTTCTTCTCTCAGCTATTCCATTCTGCTATGGAGTTCTCGATGCAGAGACTTGTCTTTTAATACCATGATCATTGCAAAATAAGTTGAACTCATTAGATGTGAACTCTCCTCCTCTATCTGATCTAAGACATTTCAGTTGTCTTCCTATTTCATTTTCAACTCTTGCCTTGTACCATTTAAACATTTGAAAAGCTTCTAATTTTTCCTTTAAAAACATTACTGACATCGTCCTTGAATAGTCATCCACAAATAATATGAAATACTTATCACCATAATAACTTTGAACTTTCATAGGACCACAAAGATCAGTGTGCACTAGATCTAAAATTCCCTTAGAAGTGTAGGACTTACTTGTAAAGTTTGATCTTGTCATCTTACCCACCTAGCATCCTCGGCACATAGCATTCTTAGGTTTTTCAAGACTCGATAGACCTCTTATTCTGTGCTTCTTACTTATTTTGATCAGATTATCAAAATTGACATGACAAAACCTTTTATGCCATAACCAGGTATCATCTAACTTTTCATGCAAACACTTATTCCGAGTTGAGTCAAGGTGAAATGTATTACCTTTTGTTTGTATCCCGGTAGAAGCTAACTTTCCATTCTTGTCGTGAACTTTGACAATTCCCTTCTGAAATTCTATTCGGTAACCTGTGTTGTTTAGTTGTGCTACACTCAACAAATTGTATTTCAGACCTTCAACCCAATAGACATCATTGCATCTTGCATTATCAAGAAGTGTTATAGATCCTTTACCTCTTACCAGACATGGTGTATCATTACCAAATCTAACATAGCCTCGATCATAATCTTCTAATATAACAAACTTGTGTTTATCTCCTATCATATGATATGAGCATCCACTATCTATAATCCAAGAATCATTAGTGTTTATGTGAGATATTAGGGCTTTTTCTTCATACCTTTCTTCATCTGAGCCATCCTTGATAGCCACATAAACTACTTCCTCTATATCAGTCTCATCTGATTTATCATCGTTGGATTCCTCATCAGCTATTAGGCATGTCTTTCTATCTCTTCTTCTAAAGTCTCAGTGTCCTTTGTAATGATTATCTTTCTGTCTATCATCTCGATAATCTCTTCTTTCAGTAGAATCTTTGTCAGGACAGTTAGAAGCCATATGTCCTATATTATCACAATTGAAACATTTCAAAGGTAGTTTTCCTTTATACTTACCTTTGCCTCTCGGTAACATTTTGGCTAATAGTGCTTCAAACTCTTCTTGCTTTCTGATTTCCTCATACAGTTTGTGTACTTCTTCCATGTTCTTCTGAAATCTTTCACTTGCTCCACTGTGATCTCCTTCAGAGTACTTATACTTTCTTTCATTGTAATCATTAGATTCATCAAGATGAAAAAAACTAAATGTAGATTCAACTTTATTTACCGAAGATCCACTGTTATCAAAATTACTTAACTCAAATGCATGTAGCTTACCAATAGAAGCATCCAAAGAAACTGGCATATTAGGTACAAACCTCAATTCATTGATTGCAGAGACTTGGATTGCATAAGCTGGTAGAAGGGTTCTCAACAACTTACTTGTTATATCCTTTTCTTCAATAGTTCCACCTGCTCCTTTGATTTGATTGACAATCTCCTTTAGTCTTGTACTATATTGAGTTATGTTCTCACCTTCATTCATCCTCATAGATTCAAGTTGTCCTCTCACACTGTCTACTTTTTCTCTTTGAACATGTTCATCTCCTCCATATACTAATATGAGCTTATCCCACATTGCCTTTGCATCATTACAGCCTTCTAGATCATTAAACTCTGAATCGATCAATGCAGATGTTATTTCAATCATTGCTTGAATATGTTCTTGCTTCGCCTTTATCTCTTCCATAGTCAATGGATAGGTGCTCGGTGCAACAAAATCATTCTCCAGATAGTATGCAGCATATTCTCCAACTCCTGATAGATGTAGCTTCATCCTTTTCTGCCATGTAGAGAAACTTGACTTGTTTAGCTTCGGTGCATCCCTCTTATACATCTTTGGATATTTGACTCAAGTGCCATTAAACTTTCCTTCCGGAGTCCAAAGCTCTGATACCAATTGATAGTTTTGATACTTAATATAAGTACAGATCCAATAACCAACAAGATGAGAGGGGGGGGGCTGAATCATACAAACTTAATCATCCATAAAAACATCAGATTCAGCCTCGGTAACATATATATCAGTAATATAACCAAAACTATTAAACATGCAAACTCAAAAGCATATGAACATCATAAACCTCATAACACCAGATTTAATGTGGAAACCCAAAAAGGGAAAAACCACTGTGGGATTTTAGACCCACTAAGAAATATACTCTTCTAGAGTATGCTCGGTTATAAGCAAATCTTGTTAAAGATTACAAACACATTGCTAGATTTGACCTGGTTAAGGGATTTCCTTCAGATCTGTTAGGATCTTCACCTTGTTAGAAGTGACCTTGTTAAAGGATTTCAAACACTCAATCAGAATGTCACCTTGCTGGAGGGTTTACATATAAGACTGTTAAGTCCACTCAGTTAAGAGATTTTATGTCACTTTCACAAAATAATAGTAATAAAATCTATCTACAACTTCACATCTAAAATGCTAAAGCAGATTCCTATTTGTTCAATACAATCTAGACATAGAACTAATCTTGTCTATCTGCTAGGCTTCTATACTCTATTATTCTAATAGGTCTTCAAGCTTATGTGCTTAGTAATCACTATGTAGCATCCCTGTGCATACACTTGCCTGCATACATTGTTTATCAATAGTTTCCTATTTATAAACAATTAGGTAACCCCTTAATCTCCTTGATCACATTTCCCATGATCAATCATAGCCATCAGATCTTCAATCATGTCTAGGTTCAATGCATCTTTTGATCTGAAAATGTTTTACCCCACCTTGGAACTTGCATAATAGTCTTGGAACTTTTGCCAGGGTATTGCAGTTCAATCTGAGCTATAGATCTTCATGCCAACTTTTCATTGCCTTAGATACATTACAAACTTCATTCACGACTCACCAATCATTTAATCCACTCCAGCTCATCAACTTCCTTCATTAAATACCACATGTAAACATTTAATGCATTCTGTTATAGCTCAATTACAACTCGGTAACAACTCAGTGAATATTAAACCCCACTTGGTAGACATTCCGCCTTTATTAACTGATAGCTATAACCTTAGGGTTTACCGACTAGGTTCTTTGCTTGATAACATAGTATAGTAGTAACCTTTACAATTTACAACATATGTATGATGTTAAAACAATCTAAAACATCATGATCTCATCATTGTCTGACTCAGTAGTAGTTGCCCATTGAATACCTTATTCATCCCCTTATTCATCATATTCTTTCCTATGTCTTTTACCAACCTCTTTCTAATCTTCATATCATACTTCTCAAGATATGGCAACATCATACTGAATTAGAAAATCAATTTCTTGACATCAATGACAAAATAATAATAGCAAGACAGTAAAACATCTTTAATCAGTTATATCCATAATCATCAACAACCTTCTCAATATCCTTATGAAATGCCAACAATCTTTCATTGTCTATTATAATGCAATATTGCCAACAACAACTTTGGCCAACAACCTTAGAAAGAATCACAACATCGACCTTATAGGACAACAGATAGGTTGGTAGCATAAACCTTAAACCCTAAACCTGTTAGGTTAAGCAATTCAAACAGTCCAATCCTGACCATGGAACATACTGCATTAAATGCAACAGATCTTGAATAAATCTCAAGACATTCTCCATCATTCATTATCCACTGATTTCATGGCAGCAGATAATCCATCATGTATTATCACCATTTATAGACTTCGCACATTCCTGAGGTAGATAGGGATAGTCTTCTTCATGCAAGATACTTCAAGCGCATAAGAGTGATGTGGCAACATGATCTGTTCTTTGTTATACTGCTAACTCATCACACAAAGATCACAAATTGAGTCACACAGGCTTGAGGTACTCCAACTAGAAATCCTGAAGTGAAAACTACCTACCAACCAATAGTCATACAATGCTTCCATGTGCCAGTTCCCATGACTACATGCCAGTTCGCCTTGACATGTCAGTTCACCTTGAACAAATATACCACTTTACTTTGGCATATATACCGGTTCTCACATATGCTAGTTCTCTCTTCATATCACATATTGACATCAATGACAACATACAATATCATTATGTCCTCATACCGGTTCACATAATGCAAACAATCTCCCCCTTTGGCATTGATGGCAATATACAAAGATATCTCTCTGCTAACTCATCTTCTCCCCAATTTCTATAGATATCTTTTCCACTACACTTCTTCTCCCCCTTTGACAACAATGCCAAAGTGGAGGCACATACATCCCTATTCCATTATGTTGCTCCCCCTGAGGAGTAGCATCCTTCAACACATCAATCAACAAAAGAAATGACTATGCACTACCTGACTAATGTGGAACAAATATTTTTAATTTACCTCCTGATGGGGCAGTACCACTAGTTCACCTCTTAAATACACAAATGTAGTCTTTGGGAAAGGCTTGGTGAATATGTCTGCTAATTGCTCCTTACAGGAAACATGTTCCAGTGCAATCTCTTTATTCTGAACCTTTTACCTCAAGAAATGATACTTAAGCTCAAAATGCTTGGTTCTAGAATGTAAAACCGGATTCTTTGAAATATTGATAGAACTTGTGTTATCACAGAATATACTTACTAGTTTAGATGCAATGATTTTGAAGCCATCTAATAAATGCTTCATCCAAATTGTCTGAGTGCAGTTCATGAAAGCTGCAACATACTCTGCTTCCATTGTAGACTGAGAGATACAACTCTACTTTTTACTCATCCATGAGACCAGTCTACCACCAAGGAAGAATGCACCACCTGTTGTGCTCTTCCAGTCATCTACATTACCAGCCCAATCAGCATCTATGAACACTTTCAAGTTGAAATCCTTGCTATATGGATATCACAATCCATAGTCAACAGTTCCCTTCAGATACCTAAGGATCCACTTGACTGCAACCAAGTGGGATTCTCTTGGACTTTTCTGGAACCTTGCAGTAATGCCAACTGCATGTGCAATATCTGATCGACTATGCACTACATAATGCAATTTACCAATCATTGATCGGTATTCCTTCTCATCAACCAATGCTGAGTCATCTTCTTTGGATAGCTTACAACCAGTCACCATCAGTGTACCAACTGGTTTGCTATCTTCCATGCCAAAGGTCTTCAACACCTCTTTGACATACTTGGACTGAGTGATAAAGATTCCATCTCTCATCTGCTGGATCTGCAGTCCAATGAAGAACTTAATCTCTCCTATGAGTGACATCTCAAACTTTTTCTTCATCTCATCTGCAAATGCATGACTAATCTTGTCATCTCCACCAAAGATAATGTCATCAACAAATACCTCATAGATTAGGATCTAATCTCCTATAGATTTCAAGTAGATATTCCTATCTTCACTTGTCCTCTCAAATCCAATCTTCACAAGATGGGAATGCAGGTTTTCATACCATGCTCTAGGTGCTTACTTTAGACCATATCACTGTCTTCAGATATGGAAAACCCATCTGGTTTCTCTACATACACCTCCTCTTCAAGTACACCATTTAGAAATGCAGATTTTACATCCATTTGATATACCTTAAATCCTTTAAAAGTTGTATATGCAAGAAGCATACGAACTCCTTCCAATCTGGCTATAGGAGCAAAGGTTTCTCCATAGTCTTCTCC
This sequence comes from Cryptomeria japonica, assembly GCF_030272615.1. Lineage (NCBI taxonomy): Eukaryota > Viridiplantae > Streptophyta > Pinopsida > Cupressales > Cupressaceae > Cryptomeria > Cryptomeria japonica. The sequence continues at coordinate 779,744,444 of NC_081407.1, forward strand.
TTCTTCTTGAGCATATCCTTTGCACACCAATCTGGTTGTGTTCCTAATCACTGTGCCATCCTCATTTAGCTTATTTTTGAAGACCCATTTGCTACCAGTGACATCTTTGTGCTCTGGTCTGGGTACCAAGGACCATGTACCATTTTTCTCTATCTGGTCAAGTTCCTCTTCCATTGCCTTGATCCAGTCTTCATCCTTATGTGCCTCTTTGAATGACTTAGGCTCAAATTCAGAGATCAAACATGAGCTTTCTCTAACTCTTCTTCTTGTAAGGATTCCAACATCCTTATCTCCTATGATCTTTTTAGGATCATGATTTAGTTTGACATACCAAGGAATGGTCTTGATAGATTCCTCTTTCTTTTCTTCTTCATCCTCATCTCCATCAGTATTAGCATCTACATCTGTTGGTGTAGGAACACTGATATTGGTACTTGGTTGACTAATAATGGGTTCCCAGAAGGTTGCAACCGGTTCATTTACAACCTACTCACTATCAATTTCCTCCAGTTTCTCAGAGGTTTCATCAACTCTCACATTGATACTTTCCATAATTCTTTGAGTCCTATTGTTGAATCACTTGAGAGCTTTACTCTTGGTGGAATATCCTAGGAATATTCCCTCATCACATCTAGCTTCAAACTTGCCCTGATGTTCACTCCTCTTGATGTAACGTTTGCTACCAAATACCTTAAAGTAGCTAACCACGGGTGTCTTACTGGTCCAGTACTCATAAGGAGTTTTATCCTTACCTTTCTTGATGAGTACCCGGTTCATTGTGTAGACTTTAGTGCTTATCGCTTCTCTCCAAAAGGTGTGAGCTACCTTTCCTTGAATCAACATGGTTCTAGCTACTTCAATGATAGTCTGGTTATTCCTCTCTACTAGGCCATTTTTCTATGGAGTCTAGGGGCAGACAGTTGCCTCTTGATGCCAAATTCTTCACAATACTTCTTGAATTCACTGTAAGTGAATTCCCCTCCTTGATTAGTTCTGAGGCACTTGATCCTTTTACTGCTTTCCTTCTCCACTAATGCTCTGAAAGCTTTGAACTTCACAAAGGCTTCAGACTTGTCTTTCAAGAATGTGACCCACATCATTCTTGAGCAGTTATCAGTGAGAATCATGAAGTACCTATCACCCTTCACACTTCTAGTTTACATAGGACCACACAAATCACTATGCACAAGATCAAGAAAGTTGTCAGTAGTGAAAGATTTACCTTTAAAGGTTGAGGAAGACATTTTCCCCAATTGACACTCTCTCCACAAGGTATTATCTGGTTTTCTTAGCACCGACAACCCTCTAACTGCCTTGACCTTACTGGCCTTTACAATGCTATCAAAGTTTACATGGCAGAGTCTCCTATGCCATATCCAGCTATCATCAAATTTAGCCATAAGACATGTACTTATATTTGCATTCAAATGAAACAGGTTACCTTTGGTCTGCATGCTAGTGGCCACCAATTCACCATCTTTTCCTTTGATTCTGCAAGCTCCATTCTTGAATTTCAAAGTGAGGCCACTGTCATCCAGCTGGGCAACACTTAGAAGGTTGTGTCTGAGACCATCAACCCAGTACACATTATCAGCACTACTTTTTCCATTCAGAGAGATGGACCCTCTTCCTTTGACCATGCATGGTGCATCATTGCCAAAGCGTACCACACCACCATCATACTCCTCCAAGGATAGAAACTTGCTTCGGTCACTAGTCATATGGTGAGAACAGCCACTGTCAATGATCCACTCATTGGAATGATCAAACCGAGAGACAAGAGCCTTCTTGTCTGACACATCTTCTTTGATAGCAACAAATACAATATTTTTATTTTCTTCATCCTTTGATTCTTCATCTATGACACCTTCATCAACTACCACAAAACAGTTTCTCCGGTTTCCTCCTTTGAATTTCTTGAACCTTTCTAGTTGGTCCTTGTTGTTGCCATTAGGATAGTTTATAGCAATATGTCCTATCCGATTGCAAGAAAAGTACTTCAAAGGTAACTTACCTTTGTATTTTTTGGTTCCTTTAGGAAGTTTCCTGGCAAGGAGAGCTTCAAATACCATCAAAATCTCCTCATCATCCATTTCTCTACTATGTCTTGGTTCACCACTAGTGCTAGCTTCTTTTCCTTTTCTAGATGGTATAACAGAAGCTTTAAAAGCTGATTCAGTCTTCTGAACACTGCCATCAAAACTATTTAGCTCATAGGCTATCAACTTTGCTATGATGGAGTCCAAGGATACCTTAGTCTTGTCTATTGATCTCAGCTCCTAAATGGCAACAACCCTTATTGCATACATCGACAATAGGGATCTCAGGACTTTGCTTACCACAGTGGAGTCTTTTATTTTACCACCTGCACTCTTGATATCTCCAACAATGGTTTTGATTCTTATTCCATACTGCTAAATGGTCTCTCCTTCAACCATCCTCATATCTTCAAACTTCCCTCTCAGGCTTTCTTCCTTAGCCTGTTTTACATGTTCATCACCACCATAGATATTTTCAAGAGCATCCCATACCTCTTTGGGATTTACCTTGTCCTAAACACCAATACACTCAATGTCAAATAAACTACTAATTAGGGCTTCCATGACTTGTCCATTTTCTTGTATCTCTCTCTTTTGGTCATCGATGAGAGTACTGGTAAGGGCAACATAGGGATTCTCAACATAGCTCCAGTGTTGAGCACTCATGCTTCTGATGTATATCTTCATTTTGTCTTTCCATATACTAAAATTTTCTTTGTTAAACTTTGGACCTTCCCTCTTCATCATTACAATAGGATCTTTCCCTCAAGTGGTAAAACTTACAACACAGAGGACCTAAAGGATGCTCTGGTACCAATTGATAACTTAATGCTGAATGAATAGTACCAAACTAGTACTAAGAGGGGGGGGTGAATTAGTACAAGCAAAAACTCAACCTTAAACTGGTTTGTCAACTAACACTTATGCACTGACAGACAAACAACAACACTGGTCCTTCAACAGAGTTCAACTGGTAAAACTCAATATAACTGAGACAAGCAAGGACCAGTTGACACTTATCCTCTCATATAATATAACTCTTCATTCCCATTTCACTCTAATGCATGAACAGGTAATGTACCATCAAAGATGTACATATTATAGCAAGATCAACATGCATCACCACTTAATCAGAAAACAATCATAACATCACATGAAGAAAGCATCACAAATGACACACACATTTTTCACGTGGAAACCCAACTAGGAAAAAGCCATGGTGGGGATGAATACCCACAAGCTTATTTTTGAACTCTTTAGAAGTCTTCTTTGTTAGAAGCCTTGTCTAGTTAAAGATAGATACAATAGGTTCTATTAGGATCCGATCCTGTTAGGGATCACCTGGTTAAGGGATGGCTACAATACCCGGTTAAGGGTTCAACCCTGTTAAGGGTACCTTATTAGAGGATTTCAAGAACTCAATAGCTAAAGGATATCAATGACTTAGTTGCTTCGAGTTACCCTGTTAAGGGATTTTCATCAAGCCGGTTAAGGCTACCCTATTAGGGGATTTCACAACTGTTAAAGTGGTTAGAGATCAACAGGTATATCAATGACCTGATAATAGTACTCAATGCCAATCCAGATCCGCTTAAGCTCCTCTTCACCTTCTGCACTTACACTTTGTAGATATGACTTCTCTCCTCTGGTCTGGCAAGAATCACGTATCTCTTCTCTTAGATACCCACACACAACTTTTGCCAACAACCTCTGAAAGAATCACAACGACGACCTTATAGGACAATAGACACGTCGGTAGCATAAACCTTAAACCCTGAACCTATTAGGTTAAGCAATTCAAATGATTCAATCCTGACCATTGAACATACTACATTAAATGCAATAGATCTTGAATAAATCTCAAGACATTCTCCATCATTCATTATGCATCGATTTCATGGCAGTTGATAATCCATCACGTGTTATCACCATTTATAGACTTCGCACATTCCCGAGGTAGATAGGAATAGTCTTCTTCATGCAAGATCCTTCACGCGCACAAGGCTGACATGGCAACATGATCTATTCTTTGTTATACTATTAACTCATCACACAAAGATCACTGATTGAGTCACACAGGCTTGAGGTACTCCAACCGAAAATCCTAAAGTGGAAACTACCTACCAACCGATAGTCATACAATGCTTTCATGTGCCGGTTCCCATGACTACATGCCAGTTTGCCTTGACATGTCGGTTCACCTTGAACAAATATACCACTTTACTTTGACATATATATTGTTTCTCACATATGTCAGTCCTCTCTTCATATCATATATTGACATCAATGACAACATACAATTTCATTATGTCCTCATACTAGTTCACATAATGCCAACAAAAAGTACCTTTGGATATCACAAATCCTAAATATATTAGTTCTTTCTACATGAAAACACATTTTTCTAGATTTATCAACAATTTATGTTCATGAAGTCTTTTTAAGACTTGACTGAGATTTTCGAAGTGCTCTACCTTGGTCTTACTGAAAACAAGTATATCATCAAGATACACAACCACAAACTTTCTAGTGAAGTCCTAAAAAACTTCATTCATCAATCTCATGAATGTGATAGGTGCATTACTAAGGCCAAATGGAAAGACAAGCCATTCATATAATCCCTCTATGGTTTTAAATGCAGTTTTCCACTCATCTCCTGGCCTTATCCAGATCTGGTGATAGCCTAATTTAAGGTCTATCTTTGAAAAGTAACATGCACCTCCTAATTGATCCATTAGATCTTTAATCCTTGGAATTGGGAATCTATATCTGATTGTGATTTTGTTCACTGGCCTAGAATTGGTGCATAGCCTCCATTTGCCATCCTTTTTAGAGGATAATACACTAGGGACTGCACATGGGCTCTTACTCTTTTGAATCAACCATTTATCTAGTAGATCCTGGACTTATCTTGAGACTTCTCCAGTCTCATTAGGGGTAAGCTTATAAGTTGCTTTGTTAGGTAGTGAAGCACCAGGTATGAAGTCAATGTGATGACATACATCTCTTAAAGGTGGTAGGGCATCTGGCATGTCTACTGCAAATACACCTTTGTTAATGTTGAGAAGTTCTTGCACTTATTTGGGTACCTCCTTAGGGTTTTCCTACTCCTTGGGCTTCTTTTATGGTTTCTACCATCTCCCTTTCTCCTACCAATAATACCATTGGTTCCTTTTACTTTTCATTCCTTAGGTCAGGCAGTGATTTCATGGTGTATACATTTCCATCCTTGTTAATGGTATAAGTGTTTTTCATCCCATCATGTTGTTCCTTGAGGTCATACTACCAAGGGTGACCTAATAGAAAATGACACATCCATGTCTACAACATCACATAGTACTCTATCCTTATATTCTCCTATAGAGAAATAGATCCAAGCTTGTTCATTTATGAGGGTTTGTTGGCCTTTGCTAAACCAAGATACATGGGATGGGTTGGGATGGGGCATCTTTACAAGTTTGAGTTTGTCTACCATTTCTTTAGACACTAAATTCTCAATTGAACCAGAATCAACAATAAGTTTACAGACCTTACGGTGGCTCTTGCAATGGGTCCTAAACAACGTCTTCCTTTGTGGTAGTTCTTGTGGTGCTAGTGTGTTTAGCAATGTCCTCTTCATGATTATGATAACTCAATGATGAACCACTGGTACCAAACCAGTACTGAGAAGGGGAAGGAGTGAATTAGTACAAACACAAATATAGTCCAAAACTGGTTTGAAAGCAAATACTCCAAATGACTGACAAACAAGGATACTGATTAAAATAGATTGCAACCAGTAACCTCTAGCACAACTCAAATAGTCATAAACTAGTCACTTACTAAGCTTTCCTATTAGCTCAATACTATAGTACCATTATGCCCTCATGCATGAATAGGTAAACTAACATTAGATCTTCATAATAGTGAGTTCAATATGTTTTATAGACAGGCATAAAACATAGAACCATTATATACTCAATAGGTAAAAACAAAGCATCACAAGATAAAAGCATTACACATGACACACATATTTTTCACGTGGAAACCCAACTAGGAAAAACCACGGTGGGGATGAATACCCACAAGTTGCTTTTGAACTCTTTTGAAGTCCACTCTGCTAGGAGCCTTGTTCGGTTAAAGACATTACAATAGGTTCTGCTAGGAACAGATCCTGTTAGGGATCACCCGGTTAAGGGTTAAACTTGGTTAGGGTTACCTTGTTAGAGGATATCAATAACTCAATGGCTAAAGGATCTCCAGAGCTTTATAGCTTCTCAGAATTCATTAACCTCAAGTTACCCTGTTAAGGGATTTAAATCAAGCAGGTTAAGACTACCTTGTTAAGGGATTTTGCATCAAGCCTAGTTAAGGCTACCCTATTATGGGATTTCACAACTATTGAAGTGGTTAGAGATCAACATGAATTACAATGATCTGATAACAGCACTCAATGCTAATGCAGATCTGGTTTGGCTCCTCTTCTCCTTCTGCACATTCACTTTGCAGGTATCTCTTCTCTCCTTTGGTCTGGCAAGAATCACGTATCACTTCCCTTGGATACACACTCACAACTTTTGCCAACAACCTTAGAAAGAAACACAACATTGACCTTATAGGAAACAGATAGGTCAATAGCAAAAACCCTAAACCCTAAACCTGTTAGGTTAAGCAATTCAAGCGGTTCAATCCTGACCATTGAATCATACTGCATTAAATGCAACAATCTTGAATCAATCTCAAGACATTCTCCATCATCCATTTTCCACCGATTTCATGGTGGCTGATAACCCATCATGCATTATCACCGTTTGATAGACTTCGCACATTCCGGAGGTAGATAGGAATAGTCTTCTTCATGTGAGATCCTTCACGTGCATAGAGCTTATGTGGCAACATGATCTATTCTCTATTATACTGCTAACTCATCACACAAAGATCACCGATTGAGTCACATAGGCTTGATATACTCCAACTGGAAATCCTGAAGTGGAAACTACCTACCAACCGGTAGTAACACAATGCTTCCATGTGCCGGTTCCCATAACTACATGCCAGTTCATCTTGAATAAATATGCCACTTCACTTTGGCATATAAACCAGTTCATACATATTCTGGTTCCTCTCTCTTTTCACCTATTACATGTGTTAGTTCACACCATGTCACATATTGACATCAATGACAACATACAATATCATTATGTCTTCATGTCAGTTCACATAATGCCAACAATCTCCCCCTTTGGCATTGATGGCAATATACAAAGATATCTTCTCCACTTCACATCTTCTCCCCCATTTGTTGTAGATATCTTTTTGCTTCACTCCTTCTCCCCCTTTGACAACAATGCCAAAGTGGAGGCACAAGCATCTTTGTTCCATCATGCTACTCCCCTTGAGAAGTAGCATCCTTCAACACATCAATCAACAAAAATTTGACTTTGCAATACCTGACTGATGTGGAACAATTACTTTTAGTTCATCTCCTGAAGGGGCAATACCCCTAACTCACCTCTTAAATGCACAAATGTAGTCTTTGGGAGAGGCTTGGTGAATATGTCTACTAGCTGCTCCTTACTGGAAACATGTTCGAGTGCAATCTCCTTATTTTGAACCTTCTCCCTCAAGAAATGATACTTAAGCTCAAAATGCTTGGTTCTAGAATGTAAAACCGGATTCTTTGATATATTGATAGCACTTCTGTTATCACAGAATATACTTACCGATTCAAATATAGGGATCTTGAAGCCTTCCAGTACATGCTTCATCCAAATTGTTTGAGTGCAGTTCATGGAAGCTGCAACATACTCCGCTTCCATTGTATACTGAGAGATACAACTCTACCTTTTACTCATCCATGAGACTAGTCTACCACCAAGAAAGAATGCACCACCGGTTGTGCTTTTCCGATCATCCACATTACCTACCTAATCAGCATCTATGAACACTTTCATATTGAAATCATTGTTGTATAGGTACCACAATCCATAGTCAACTATTCCCTTTAGATACCTAAGAATCTGCTTGACTGCAATCAAGTGGGATTCTCTGGGACTCTTCTGGAACCTTGCAGTAATGCCAACTGCATGTACAATATCCAGTCTGTTATGCACTACATAATGCAACTTACCAATAATTGATCGGTATTCCTTCTCATCAACTAGTGCAGAATCATACTCTTTTGTCAATTTACAACTGGTCACCATTGGTGTACCAACCGGTTTGCTATCTTCCATGCCAAAGGTCTTCAATACCTCTTTGACATATTTGGACTGAGTGATAAAGATTCCATCTTCCATCTGTTGGATCTGCAGTCCAATGAAGAACTTAATCTCCCCTATTAGTGACATCTCAAACTCTTTCTTCATCTCATCAGCAAACTCATGACTCATCTTGTCATCTCCTCCAAAGATAATGTCATCAACAAAAACCTTACAGATCAGGATCTGATCTCCTTCAGACTTTAGGTAGATATTGCTATCTTCACTTGTTCTCTCAAATCTAATCTTCACAAGATGTGAATTTAGGTGCTCATACCATGACCTAGGTGCTTGCTTTAGACCATATAAGGCTTTATGTAGCCTGCACACCATATCACTGTCTTCAGATAGGGAAAAACCATCTAGTTTCTCTATATATACCTCCTCTTCAAGTACACCATTTAGGAATGCAAATTTTACATCCATTTGATATACTTTGAACCTTTTAAAAGCTACATATGCAAGAAGCATACGAACTCCTTCCAATCTGGCTACAGGAGCAAAGGTTTCTCAATAGTCTTCTCCTTCTTCTTGAGCATATCCTTTGCAAACCAATCTGGCTTTATTCCTAATCACTGTGCCATCCTCATTCAACTTGTTTCTGAACACCCATTTGGTGCCAATGACATTTTTATGCTCTGGTCTGGGTACCAAGGACCATGTACCATTTCTCTCTATCTGATAAAGCTCCTCTTCCATTGCCTTGATCCAGTCTTTATCTTTATGAGCCTCTTTGAATGATTTAGGCTCAAATTCAGAGATCATACATGAGTTTTCTCTGATCTTTCTTCTTGTAAGGATTCCTGCATCCTTATCTCCTATGATCTTCTTAGGATCATGATTCAACTTGACATACTGAGGAATGGTCTTAACTGGTTCTTCTTGCTTTTCCTCTTCATCCTCATCTTCATCAGTATCAACATTCACCGGTTCAGGGACACTGTTACTGGTACTTGGTTGACTAATAACCAGTTCCTAGAAGGTTGCAACTGGTTCATTTAAAGCTTTCTCACTACCAGTTTCCTCAGCTTTCTCAGAGGATTCATCAACTCTTACATTGATACTTTCCATAATTCTCTGAGTCCTATTGTTATAGCACTTGAAAGCTTTACTCTTGGTGGAATATCCTAGAAATATTGCCTCATCACATTTAGCTTCAAATTTGCCCTGATGTTCACTCCTCTTGATGTAACATTTGCTACCAAATACCTTAAAGTAGCTAACCACAGGTGTATTTCCGGTCCAATACTCATAAGGAGTTTTGTCCTTACCTTTCTTGATGAGTACCCAGTTCATAGTGTAGACTACAGTGCTCACTACTTCTCTCCAAAAGGTGTGAGCTACCTTTCATTGAATCAACATGGTTCTAGTTGCTTCAACCATAGTCCGATTATTGTTCTCTACTAGGCCATTCTGCTATGGAGTCCGGGGGGTAGACTACTATCTCTTGATGCCAAATTCTTCACAATATTTGTTGAATTCACTGGAAGTGAATTCCCCTCCTTGATCAGTTCTAAGACAATTGATCCTTTTACCGCTTTCCTTCTCCACTAATGCTCTGAAAGCTTTGAATTTCCAAAAAGCTTCAGACTTGTCTTTCAAGAATGTGACGCACATCATTCTTGAGCAGTCATCAATGAGGATCATGAAGTACCTATCACCTTGCACACTTCTAGTTTTCACAGGACCACACAAATCAGTATGCACAAGATCAAGCAAGTTGTCAGCAGTGGAAGATTTACCTTTAAAGATTGAGGAAGACATTTTACCCAATTGACACTCTCTACATAAGTTATTATTTGGTTTGTTTAGCACCAGCAACCCTCTAACTGGCTTGATCTTGCTAACCTTCACAATATTGTCAAAGTTTACATGGCAAAGTCTCCTATGCCATATCCAACTATCATCAACCTTAGCCATAAGACATGTACTTACATTTGCATTTAGATGAAATAGGTTACCTTTGGTCTGCATGCCGATGGCCACCAATTTACCATCTTTTCCATTGATTCTACAAACCCCATTCTTGAATTCCAGAGTGAGGCCACTATCATTTAGCTGGGCAACACTTAGAAGGTTCTATCTGAGACCATCAACCCAGTACACATTGTCAGCACTACTCTTTCCATTCAAAGAGATGGACCCTCTACCTTTGACCATGCATGGTGCATCATTGCCAAAGTGAACCACACCACCATCATATTCCTCCAAGGATAGAAACTTGCTCCGATCACTAGTCATATGGTGAGAACAGCCAGTGTCAATGATCCACTCATTGGAATTATCAAACTGGGACACAAGAGCCTTCTTGTCTGCCACATCCTCCTTTACAACAAAAAACACAATGTCTTCATTTTCTTCATCTTCTGATTCCTCATCTATGACACCTTCATCAACTACCACAAAATAGTTTCTCCCATTTCCTCCTTTGAATTTCCTGAACCTTTCTGGTTTGTCCTTGTTATCACCATTAGGACAGTTTATAGCAATATGTCCTATCCAGTTACAAGAAAAACATTTCAAAGGTATCTTACCTTTGTATTTACCGGTTCCTTTAGGAAGCTTTCTGGCAAGGAGAGCTTCAAATGCCATCAGAATCTCCTCATCATTCATTTCTCTGCTCTAACTAGGTTCCCCACTAGTGCTAGCCGCTTTTCCTTTTCTGGATGGTATAGCAGAGGCTTTAAATGCCGATTCAGTCTTTTGAACACTGCCATCAAAACTATTTAGCTCATAGGTTGTTAACTTGGCTAATATGGAGTCCAAGGATACTTTAGACTTGTTTATTGATCTCAGCTCCTGAATAGCAGCGACCCTTATTGCATAGACCGGCAACAAGGATCTTAGGACTTTACTTACCACAGTGGAATCTTCTATTTTGCCACCTACACTCTTGATTTCTCCAACAACCATTTTGATTCTTATTCCATACTGCTAAATGGTCTCTCCTTCAACCATCTGCATGTCTTCAAACTTCCCTCTCAGGCTTTCTTCCTTAGCTTGTTTTACATGCTCATCACCACCATAGATATTTTCAAGAGTATCCCATACCTCTTTGGGATTTGCCTTGTCCTGAACATCAATAAACTCAATGTTAGACAGACTACTGATGAGGGCTTCCATGACTTGCCCATTTTCTTGTATCTCTCTCTTTTGGTCATTTGTGAGAGTACCAGTAGGAACAACATATATATTTTCAACATAACTCTAGTGTTGAACACCCATTCTTCTGATGAATATCTTCATCCTGTCTTTCCATATACCGAAAATTTCCCTGTTAAATTTTGGACCTTCCCTCTTCATCATTTGACTAGGATCTTTTCCTCAAGCAGTTAGGCTTACAACATAGAGGACCTGGAGACACTCTGATACCAATTTATAACTCAATGATGAACCACTGGTACCAAACTGGTACTGAGAGGGGGGGGTGAATCAGTACAAACACAAATACAGTATGAAACCAGTTTCATAGAAAATACTCCAAACGACTGACAAACAGGGATACTGATTAAAACAGAGTGCAACCAGTAACCTCCAGTACAACTCAACTAGTCATAAACCAGTCACTTACTAAGCTTTCCTCTTAGCTCAATACTATAGTACCATTACACTCTCATGCATGAACAGTTAAACTAACATTAGATATTAATAATAGTGAGTTCAATATGTTTTATAGAAAGGCATAAAACATAAAACCATCATATACTCAATAGGTAAAAATAAAGCATCACAAGATAAAAGCATTACACATGACACACATATTTTTCACGTGGAAACCCAACTGGGAAAAACCACGGTGGGGATGAATACCCACAAGTTTCTTTTGCACTCTTTTGAAGTCCGCTCTATTAGGAGCCTTGTCTAGTTAAAGACATTACAATAGGTTCTGCTAGGAATCGATCCTATTACAGATCACCCAGTTAAGGGATGGTTATAATACCTGGTTAAGGGTTAAACCTAGTTAGGGTTACCTTGTTAGAGGATTTCAAGAACTCAATAGCTAAAGGATCTCCAGAGCTCTATAGCTTCTCAGAACTCATTAACCTCGAGTTACCCTATTAAGGGATTTAAATCAAGCCGATTAAGACTACCCTGTTAAGGGATTTTGCATCAAGCCTAGTTAAGGCTACCCTGTTACGGGATTTCACAACTATTGAAGTGGTTAGAGATCAACAGGAATTACAATGATCTGATAACAACACTCAATGCTAATGTAGATCCATTTTGTCTCCTCTTCTCTCCTTTGGTTTCCCAAGAATCACGTATCACTTCCCTTGGATACACACTCACAACTTTTGCCAACAACCTTAGAAAGAAACACAACATCGACCTTATAGGAAACAGACAGGTCGAGAGCAAAAACCCTAAACCCTAAACCTGTTAGGTTAAGCAATTCAAGCGGTTCAATCCTGACCGTTGAATCATACTGCATTAAATGCAACAATCTTGAATCGATCTCAAGACATTCTCCATCATTCATTTTCCATCGATTTCATGGTAGCTGATAACCCATCACATGTTATCACCGTTTGACAAACTTCGCACATTCCCGAGGTAGATAGGAATAGTCTTCTTCATGCAAGATCCTTCACGCACACAGAGCTTACATGGCAACATGATCTATTCTCCATTATACTGCTAACTCATCACACAAAGATCACCGATTGAGTCACACAGGCTTGAGATACTCCAACCGGAAATCTTGAAGTGGAAACTACCTACTAACTGGTAGTAACACAATGCTTCCATGTGCTAGTTCCCATTACCGCATGCCGGTTCATCTTGAACAAATATTCCACTTCACTTTGGCATATAAACTGGTTCATACATATGTCGGTTCCTCTCTCTTGTCACCTATCACATGTGCCGGTTCACACCATGTCACATATTGACATCAATGACAACATACAATATCATTATGTCTTCATGCCAGTTCAATAATGCCAACAAATTAGGCATACTCCTTCTTCTGGATCCAAATCCTTTGAGGGTGAGTGTGAACTTTGTGCATCACCCTAAATCAAGTTTGTTCTCCTATCTCCTTGCGTGCTTGATCTTGTCTTCTCCAGACATCTATTGGCATGGTGGCCTGTTTGGTTGCAATTGAAACACCTCATAGGGCCTCCATTTCTCCCACCAAATTTGCTTTTTCTATTGAACCTCCTACCTCTGTATCCACCTCTAGAACTGTCCTCTCCTTGGGGTCTGAAGTTCTGTCACTTTCCACTAGACATTCCTTTACCTCCGTTATTGAAGTCCTTTTTGCCTCTACCCCTGCTATTCTGGTCTTGCCTCCTCTTGAGATTTTCTTCAACCTTCAGTGCCAATTGATAGCACTTTTGTACCATCTCTGGGTTGCAAAGGTTTAGTTCATCCTGAATGTTTATTTTCAGACCATTCAAGTATCTAGCTACCTTCTCAGTTTCACCTTCCACTATTTTGGATTTCAAACATAGCCTTTGGAATTCCTTAGTATAGCTACTGACATCCATCTCCTTCTATCTCAATTTTTGTCTTTTTATAAAGTTGTACTTCATAATCTTCAAGTACATAAGCTTCTTTGATCTTGGCAACCATCACCTTCCATGAAGTTATGATGTTCTTTCCTACCTTCACCCTTTCTCCTTGAGTGAAGTTCCACCAAGTCAATGTTGCACCTTTCAATTTTGTCATTGCTATCTTTACCCTTTGGTTCTCAAAGATCTCATCACATTCAAAGAAACTTTCTAATGCATCCGTCCATTCCATGACTAGGTCTAGGTCCATCTTTCCACTAAACATGGGCAAGTCAGACTTATTGTCTGAAGTCCTTCTAGCCACAAACTTGAGGGCATTCAGAAGGTGTCTTTGGTCTGTAGGAATTTCCTCTTCCTCTTCCTCCTGCTTTGGGGTCTCTTCTTCTCCTCCCCTTTCTTCTACTATACCTTCTTCCCTCCTCGGAAGCTTGCCTTTCAAACTTCACAGTTCAGTGCTCAATCCTTGCACTATCTTTGCAAGTTCAACATTTGTCACCTTCAAAGGGATCCTAAGGATCTCCACTTCTCCTTCTTGGTTTTGGTTAGACATGTTCAACTAATTCTTCCCTTAGGCTTTCCCTAAGCTCTAATACCACTTGAAGCAGAGGTCAGCAAGGCAAGCACAATTAAGCCCTAACTCCAACCTTCTGTAGATGATCAAACCTTTTGTTCACTCTAACCCAGTGAACAATGTCACCTTACTTAGCATGCTAAGGCTAATGAGTGACTAGCCAAATTAGCAAAACATGGAAATACTCGAACCCTTCAGTTTAGGGAGTGAACAGGGTTCCTCTATCATTTTCAGACTTTTTTTGATCAACCAAGTTGATCCCCAATGGCTCCTAGACCCACAACACCTAAGTGCTACTATATTGTCGTATCAGACTGACTTCAGCTTGTAGCTCTCCAACCACTATTTTGTGCAAAACAGCCTCAACTTCTCCAATGGATGAAAAAAAAACTTTAGATCTGAGTACCCTTTATTGAGTACTTTTAGATTCCAAGAGGATAGGCTCCAACTCCTTTTGTATACCTTCGAACTCCTCTTGGCCACACAAGCCTAATAGGGGTAAGTAGGTCTCATTCTAAAGCAACAAATTGCAAATTATATCACAAGGCTAAATATACATTAGGTTCATGTTTAAGGCTGCTCCTGCACACACAATCCAACCTTGCATTGGTTTAGTCCACTCTTAGAGTCCTTCAGCACTCCTACTTTCTAAATTTTGAGACCAAGCACATGGGCATGCTTGGCTTAGGGTATGGTGTGGAACCCAAGTGTTGACACTTCCTAGGCTGCAACTACTAGAGTCCCAACGTACATTTCTCTAACTAGAACTCCCCGAATGGCCGTTGTGGTCCAATGCAAGAATCTCAAGTTAGAGCCATCGTTGGATGAAACCCGGATTGCACCTTACCCTGGTTGTTAGACTAGAGTAGAAAAACTTCTAACTCGGATGAGTCCACCCAGTCCCTAAGCCAATTCTAAACCTTCATGCCATGCCAAGTCCTATCAATGCAACTTATTGATTTTTCAACACCAAAAGATGTTCTGTGAAACCTGCAACTGTATTTTTGTCCGCACCAAAAGATCAACTTACATTCATTGAATCAATCCGCTCTCTCTTGGAAATGATTCAAACATGTTCGAATAGGTCTCCACCAATGTCCTCAACTAAAATTCAAATCAGGCTAGCCATTGGGAGGAGTTGGGAGACTGAATTCCTATTCGGTTACATTTTTTGGCAGTTGGCAACTTCCATCGCATCATTGGCATAGGTTGAAAACATAACCTCCGATGCTTGATGGCTAGTTTTACAATCATGTGGTTCTATCGGGTCATCGGGTTAACTTAAAAATAGGGCTTCCGATGTCCGATCACAAACTCTACTAGGGGTGCACTCCTATCGGGTCTTTGGAGTAGCTCAAAACTCTCCATCTGAAGTCCGATAAAATGTTCTCAAGGTGGTGTGCTTTTCCATCGGCTCTTTGGGATAAATTAAAAACCTACTTTGCTGATGTCGATTTCTAGTGGACACAAGTTTTCTTTTCCATTTGGTCATTGGGATGACTTCAAAATAGCTTCTTTGATTATCAATGCCAAAACTCCAAGTGTGTTGACTTATTGGGTTGTCAGGGTAAGTCAGGATCCTCAACTTCCAATCCCCAATGCCGACTCTTTCAATTTTCTACTCTATCGGGTCATCATGCGTGGAGAAAAACAGCTACACCGATACCCAATGAAAACTCCTTCAGAATGTCATCCCTCCATCGGGTTATCAGGTGGCACTCAAAATAGGTTACACCAATACCTGATGATAATTCTTCAAGAAGGTGACTCTATCGGGATAAGTTACACCGATAGTGCAACTTTTACAAATTTTTGCAACATTTGGTCTATCAACCATTTATGCATTTTCCTGCACTCCAAAGGTTTCAAAATGAACCCTATGCACACAAAACACACAAAATTGACTATTCCTAGTCTACCATAGATCTATTGACCAAGTTTGACCAAGTGGTTTATATGTGTACCAACTTGACAATTGTTCTCACAAAAATGGATCTTTATTACAACAAACATTAAAATGGAAAAGGGGCTTCATTGTTGGGGTGCTCCTGCAACACAAAGGTAGAGGAAATGGTTTTGGATACTAGGGAGAGTCTAACCAAGAAGGCAATAGAGGAGAGAGAAGTTACAACCATGAAGGGGGCTACAATCCAAGAGGGATCTTTAGGAGTAGAAGACCTCCCTTTAGGGGGAGATCCTAGGGAAGAGGACCTCCTAGGTGCTATAATTGTAATCAAGAAGGGCATATGGCCAATAGGTGTCCAGAGAAGGCTTCTAACTCCATGGGAGAAAGGAGAAGCAATTTGGTACAGGAATTCGATTGTCAAAGTGTGGTAAGTGCAAACACTTATCAAAGTGTGAATGCTCTTGATAGTTATGAATATCTTGAAAGAGGAGAGGCCCTGATGATGAGGAGAGTAGTAACCACCATGAAAGTACCTGACAAGGAGCCTACACAAAGGAAATCTCTTTTCAAAACCACTTGCAAGGTAGGAGGAAAGGTATGCAAGGTTCTAATAGACTCCGGTTCCACTAAAAATTTTGTATCACTTGAAATGGTAGAAAAGCTAAAACTTAGGTAGCTACCTCACCCTTATCCCTTTAAGGTTTCATGGCTCACCCAAGGTCAGCAACAAGTGGTGGAAGAGTAGGCTTGGGTGAAGTTTCATATTGGGTCTTACAAGAATAGATTTCTATTTGACATAGCCAAAATGGATGCATGCCATCTCTTATTTGGGAGACCATGGCAGTATGACTTGAAAGTTCATCATGATGTGTTGAGAAACACCTACTCAATCACCAAAGATGGGAAGGTGGTAGAACTCTTACCTTTGATAGAGGAAGAGATGGAATCAAAAGGGAAAGATAGAAGAGTGCTGATAGTAGAAGGTAAATTGTTCATGAAGGAGATTGCAGAGAAAGGTGCAGTTTGCTATGCCCTCATGCCCAGTCCCAAGGTGACAAGGAAAGAGCAGTTTGCAGAAGAGAAATAAGGAGGACCAAAGCACATAGACCTGACAATCAGGCAGTTGCTTGATAAGAATCAAGGAATCATCTCATATGGAATGCCAAGGTCCCTACCACCGGTAAGGGACATCAGTCATTGTATAGATCTGATCCCTTGATCTGCATTGCCAAACAAAGCAGCCTACAAGCTCACCCAAGACCAGAATGTAGAAATGGCAAGGCAGATTAAAGAGT
Organism: Cryptomeria japonica; assembly: GCF_030272615.1. Taxonomy (NCBI): domain Eukaryota; kingdom Viridiplantae; phylum Streptophyta; class Pinopsida; order Cupressales; family Cupressaceae; genus Cryptomeria; species Cryptomeria japonica. Next base: position 779,762,010 of record NC_081407.1, read on the forward strand.
TGCTTGAATTAGGACTGATTGGAAAAAGTCTAAGCCCATGTGCAGTACTGAGAGTCCTTGCACCCAAGAAAGAAGGCACTTGGATACTATGTATAGACTTGAGCCATCAACAAGATAACCATAAGTTATAGGTTCCCAATGCCTAGAATAGAGGATTTGCTTGATTGCTTAGGAGTGCTAAATATTTTACAAAAATGGATCTAAAAATTGGATACCATCAGATTAGAATAAGGCCAGGGGATGAATGCAAAACAACTTTTAAAACTAATGAGGGGTTATTGAATGGAAAGTCATGCCATTTGGGTTATGCAATGCACCTAGTACCTTTATGAGGTTAATGAATGAAGTCTTGGTGGAATTCATAGGAAAATTTGTCATAGTATTCCTAGATGATATCTTGATCTTCACTCACACAAGGGAAGAACACCTCAACCACATATATATGGTTCTCAAGAGGTTACATGAAGATAAACTAATGATCAATTTGGAGAAGTGTTTGTTCATGCAGGAAGAGATCATCTACTTGGGTTTTGTAATCTCACAAGGTGAGTTGAAAATGGATCAAGAGAAGGTGAGTGCTATATTGTCTTGGCCTACACCTAGAACTATGAATGATGTCTAGAGCTTCCATGGCTTAGCAACATTTTATAGAAAATTCATAAGAGGATTTAGTCATATTTGTGCACCCATGCTTTCTACCATAAAGGGAGGACAAAAGTGTAGGTTCAGTTGGACCAAAGAGGTAGATGATTTATTTGAGACATTGAAGAAGAAGGTTGCAGAACAATGAGTGCTTGCCTTACTAGACTTGAACAAGATATTTCAGGTGGAATGTGATGCAAGTCACATGGCAATTGGAGCAGTACTCAATTAGGAAGGAAGGCCTATTGCTTTTTTCAGTGAAAAGATAAATGATGCTAAGAAAAGATACTCATCTTATGACTTGGAGATGTATGCTCTAGTATAGTCCTTGAAGAAATGGAGGCACTGTTTATTTCCTAAGGATTTCATAGTGTTTACTGATAATCAGGCACTTAATTTCATAAATAGTCAAGAGAAGCTTAACCACTGGCATATTAAGTGGGTAGAGACCCTACAATCCCTTACATTTACCCTTAAACACAAGAAGGGAGTCAAGAACAAAGTTGTTGATTCTTTGAGAAGAAGAGTCTTGACTGTAAACCAAATCAAGATGGAGAGTGTTGGTATTGATTCCTTGAAGAGTATGTATGTTGCTGATAAATATTTTGGAGAAATATACAAGGTATGTGAAACTTTGAGTGATCGGTATCATATTGAGTTTTCTGAGTCTTTGATACAAGATGGATTGTTGTTCAAGGGAGTGCAGTTGTGTATTGCTAGATTTTCCATGAGGTTGAATATTATTAGGGAGAAGCATTGTAGAGCTATTTCAGGTCATTTCACTCTTGAGAAGACCTTAGACCTTGTGAAGAGACATTATGACACATGACACGTCTCCACAAACTTTCTCACATCTACCTAAATGTTAGGCAGATGTGAGAAAGTTTGTGGAGACATGTGTCATATGTCAGAAAGCCAAGGGGAAGTATACAAATGGAGGTTTATATCAGCCTTTACCCATTCCTTCTAGGCCATGGGAGAGCATAAGTATAGACTTTGTGTTGGGTTTGCCTAGAACAAGGAGAGGATTTGATAGTGTCTTTGTAGTAGTTGATAGGTTTAGTAAAATGGTTCATTTCTTGCCATGTAAGACTTCTTGTGATGCATCATATGTTGCAAACCTATTCTTCAAAGAGATAGTTTGGATACATGGATTTCCCCTGAACAATGTTTCAGACAGAGATGTGAAGTTCATAGGTCACTTTTGGAGGACTCTTTGAAGAAGTTGGGAACTAACCTAGCTTTCTCATCAGCCTACCATCCTCAAATAGATGGGCAAACTGAAGTTGTCAATAGGTCATCAGGAAACCTATTATCCTGTTTAACAAGGAAAAATGGAGAAAAGTGTGATAAAATTGAGTACTTGATGGCTTGGCACAATAAACCAGATTCTGAGGTGGTTTGGATGACAAGTGAACAAATATTCAATCATGGTGCAGATTTACAAACTCTGATCTCAAGTGGGCTTGAGATCTCTTCTCCTAGGGAGTATGGTGCAGGAGCACCTCATCAACAAGTTATTCATGATGCTGAGGATAAAGACTAGGACTATTAGGATGTTTTAGTGTGTCTTATTTTTCATGTATGCAAATAAACCCCACCATGTAAGCCCATGTCACCAATTAGGCAATTTGAGAAGCCAATTGGGACAATGTGGTAAATAGGGGTAGTAGATGGTTTAGATTTGTGTTTAATAGTTCTTAGACATTTTTTTTGTGTGTTTTTTTGGGTCATGTGTGTGGATCCCAACCTTAGGAGGTATGGCAACTTTGTGAGCAAAAGTGCAAAAATGCAACTTTTGAGTGCAAAAGTGCAACTTTTGAGTGCAAAAGTGCAACTTTTGAGTGCAAAAGTGCAACTTTTTGTAATTCAGTTGGGGGAAGCCTTTCAACAACTCCAACCTAATCCAAATTCAGTGGGAAACCATTGGAGAGTTGTATAATACTTGTGGGCATGATTTCCAAGGTTGTTGGTGAATGGAGTTAGAGTTTGAGAATCAGTAATACACAAAATACTACAGTTTTCCCAGAAATTTTATGTTTGCAGGTGTTGTACGTGACTATACAGATTGATTTAAACCCCACCATCCATGGAGTAGAGAGGGAGATGAAATATATTTCTTTTGGTGGTGGTTTGTGGTCTTAACCATACTGGAGTAGAGAGAACCCTCCATTTTACGGACTGTGACCTGGAAAGTGAGGGTTTGGAGAGGGTTTTGAACCAAACTAGCTTTCTCTTGTAATCCAATCCATTAGAAGACCCTTCCTTTGGAGGGATGCAATATAAGATTTTTTATTTTAGTTTTTTTTTGTTTTGTTGCATTGGAGAGCTTGTTGTGTGGATAAATGAACAGATGTAGGTAGGCATCCCTATGTGACTACCTAGGACAAGTTTTAGGACACTCATCATAATTTGTCTTAGTGATGGATTCTAGGTGTGCAACCCTGGAATTGAAAGTTTCTCACTAACCCTCACATACCTACTAAGTTTATTTTTCATTTGGTCTATCGATAAAGGTAGTTGCTTTGGAAAATAGGGCTAATTGCCCCTATTAGGTCTCTTAGCCTCTAAAGGGAATAGACCTTATGTTTCTAGATCTGACCAAAACAAATTTGGGGATCAATATATATTCCAAAAGGGTGTCCAAAATGTTAATTTTTTTGTATGGGTGTGTGGAGTATTTTTGAGTTAAATCCAAAACACTGGTATAAAAGGCCTACTAGCCGAAGGGATAGGTTTACAAAGGAGGTATAAGGATTTGATGCCCAAGATCAAAAATAGTGCTTGAAAGAGGTCTTATATGTTATGTGTGGACCAAATACAAAATCCCAAGGAGTAGGGATCACCGGTAAGGTACTTTAGAAGAGTTGAAGCCTTTTACTCATCTTGAGTAGGCCCATGACTAGTGAGTGTGTGAGTAGTTTCATCCAAGGTGTAGAGTCCTTCCTTGCAGGACCCTTGTGAGTAGTTGAAGGGTCACTAGCCTAACCTCATTTGGGCTTGTCATTAGGAGTTTGGGTAGGCCTCTGCATCAAATGATGTGGGTGACTTTTCTTAGGGAGAAGTCTGAAGCTTTTGAGAAATTCAAGATCTTTAAAGAAAAAGTAGAAACTAAAACTGGATTGAAAATCAAATGTCTAAGATTATATCAAGGTGGTGATTTCACTTCTCATGAATTTAATAGTTATTGTGAGACAAATGGAATTAGGAGATAGTTATCTACTCCTAGGACTCCTCAGAGAACGGAGTGGTGGAAATAAAGAACATAACCATTTTGGATGCAACAAGAACAATGATGGTGGAAGCCCAATTGCCTCATATCTACTAGAGAGAAGCAATGAGTGCAATAGTCTACACATTCAATAGAGTTCACATCAAAGGTGAAACTGGTAAGACCCCTTATGAATTATGGTTTGGACATACACCTACTGTTAAATATATCAAAAGGAATGATTCAATTGGAAAGTTTGATCCTAGATGTGATGAATGAATATTTCTTGGTTATTCTTATAAAAGAAAATCAAATAGATGTTATAACAAAAGATTGCAGAAAATTGTGGAAAGTACAAATGTGAAAGTGGATGAGCAATACAAAAATTAATCTATATCGTACGACAAGGAACAGGTAGTGGAAATGATCATAACTGAACTGACAATGCCTCAACTGGTACATGCCACTAAAATTGTTACACTAATACAGTCAAAAAACTCAACTGTGACTAATGATCAGATTAGGGAACCTGAAGTTCAGAAGACTCCAAGGTATGTAAGATTAAACCACTCTAAGGATCAAAACATTGGAGATAGGAACAAGGGAGTTATGACTAGAAGAAGACTAGCAAATGAAGAGGTATGTTTTATTTCTCAAGTTGAATCGACATCTGTTATTGAAGCTTGTAAAAATAAACATTGGTTAAAAGCTATGGAAGATGAATTAGATCAGATAGAGAAGAATGAAACTTGGACTTTAGTTCCCTGACCTAAAAAATAAGAATGTTATTGGAACTAAATGAGTTATTAGAAATAAACTAAATGAGGATGGTCAAGTTATAAGAAATAAGGCTAGACTAGTTTGTAAATGATATTCTCAATAGGAAGGAATTGATTATGGTGAGACTTTTGCACTTGTAGCTAGAATTGAAGCTGTTAGACTATTTCTTGCCTATGCAGCATATAAGAACTACAAGGTTTACCAAATGGATGTTAAATGTGCATTTTTAAATGGTGAACTTGAAGAAGTGGCATACATTGAGCAACCTGATGGTTTTTGACTGACAGATGATAAGGATATAGTTTTTAGATTAAAGAAATCATTATATAGATTGAAACAAGCTCCTAGAGCTTGGTATGCAAGGTTGGATAAATATCTTTAAAATCTTGGTTTTACTAAAGGCTGTGCTGACAGTAATTTATACTACAAAATTAATGATGATGATATTCTGATTATTGAAGTATTTGTGGATGAAAAATGAATTTGAGATGTCCTAGATTGGTGAAATGAATTTTTTCTTAGGTTTGCAGATTACTCAAACTGACAAAGGCATCTTTATCTGTCAAACAAAGTATCTAAGGGAATTGTTGAAGAAGTTTGGTATGGACAATTCCAAACCAGTGAGTACTCCTATGGTAGCAAGTGAGAAATTATCTATCAAAGATACATCTGCATCGATAAATCCAACAAGATATAAGTTTATGATTAGTGGCTTGTTATATCTAACTTAGACTAGACAAGATATTATGCATGTTGTGAGTATTGTTTCAAGATATCAAAGTAATCCTAAATAAAATCATGAATGTGCAGTAAAGAGAATATTCTGGTATCGATAAGGCACAACTGAATATGGCTTATATTATTTTAGAGATGACAACTTCACTTTGTGTGCATATATAGATTCAGATTAGGAAGGAGATATTGATGAGAAGAAGAGCACTTTTGGTGGAGCTTTCTTTCTTGGAAAGAAACTGGTTTCATGGATCAGTAAGAAACGGTCATGCATTTCTTTATCTACTGCAAAAGTTGAATATGTTGCAGTAGCAACTAACTGTACTCAAGTCCCATGGATGAAGAAAATGTTGAAGGATATCAGGGTAAAATGTGGTGAACTGGTAGTTATCTACTATGATAACTCTGTAGCTATTGACATGTCTAACAATCTAGTATTTCACTCTAAGACTAAGCATATATCAATAAAGTATAACTTTCAGAAGGATAAGGTACAAGAAAAGGAATTCAAATTGGTTTATGTGAACACTAAAGAGTAGATTGCAGATATATTCACTAAACCGTTATCTAAAGAATCATTTAAGTATTTGAGAGATAGGTTGGGGGTTTCTGCCCCTCCGATAGAGACTTGATTGATGTAGTTTGGCATCAGTCTGGAATGTATTATCAAAGATACTATTAATTCTAGTACTGATGAAGTGTTACTACTACTCAGTGGGAGTAGTCAGCCTTGAGATTCACAAAATTTTGATATCTATGTCATATCTCTGGCATTGATGTCAAAGGGGGAGAGATATTGATGTGAAAATGAAAAAGAGCTATATAGAGATATTATTCAAAGGGGGAGTTTGTTGGTTGTCTTCCATTGGGGGAGACTTGTTTGGCATTTCTTGGTACTTATATGTTTTTCACATCTAGTGTTGCCATCAATGCCAAAGGGGGAGATTGTTGGCATTTTGGAGGAATTGATTATGTGTTGCATTGATGTTTTTTCATTGATGACAACACTATCTATTATGGTTGGTTACCCGCAAACAGGTTTTGGTTACCGACAAAACTTCTATTGAGAATCTTTGATAGATACATAAGCGTTGTTGGTGCAGCTTTCAAGATGTTGAAGATGTTCTCTGATCATGTTACAACTAGTTGGAGACGTCTCTTTGGCATGGTGGACCCAAAATAGGTCTAGTGCCTATCTAGGTTATGGACCGGTATCATGTTAATGTGTTCTCTACACATTATTGGGATGATTTATGGATTGATTAATGTTGCTTTTGTCTAAATCCAACATGACATATCATTGTAATATGGATATATGTAATATTGTAATATCTATTAGGTGGCTGACCTTATTGGTTTAGGCCTTAGGGTTGGTATAAATTGATGTAAGATCTCATTGTAGATCATGGATTGGTATGGCATGGAAAGTAATGTACGAATATTATAATATCTTTTAGGCAGAGGATTAGGTCGATCATTGAGGATCGAATTGGGTTTAAGGAAGAGGTCAAAGGCCTCTAGTGTTGAGATTAACTGGGACTATAATCAAGCATGGTAGATGCTATCTCTAGTAGTTCACTCTACTAGATTGTTGTCCAAATATCTTGAGGTGATTTTAACCTCTCTGTAGTCAGTGAGACTCTTTTGTAATGAGAAGTGCACTCTAGGTAGTATGCCTTCTTGCATGTGCAGGCCCCTCACTGTATCACATACTTTTTGTAGAAGCATCATCTGACTATGGGTAGGCTTCCCATTGTGGTTTTTCCCTTTACTAGGTTTTCCACGTACAAATCATGGTGTTATGTGGTATGGTTGCATTGTGTTGATTATCTATTTTATTGTTGAGTTGCATTGTTTATCGGTATCTGTTTCTACCAGCATCTATTTCTGCTTTACTGGTATTTAATCATTATGTGCTTTGGTTTAAGGTTGTATAGTGCATTAATTGTTATAATTTGTTAATAACTGATTCATTGCCCCCCCCCCCTCTCAGTTGTTCACTAATTATCCTAACAGATATGTCTTTTGTTATAGCAACAAAGACAATATCATCAATTGCATCTTCCTTGGATTCTTCATCTGTAATTCCTCCATCCACTACAATGAGACAATTTATTTTTCCTTTTCCTTTATACTTCCTATATTTCTCTTATTTATCCTCATTATCTCTATAAGGAAAGAAAGCTGCAATATGTCCTATCCAATTACATGCAAAAGATTTCAGTGGTAATTAACCTATGTACTTACCGATACCTCTGGGTAATCATTTGGCCAACAATGCTTCAAGTTCTATCGAGCTATCTTCATCATCTACCTCTTTGCTGGATCTAGATTCATGAATGTAACTTACTTCTCTTCTTTTCCTTACTGGTGGGGTTGAGACTGAAGCTTTAAATGTAGATTCTAATCTATGAACACTTCCATAAAAACCATTTAATTCAAATGTTGTTAATTTACGAATCATAGAGTCAATAGTTACCTTTGTTTTGTCAATAGATTTGAGTTCTTGAATGGCTGTAACTCTGATAAAGTAGATTGGTAGAAGGGTTCTCAACACCTTACTAACTATAGTGGCATCCTTCACTATACCTCCAGCACTTTTGGTTTCTCCAACTATCTCCTTTATGTTTTGACCATGTTGTTGAATGTTTTCTCCTTCAATCATTCACATATCATCAAGTTTTCCTCTGAGACTCTCTTCCTTGGCTATCTTTACATGCCCATCACCGCTATAGATATCTTCCAGTTTCTTCCAAACTTCATGTGCAGCCTCCAATCTATGAACATAAACATATTCTGAATCAGACAAGGTACTAATGATGGCTTCCAATGCTTGGTTGTTCTTATGTTGCTCCTTCTTTTAATCATTTGTCAGAATTCCACTAGGAAAGTTATACTTATTAACAACATGATCCCAATACTGAATTCCTAATCTCTTGACATAAATCTTCATCCTATCACTCTAGATTTTGTAGTTATCGCTATTCAACTTTAGACCCTCTCTCTTCATCATTTTTTGCTAGATCATTTCCTCAAGCTATTAGGCTTATACTCAAGAGGACTTGGACAACTCTGATACCAATTGATAATATGATGAAACTATAAAGATGCGTTCAACTAATGAGGGGGGGGGGTGAATCAATAGATAGAAAGTTAACTAAACTTTCACCGAACATAATTCCAACTTAGAAACAACTCACTAAGTTAACCGATTTAGACACTTTAACAAAACTGCAGTAGCATAGTCAAACCTTACTGGTTGACTAAGTACATCAATGATATAATGCAATAGATTTGAAACTTAAATACTATTTGACCAAAACCTTAAACCACTTCACTAATACTAGTAATAACATGTTTCAAATCATTTATGGTCATTTAAATATATCTATGCAAATTTACCAATCATTGATATCAACTATATCAAAACACATCCACAAAATCATTCACCACTTGACACAATGGTTTTTCATATGGAAATCTAAATGGGAAAAACCATGGTGGTAATGAATACCCACAAGTATTTTGAACTCTTCTAAAGTTTTTCCTGTTAGGAGCCAAGCCTTATTAGAAGCTTATACAATAATGTTTTGTTAGGAACAAATCTGGTTAAGGACCACCTGTTTAAGGGATTGACTACAAATACCTTGTTAAAGGTAACATCAGTAGAGGATATCAAATCCAAGCTAATGGATCACTTGGTAAGAGAATTTTAATAACAAGCCTATTAAAGCTTACCCAATTGAGGGATTTAATTGTTGTAATGGTTAGAGAACAATAGATTCTTTTTTTATTTGGTAATAGCACTTCTTTGTTGAATCAGATGCTTTATCTATCCTATCTACCTTCACAATATTCTACAGACACACCTCCTAGTTCGGTAACAATCACTAACACACTTAACCAAATTTGCCAACACATTTTCAAACAATCCATTGACCTTAAAAACAAATACATTAACTTGGTAACGCAACACAAACACTACAATTCTCATAGATATTACAAACATCCATTCAATCTTGACCATTAGATTACATTGCAATAAACTACATATTCTTCTAGGCATCTTCAACCACTCCTAGATCATTGTACTTTGAATCTTGTAGCTCATCATGCATTTGTCACTTCATACTATGCAATTGATCATTCCCAAGATAAACAGTTATCTCTTACGTGCCAAATCCATTTCAAAACTTGTCGCATGCAACATGCTTATGTGGCATGTTCATCACCGATCATCATTTGGTCATAAATCATCACAACCAATCTCCAAGCTTCATCGGTTAGGGTTTTGATTCTCAACTGGTTAGGGTTACCGATTGATCTTCACTGCTTCAATATTGGTTGCCTTCACTACATCATTACCAGTTGCTTTACTACATCATTACTGGTTGCTTTACTGTTTCATTACCAGTTGCTATTGGGATAAATGACAACACTATACTTCTTCATTGCAATCTTCATGCAATGCCAAAACATCTTTTTGGTTGCATTCTTACTTATTGTTATTTGCTTTTATGCATACATATTGACAAGTTGTTGTGCTAATAAGGTTAAAATTAATCATTCTAGGAGAACACTGATTCAACCCCCCTCTTAGTATTCTTGGATTCCAAACTTTGGAATCAAAGCCTAGTGCCTCAGAACAAGTCTAACAGCTTGAGGAAGATCCTATATCTGGAATCTATGGAGATGAGTTTGAGGAAGGAACTTCAAGTAGCACTTGAAGACTATGATATTGAAAGATGAGCTAAGATCTGTGAAAAATTCATCTTTACTCTGCAAAAGGGGTTGTCATATGCACAAGCCAAAAGGAAATAACTCTATGATGAATTACAAAATGAGGATGATGAAGAGAAGAATTTTCTTAAAGAACTATGTCAGAAGTTCACTTAAGAAAATGATGTCATAAAGAATGAGAAATCCAAATAAGAAGGGAAAGAAAACTGTTGATGATATTTGGAAGGCACATGAGAGGAAGTGGGTTAGAAATTTTGATGGTCAACCGACTAAAGAAAATACTCTAGATACTCAATCGATAGAACAAAATATTCCTGCACTTGCAGGAAACTCATTTGGTAACTAAGGCATTAGCCTTAGGGAGAGGCAAATTGACGAAAAATCTTGCATTGCCCCCAGTAGTGGTCCAAAACCCTATTTCAGACTTTGGAGAAGTCAATTTGAAGGTTAACCCATGAAGATTTTTTGAATCTTAGATCTAGTTTTATTTACCATAAATAGGTCAAATCACAACTTGTGGAAGGGAATCGGAAGTGGAAATGATCATAACTGATATGGTAATGCCTATAGTAGAATAAAATGTTGAACCAATTACCCCGACAGTATCATAAAATCCAACAATAACTAAAGATCAGAGAAGAGAAACAAAAAGTTTGAAGACTCCTATGAATGTAAGGTTGAATCATTTTGAAGATTAGATAAATGGAGATAAAAGCATATGAGTGAAGACAAGGAGAAGGTTGGAAGCTGAAGAGGTGTGCTTAATTTCTCAAATTGAACTAACATCATTAGTTGAGGCATGTAAGGATGAATGTTGGATGAAAGCTATGGAAGAGGAATTGGGTCAGATAGAAAAGAATAACACATGGACTTTAGTTCCCTAGCCTAAAACTAAGAATGCTATTGGAACTAAATGGGTTTTTAAGAATAAATTGAATGAAGATGGAAAAGTTGTGAGGAACAAGGCTAGATTGGTCTGCAAATGATATTCTCATAAGGAAGGAATTGATTATGATGAAATCTTTTGCTCTGGTAGCTAGGATTTTTTTTTCAGGGTACAATTGAATATGGTTTGTGGTATCCTAAAGATGATGAATTTACACTATGTCCATATATAGATGCAGATTGGGTTGGAGATATAGATGACTGGAAAAGTACATTCGATGAAATTTTCTTTCTTTGAAAGAAACTTGTTTCATGGGTCAATAAGAAGCAGTCATGTACTTCTTTATCTACCGCTAAAGCTCAGTGTGTTGCTACTACTACTTGTTGTACACAAGTCCTATGGATGAAGAAAATTTTGAAAGACATATGGGTAGATTGTATTGAATCGATATTTATTCACTATGATAACTTTGTTGCTATTGACATATCAAAGAATCTGATATTCCATTCTAAGACAAAGCACATATCAATCAAGTAAAACTTTTTGAAGGAAAAGGTAGAAGCAAATGAAGTTAGATTGGTTTATGTGAACACTAAAGATAAAATTGAGATATCTTCACTAAAACATTGCCCAAGGAATCATTTGATTACTTTAGAGACATATTGGGGGTCTCTACCCCTTTGGTTGAGACTTAAGTGATGCTAATTGGCATCAGTCTGACATGCATTATCAAAAGTATTATTCATTCTAGATTGATGAATTGGTGATACTACTCAAGGGGAGTAGTCAATTGTGTGGTTAAGAGGATCTATGGTTTTTCTTTGATGTTTATGTCAGATTTCTAGAATTGATGTCAAGGAGGGAGAGATATACATGTGAAAAATAGAGCTTAACAAAGATATCAGTCACTTGGGGAATTTGGTTTATGGATGGTTAATTGGTTCAAAAACTTCATTGATATATCATTTGTTGGATGTCTTCCATTAGGGGAGACTTCTTTGGCATTTCTTGGCACTTGGATATTTTTCACATCTAGTGTTTCTATCAATGCCAAAGGGGGAGATTGTTGGCAATTTGGAGAAATTAATTATGTGTTGCATTAATGTCAACACTAGCCTGTTTGGTTATCTACTAGGTTCTGGTAGAGTGGTTGGATTGTGATGTTGATCTAGAGATCATCTCTGGTAATCTCTGGTATATTAGGTTTGGTGGAATTGGTTTGGTTTGGTCATTCATGTGTGTGTCACACTTAGTTGGTTCAAGATTATGTGATCTAGAAGCTACCATATATTCTAGTAAGCCTTTTGATTAATGGTAAGGCTTTTACTAACAAAGCTTTGTTGAAGATCTTTTGATGGATTTAATAAGTGGTGTTCATGTGGCTTCTTGAAGGTTCTTAGGATGTTGATGGTTATCATGTTCATGTTTTAATTGATTGGTGGTTTTCTATTTGGCTTATGCCGACCTCTTTTAGGTCTTGTGCTATTATGTGTTATTCTTCTAGGTTATGGACTGGTTTATGTAATATGTTGGTGGATGCTCCCGATATGTTACCGGTTGGATTTATTGTTTGGTTAATGTTGTTTCAGTCTTAGGGTGACTTGGATTATCATTGGTTTGCAGGTTTATGTAATGGATTTATTGTATTATCTTCTAGGTGGCTGACCTAATTGTTTAGGTCCCGGGTTGGTATAAATATGATTTAAGTTCTCTTTTGTAGATCGTGGTCATTGGTTATGGGATTATCTGTGTGCAAATAAAGTTTTAATCATATGCAGAGGTTTTGGTTGATCATAGGTGATCAAATTGGGTTTGTGTAAGAGGTTTAAGACCTTCGGTATCGATATTAACCAGAACTGTACTCAGGCATAACATATTATATTCTTGCAGTTCACTCTTCTTTCCAGATTGTTGTCTGAACATTTCTTGTAGTCAGTGAGGCTCCTTTTGTGATGAGAAGTGGGCTCTAGGCTATTGGTCTTCATGTATGTGCAGCCCCCTTATATATAATATTTATTCATCTAATCAATGGATAGATATTGTGGTTCTCCAATCCCACCATTTTTTTTCCTCATTGAGGTTTTCGATGTATAAATTTGTGGTGTTATGGTGTTCATCTTTGTAGTTGCATTATTACTTATTGTTATTTTCTTTTATGCATACCGGTTGATAAGTTGTTGTGCTAATAAGGTTAAAATTAATCATTCTAGGAGAACATTGATTCACCCTCCCTCTCAGTGTTATTGGATTCCAGCATCTTTTGCCTCGGTCTCAACTTCACCCTTAACCTCCACCTTTTCCTTTTCTTCATTCTTCTTAGTATATGCTTCCTTCTCAAGAACTAGAGGGTGAACTACATCAACCAAACAATTATCATCCTTGTCCTTACCTTCATCTTCTTTTCCTACATCCTCAACTCTATCTTCTTCTTGCATATTAACCTCTACTTGCTCAACAATTTGAACTTTCAAGACATAAGAATCATCCATTGTTTGCTTGGCTTCCAGATGAGTATCATCTCATCCTTTTACTGGATTAACTTCATATTGATTCTCAAGTAGTATTTTTGTCAATATTTTGTCTGTTTCCTTTGCAATCTCATCAATTTATCCAAACATGATTTTGTTTACTCTCATTTTACTTATTAACTCATTCTTTTCTAACTTAAGTAATCTTTCTATCTCCTCCTTAGAAATTATAGAGCATAAATTAACTAATATATATTCTTTCAATCTCTCATCTTCTTTATTTGTCGTTTGTCTCCTAGCATCCAAAATTTTATACAAGCTCTTAGGTATGACTGACATTAGTTCAATTAGAGTTTTACTATATACATTCAATTACTTTGTAGTTGCTTCCTCTAAAGTTCTTTTATAGGTTTCATAAAGTTTTCATAACATTCTGATAATGGCTTTAGGTTACCGTTCTTTACAACCTTATTAACAATCTCATTCAAAGACAAAGGAGGTTCAACATCAATTTTACCTTTCTTTAATGCCTCATGAATTTTAGATGGCTTATATTTCTTACTGGATGGTTACTCCTTTGAGCACTTCACGACCTTAACATCTTTGGCTTTAACCTCCTTGACTCCTCCATCAGATTCAATTTTCTCATCATCTACATTCACAAATCTAACTATGTTCCTTTTCTTCACACTACCACCGAATGGCTTGACTAATGGTTTGGGCTTACTAGAAGGCTTTCTTGAAGGCTTTTGAGAAATGAAGGGAGCAACACTTCTTGGTTTCCTTGGCTTAGGAATAGGTGCTTTCGGTTTAGCCTTATTCTCCACCTTAACAGTTTTCTCCTCAAAGAGGATACTCTTCTCTCTTGCCTCTCGGACTACCTCCTTGGTTATTCTCATGCTCTTTGGAAAAGCCTCAATTTCTTTCTAGACTTTCTTCCGAATCATGTATTTCTTGAATTTTTTATGTAGCTTTAAACTCTTTTCTACATAAGTCCCAAATATTTCCTCTTTGGGATCAACTGGTTTGCTCATAATATGTTTTGCATAGAGTTTAAATATTATATATTCAACCTCATAAACTATAGGCATAATCCATATCGGCTAAGGCTCCACAACTTGTATTAAGCATTGATTGATATCCACCATAAAATAAAACATGTCTCGATATTTTTCTACTATGGATTTAGGGATTCTTTCCCTCTCATGCATTTCCTCCTGGAAATTCTTGAAATAACCCCATAGATTCTTATTCTAGACCTTAGAGTCACTGAAATTATACAAATATTCTCTTATTTGAACTCCTACTAGCCTGTCAATGGCACATTGCACCTGCCCAACACCCGAAAATTCATTCTTAAAGTAGAAAATCAAACATAAGATCATTGTACCATACTTGAAAGGATATTTTTTATTCTCTTTGATCTTCTTTATATTATTTATCAGCTCACTCCAGAGTAATTTGCAGACGTCATATTTCTTATTTTCCCTCATTATTTCATAAGTAGCATATATTGTAGTACTCGAGACAAAATTCCCCCTACTAGAGTAATAGATCTTATATCGTATTACCATAAATGCAAATATGATGTCATTCTTTAGGATGCCATTGATAGTCATTGCCCATTTTCCAAATTTTGATCATTTTCCATTTGTCACAATATCATTCTTTACATCCTTCAAGTATGTCAGCTCTCTGAATGCACATATACCTGTCACAACTTGAATAACAATCTTGATGATCTTGTGGGGCCTTTTCAACCACATCAATTCATTGTGAATTCTTCTCATTATGATCCAGATCCATTTAGGTTCATAGAACATTAGAAATCTAACAAACTGTGTGAAACCCTTGACTTCTAACCCTTGAAATTCAAGTTTCAACATTGAACTCTTATAAGAGAAGTGATTGTTGTATAGATTCAATATGTGCAAGCTTCCCAATTCCTCAATAGGATAGTGTGTGTAAAACCTAATATCTTCAATGTGCAAAACTCCATGTGGAACTCTTCAAATCATCTTCCATGGAGATAAATGGATGATTTTTGAAATTTGATTTTGCATGCTTAGAGATATAAAAAACAAGAGGGGTGGCAACACCAAATGCAGGCATTTCTAAAATCACAAATTTCAAAATTGAAAACTTCTATCAATAACTCTTGAGAAATCTTCTTTCAGAGCTATCCAAATCTCTTCTCTTCAATTTAAAAGTGATAAATAAAGTGGTGAATGTACTTTTTATCTTCTTCCTACCTAACTTTTCATTGTAATAAATGCACTTTTCCTTAATACTTCTAGATACTGCATTTCACAAAAATCTTTTGTGGATCTTCAAATCTGCTTGAACTCTACAAGAAATCCATCAAAAATATTTGTGATCGTCATATACAGCTCTACAATCTACTAGAATCTAGTACAGATCTCAAATAGGGGGTTTGTAAGATTTTCATGATTGCTTCCCCAAGGTCAAATGCCTTCACTTAGTTATCGGATGAGGTTCTAGCACGAGAATCAGGTGTGGGCCCACTACCTACCTCTGAATCACTCTTCTTAACCCATGTCTTCGCCATCTGATATTTGATCTCTTCAACTTTCATCTTCATCTTCTCATCTGGATTAATATTCTTTTTCTTGTCTTCTAGACCTCTCCTATCCACATTTCATCTTTTATAATACTTCGCAATGTGACCAGATTTGTTGCAAGCATAGAAAATAATATTTCCCTGCAAAGGTCTGAAGTTCATATGATCTCTTCTTGATCTACACTAATTAGAAATATTTCCAAACATACCACATGCATAACATCTAACATTTTTCCATTTGGAAATTTATTCATCATACTTCTGCATTCATTTGACTTGTGAGCATACTTGTTGCATTTCAAACATTGACCGATAAAAGATGGATCATTATTGATCATCTTATTTTCACATTGACTAAACATATGATCAAATTTAATACAAACAAAAAAATTACCATTCAATTTATGAGCATTGGGTGACCTTACCACATGCCTTCTTGAATTGTTCTTTTGTTGCACTGAATTAGAGCTTTCACTTTTTTAAAATCCAAGACCTTGAGTATCATTAGGATTCTTCTAGCTTGCAAGCATTTCATCATGCTTGGTTGAGTTGATCTAAAACTTCTCCTTATACTCATTTGCAAGATCAATATCATACCTAAGAATAATGATCTTTCTTTCAAGATCTTCCTGATGTTGTTTGGATTCTTGTAGGTCAGGCTTTAGTTGTCCATTCTCATTCTCAAGTCTATAACATTCATCAGATTTGTCTTTCAAGGACTAAGAAAGTGTCTCCTCATTCTTCTTCCTTTATTCAATCTACTTTTTCGATCTCATCACAATGGCTTCCATCTCATTCTTGCGGACAACATTAGCTTTAGAAAGTCTCTCACACTCTTTTGTCTTTTCCTTCAAGGCTTGATCATCAATGCTTTGACTTTGTTTCTCTTTCAGCTTATCAATGAGTTCCTTTCTTTTCTCCCTTGAATTGCTCAATTGATATTTCAATGATTCAATGAAGTTTTGAGCATCCTTAATGTTTTCTTTTACTTACCATACCTTAGCTTGGGCTTATCAAGATCCTCAAGTTCTACAACAAGACAATGTTTCAGACTACCAGAATCCATTGACTCACCTTCCTAGATTCTCCTCAAGCTATTATTTTTCTTCCAAGGAACTAGGCTCTGATACCAATTGTTGGAAACATGGAACACTAAGAGGGGGGTTGAATCAATGTTATACAATTTATAACATCTAATCTATCCTTTAAACCACTTAATGAAAATAAATAAAAGTAGAGTGCAGAAACACAAAGAAAATAACCACAACACCATAAGACAAGGATTTTTATATGGAAACCCAGTTAAGGGAAAAACCATGATGGGATTGAAACCCACAATATTAATATACCTTGTTAGAAGTATAATAATATTAAATGAAGGGAACACACATGCATTCATGTGTAATGGCTAGAGCCTACTACTCAAATTACAATAAGTGCTACAACCTCGGAAGGCTCACTACCGTACAAATGATTATAGATAATAATTGGAATGTTTGATCTGATAAATAGTTTTGGTTAAGTACAAAATACTTTGTTCTGCAACACTTCTTTTTTATGTTGTTCTACTAAATTTTGGAGCACACATCCTTTGGTATCACATGTAAAACTATGCACAATCACTCATACATAGTTTCCACACAACCATCGATATCCAAAATGATAATATCAATCAGTATTATATATCCACAACATCAATTTAGGTCTTTTACATGTTTGCCTAAAATGCATAACACACAAATGAAATGTGTTACTCGAGTCGGTTCAACCCAATCCAAAAAAATCATGCAGACCAAAACAAGTTGTCTAGATTCTTCCCACATGTTGTCTTATCATCCTCCAACACTTAAACAATCACGAAGATTACTCAGCATGATCCAGTCAATGAATCTTCACATGTTGTTGCTGATGAACATTGTTCTACCTAGAAAACCTGTCTACGAGATCTTTCACCTTACTCAAGAATCATCACAGAATGCCAT
Organism: Cryptomeria japonica; assembly: GCF_030272615.1. Taxonomy (NCBI): domain Eukaryota; kingdom Viridiplantae; phylum Streptophyta; class Pinopsida; order Cupressales; family Cupressaceae; genus Cryptomeria; species Cryptomeria japonica. Next base: position 779,780,032 of record NC_081407.1, read on the forward strand.
AAACTTGGAATAACAAATAGTACACATCTATAATGCCTTTTTGAGATTTGTAACATAAAATATTCAACACAAATGATCTTCCAACCAAAATAACATACACTACCAGATACACTGTTCTAAGTCATCGAACCTCACCAAACCTCAATCTCTCTTCTAGCATGAAAGACTTATGAAATGTAGATTGGATATCTTAATCTAATTGTGATCAATGAAAATATTTGAACAACAATGTAGTGTCTCTTTCCAACATATTGGAGAGCCTATTCCCTAACTAAAGGATGTGATACAAGGAGAGAGGTTGGCCACTAAGTGCATGAGGAGAGAGAGGAGGATTGGATAAGATGGGGATGATGAAAGGGATGGAAGTGATGGTATGATGAATCAATAAGGATCTAGACAACTACTAAGAGGGGGGGGTAAATCAATAGATAGAAAAATGACTAGACTTTCACCAAACTTAAAAATAGCCTCTTAAGTAAAACTCAGAATTGACTATCTCAAACATTGAACTATCAAATGCAATATCACTGTCAAGTAAACTGGTTGACTGTCACAACAAAATAATAGTAAAACAAATCTAAAACTCTCAAAAACTTTTAACCAAACCATCCAAATACTTTACTGACAGTAGTCAAACCACATTTCAGATTGTTGTTAGTCATCATATCATATCTAAGTGGATTTAGTAGTTAAGAAAATTAACCATAGCAAACCTAACCACAAAAACATTCACCACTTGACATAATCATTTTGACATGGAAACCCAAATCAGAAAAACCATTGTGGGGATGAATACCCACAAGTATTTTGAACTCTTCTGAACTTTGCCCTATTAGGAGCCAAGCCTACTAAATCTTTTACAAAAGTCCTGTTAAGAACAGATCCTCTTAGGGACCACCTGGTTAAGGGATTGACTATAATGCCCTATTAGAAGAAATACCTTGTTAGGAGTAACCTCGGTAAAGGATTTGAAATCCAAGCTAATGGATCACCTCATTAGAGGATTTAGATAACACTAAGCCTGTTAGAGCTTACCCAGTTAAGGGATTTGACTGTTGTAACTGTTAGAGAACAATAGGGGTTTGTTGATCTTGTGAATAGAACTACTCTACTTGATAAGATCCTTTACACATACTACAGATACATCTCCCAGTTCGACAACCAATCACTCTTACACTTAACCAAAATTGTCAACAGTACAACAAAACAACTCATTGACCTTATAAAGAAAACAATAGGTCGGTAACACATCACAAACCTAAGATCTTATAGAGATTACAAACAAATCGGTTCAAATATGACTATTGGATTACATAGCAATTATTGCACATCATTCAAGACAACCTCAACCACTCCTTGATCACTTCTTGATCCATCACTGTAACTCATCACACGGTTTCCACTTCATGCAATGAACTCACTCATTCCCAAGATAAAACCATTATCTCTACACTCCAAAAACCATTTCAAACTCTTCTCATACAACATGCATATGTGGCATAATTATTACCATTCATCATTTCATCATAAACCAATACAACCAATTCACCAAGCTCCATCGGTTAGGGTTTGGCACATCAATATGTAGGGTTACCGGTTGATCACACTACTTCTTAAGTAATACCAGTTTCCTTCACAAGCTCTACTATTGGTTGTAGTTCCCTTCACTAGATCTCCTACTAGTTGTAAAACAACATCATAACAACATCATTACTAGTTATAATTGATATCTATGACAATATAATAGTTCATCAATGCAATCTTCTTCGGAATCTACCTGTCTGAGTTGAACTGGTACTACAACATTCACTTCACCAACTTTTGGCTTCACCGGTTATGGTTCTAGAATTAGAATGCAAGGTTCATCTTCCTTTTTCTCTTGACTGATTTCTCCTAAGACTTTAAGATACTCATCCACTTAGACATCAACGCTTTCAATGATTCTCTATGTCCGATTGTTGTAACATTTGTAGGCCTTACTCTTAGTGGAGTAACCAAGAAATATGCCTTCATCACTTTTAGCCTCGAACTTACTAACATAGTCACCTCTCTTGATAAAACATCTACTACCAAAACTCTTAAAATAACTGACGTTAGGTGATCTACCATACTAGTATTCATAAGGAGTTTTATCCATACCTCTTCTTACTAATATCTGGTTCATAGTGTAGACAATTGCGCTGACAACTTCTCTCCAGAAAGTTTTTGCTACACCTTGTATTAGCATCATTCTAGCAGCTTCAACAACTGACCAATTGTTCCTCTCTGCAATACCATTCTGTTGTGGTGTCCTCAGTGCAGAAAGTTGCATCTTAATTCCATTGTCTTCACAATATCTAGTAAAATCCTTTGAAATAAATTCAGCACCTTGATCAATTCTTAGACACTTTATCTTCTTACCACTTTCCTCTTCAACTAAGGATCTGAATGCCTTGAACTTACTAAAGGCTTATGTTTTGTCCTTTAAGAATGTGACCCACATCATTCTTGATCAATCATGAGTGAAGATCATAAAATATCTATCACCTTGAATACTTTTAGTCCTTTTGGGTCCACAGAGATTTGTATGAACCAGATCTAACAAATGTCCCACTGAGAAAGATTTTCTCTTAAAAGTTGAGGATGTCATCTTTCCCAACTTACATTCCTTACATAGAGCATTCACCAGTTTGTCCAACTAAGGAAAAACTCTTACTGACTTTGACAATGTTATCAAAATTTATATGACAAAATCTCGGATGCCAAAGCCTATTATCATCTACTTTAGCAATTAGATAGTTGTTGACTTTAAGATTCAAGTGAAATAGGTTACCTTTTGTTTGCTTGCCAGTTGCAATTAGTTCACCTTTTCTCTCATAGATTTTTCACTTTCCATTCTTAAATTCCAATGGATAACCTTTATCATTGAGTTGAGCTACACTCAAAAGATTGTGCTTTAATCCTTCAACCCATTAGACATCATTTGGACTGCTCTTTCCATTAAGAGAAATGGTTCCCTTTCCTATTACCATGCAGGGTGAGTCATTTCTAAATCTCACAACTCCTCCATCAAATTCCTTCAAAGTAATAAATTTACTCTAGTCACCGATCATGTGGTGTGAACAACCATTATCTATGATCCAGTCATTAGAACTATCCATACGAGAAACTAATGCCTTCTGATCAAATGTCTCCTCTTTAATGGAAACAAAGACAACATCTTCATTAGCATCTCCCTTAGATTCCTCATCAATGATACCACCATCAACTGCAATGAGACAATCTCTTTTGCCTTTTCCTTTGTACTTCTTGTACTTCTCATGCTTGTGCTCATTGTCACCATTAGGACAGTTAGCTGCAATGTGTCCAATCTTATTACATGCAAAGCACTTCAAAGGTAATTTTACTCTATACTTACTGGTACCTCTAGGCAACTGCTTCGCCAGCAATGCTTCAAGCGCAATCAAACTGTCTTCATCACCAACTTCTCTGATGGATCTAGATTCATAACTGTGACTAACATCTCTACTTTTCTTCATAGGTGGGTTAGAAACTGAAGCTCTAAATGCAAATTTGGATTTGTGAGCACTACCATCATAACCATTTAATTCAAGTGCAGTAAGCTTACTAGTGATCGAGTCAAGATTTACCTTAGTTTTATCAATAGACTTTAGCTCATGAATAGCTACAACTCAGATAGTGTAAACTATTAGAAGGGTTCTCAACTCCTTACTAACCACTATGACATCCTCCACTTTACCACCAATACTCTTGATCTCACCAACTATCTCCTTGATCCTTTGGCCATACTGTTGAATATTTTCACCTTCAGCCATCCGCATGCTATCAAATTTACCTCACAAACTCTCTTCTTTGCCAATCTTCACATTCTCATAACTACTATAGATTTCCTTAGGTTTCTTCCACAATTCATAAGCAGTCTCCAAACCATGGACATCAACATACTCTGAATCAGACAAAGAACTCAAAATGGCCTCTAATGCTTGATTATTTTCTTGTTGCTCTTTATTTTAATCATCAGATATAGTCCCACTAGGTGCAACATATAGAGTAACAACATGTTCCCAGTATTGACTTCCTAGACTCTTGATATAGATTTTCATTCTATCACTCCTTATTTTGTAATTTTCCCTATTAAACTTCAGACCTTCTTTCTTCATCATGTTCTTCAATATCTTTACCTCAAACTATTATGCTTAGACCCTAGAGGACCTGAAATTCTTTGATACCAATTGATGGTATGATGAATCAATAAGGATTCAGACAACTACTAAGAGGGGGGCTGAATCTATAGATAGAAAACTAACTATACTTTCATGAAACTTAAAAACAACCTCTCAAGTCAAACTCAGAATTGTCTGGCTCAACCACTAAACTATTGAATGCAATATCACTCTCAAGTAAACCAGTTGATAGTCATAAAAGAATAATAGTAAAACAACTCTGAAAATCTCAAAACCTTTTAACCAAAACATCCAAATAGTTTATTAATAGTAGTAAAAGCACATTTTAGATTGCTATTAGTCGTCATATCATATCTAAGTGGATTTAGTAGTTAAGCAAATTAACCATAGAAAACATAACCACAAAAATATTCACCACTTGACACAATGATTTTGACGTGGAAACCCAAATGGGAAAAACCATGGTTGGGATGAACAACTACAAGTATTCTGAACTCTTTTGAAGTTTTCCCTATTAGGAGCCAAGCCTGTTAAAGCTTTTACAAAATTCCTATTAAGAACAAATCCTATTAGGAACCACCCGGTTAACGGATTGACTATAATGCCCTATTAGAAGCAATTCCCTATTAGGAGTAACCTCGATAGAGGATTTGAAATCCAAGCTAATGGATCAACTAGTTAGAGGATTTAGATTACACTAAGCCTATTAGAGATTACCCGGTTAAGAGATTTGATTATTGTAATTTTTAGAGAACAACACGAGTTTCCTAATTTGGTGAATAGCACTACTCTGCTTGATTAGATCATTTTCATGCTCCAATCTTGCTTTACAAATAATGCAGATACATCTCCTAGTTTGAGAACCAATGACTCTTCCCAACCAAAATTGGTAACACTACAACAAAACAACTCATCGACCTTATAAAAAAAACAATAGGTTGGTAACACATCACAAACCTAAGATCTCATAGAGTTTACAAACAAATTGGTTCAAGTATGATTGTTGGATTACATAGTAGTCATTGCACATCATTCAAGACAACCTTGACTGCTCCTTGATCACCGCTTCATCGATCATTGTAACTTATCACAAGGTTTCCACTTCATACAGTGAAATCACTCATTCCCAAGATAAAATCATTATCTCTACGCACCAAAAACCATTTAAACTCTTCTCATACAACATGCATACATGGCATAGTCATTACTGTTCATCATTTTATCATAAACCAATATAACCTATTCACCAAGATCCATCGATTAGCATTTGGCACATCAATAGCTAGGGTTACTAGTTGATCACACTACTTCTTAAGTAATACCGGTTTCCTTCACAAGCTCTCCTATTGGTTGTAGTACCCTTCACTAGTTCTCTTACTAGTTGTAAAAAAACATCATAACAACATCATTACCATTTATAATTGACATCAATGACAAAATAATAGTTCATCAATGCAATCTTCATGCAAATTCCAACATCAAGAAGGGGTGGTCAACCACCTAGGCCACCATGGGGGGAGTAGGATAGGGACGATGATAGATATAGGTACTTCAAGTATAGGTACAAGGTTTTGGCCATTTGGTGAAATTGATTATGTGTTGCATTGATGTTTTGTCATTGATGTCAACACTAGTTGTTTGGATGCTTTACCTGCACTCTTCTGGTCTCAATAGATTAAGTGGTTTCTCGTTAACTTGGATCCGGTATGATCCAATAGTCTCTAGTATAATCTGGTGATGGAATTGTCTTGTTCATGATATTTATACTCATACTTGGTTAGTTGGTTTTTGTCTATTGATCAGATGTTATCCTTCTTGCTTAGAAGATTGGTTTTTGGTTCGGGCAAGGGTCTCACCGGCATAGCTTTTGACAGAGATCTTTGATGAATTTCATAAGTGGTGTTGGTGGAGCTTTTGATAGAGTTTCAGGATACTGTTGATGATCATGTTCGAGACTTGGCATTTGTAGATCATTGTTGAAGCATGTGGACCTATACTTGGTCCTAGTTGATCTAGGTTATGGACCAACATTAATGTAACGTGTGGATAGGACCTATTGATGTATTTACAAGATGTCTTATGTGTTGATATTACTTGTTTTCTCTAAGGCTGACATGGTTTGTAATTATGTAATTAGTTTATTTTTTGGTAGCCGACCTGATTATTTATGGTCATGGGTTTGTATATATAGATGTAAGATCTCATTGTAGATCATCATGGTTAATGTAAGAGGTCATGGTCAAGGAATATAATATGTGAATAATGTAATGTCATTCAGGCAGAGGAGTTGGTCGATCATTGGAGATCGAATTGGGCTTATGTAAGAGGATTTAGTCCTTTGGTATTGAGCTCAATCAAAATTGTACTCAGGCATAGGAGATGCTATCTTTTGCAGTTCAAAACTTCTCTGGATTGTTGTCTGGATTTATATGTAGTTAGTGAGGTTCCTTTCGTCATGAGAAGTGTGCTCTAGGTTGTTGGCCTTCCTGCAAGTGCATGCCCCTTCATTGTAATTCACATACTTATTGTAGAAGTATTATCTAACTATGGTTAGGCTTCCCACCATGGTTTTTCTCTTTACCAGGTTTTCCATGTAGAAATCTTGGTGTTGTGTGGATGGCTTTTATTTAGTAATTATTGTTTATGCTTAATTGGATTAACTGCTTTTCCGGTATTATTGTTTTGGGTTTCGGTACTAAAGTTCTAATTACTAATGCTTCTAGTAATCTATGAGAACTGATTCACCCCCCCCTCCTCCCACTTAGTTGTCTTCCAGTTATCTGAACTGTCTAACAATTGGTATCAGAGCACATATCTATCAAGTATAACTTTTTGAAGGAGAAGGTGGAAACAAATGAAGTTAGACTAGTTTATGTGAACACTAAAGAGCAGATTGTAGATATTTTCACTAAATCATTATCCAAGGAATCATTTGAGTACCTAAGAGACAGATTGGTAGTTTTCACCCCTTTGAAAAAGACTTGATTGATGCGGTTTGGCATCATTTTCACATGCATTATCTGAGATACTATTCATTCTAGCACCGATGTGAGATGCTACTGCTCAAGGGGAGTAGTCAGCTTTGAGATTCAGAGGCTTATGTTTTTGTATTGATATTCCTGTTAGATGTTTGGCATTGATGTCAAAGGGGAAGTGATATTGATGTGAAGAAGATATTGATATTCAGAGGTATATGCGGGTGATTGTTGACAGGCTTCTATAGGGGGAGACTTGTTTGGCAATTTTTGGTACTTAGATGTTTTTCACATCTAGTGTTCCCATCAATGCCAAAGGGGGAGATTGTTGGCCATTTGGTGGAATTGATTATGTGTTGCATTTATGTAAACACTAGCTATTTGGATGCTTTACCAGCACCCTTTTAGTCTCGGTAGGTTAAGTGGTTTCTAGTTAACTTGGATCTGGTATGATCCGCTAGGATCCAATATAATTTGTTGATGGAATTGGCTTGTTCATGATGCTTATACTCATACTTGGTCAATTGGTTTTGGTCTGGTGATTGGATGCTATCTCACTTGCTTAGAAAATTGGTTTCTGATTCAAACGAGGATTTCACTAGTAGAGCTTTTGATGGAGATCTTTGATAAATTTCATAACTGGTGATGGTGCAACTTCTAATAGATTTTTAGGATGTTTTTGATGATCATGTTCAAGATGGCATTTGGAGATCATTGTTGAAGCGTGTGGACCTATACTTGGCCCCAGTTGATCTAGGTTATGGATCGAAATTAATGTAACGTGTGGATATGACCTATTGATGTATTTCCGAGATGTCTTATGTGTTGATATTACTTGTTTTCTCTAAGGGTGACATGGTTTGTAATTATGTAATTAGTTTATTGTTTGGTGGCTGACCTAATTGTTTATGGTCGTGGGTTTGTCTATATAGATGTAAGATCTCATTATTGATCATCATGGTTAATGTAAGAGGTCATGGTCAAAGAATGTAATATGCGAATAATGTAATCATTCAGGTAGAGGAGTTGGTCGATCATTGGAGATCAAATTGGGCTTATGTAAGAAGATTTAGTCCTCTGATATTGAGCTTAACTGGAACTATTCTCAAGCATGGGCGATGCTATCTTTTGGATTTCAACACTTCTTTAGATTGTTCTCTAGATTTATATGTAGTCAGTGAGGCTCCTTTTGTTATGAGAAGCATGCTCTAGGTTGTTGTCCTTCTTGGAAGTGCAGGCCCCATCATTGTAATTCACACACTTACTATAGAAATATTATTTAACTATGGGTAGGCTTTCCACTATGGTTTTTTCCTTTACCAATGTTTCCACGTACAAATCTTGGTGTTGTGTGGATGGCTTTTTCTCTGTAATTATTATTTATGCTTAATTGGTTTAACTACTATTCCAGTATTATTGTTTTGGGTTCCATTATCAAAGTTTTAATTGCTAATGATTACGGTAATATGTGACAACTGATTCACCCCTCCCTCTCAGTTGTCTTTCGATTATGTGAACTATCTAACAAAAGGATAGGATGCACCTCCTCAAGCTAAGGGATAGTGTTAGTTAGATGAGAGGGGGGGTTGAATGAGATAACCTCAATTATCATTGACCTAATCAGATTCAACCTCGATAGCATTTACTCGATATGCAACTTATGACTATAAATCATTCAAACTCATAAATAGATAAACATGAAACATTAATCATATTTGACACCAAATTTAACGTGGAAACCCTAATAGGGAAAAACCACTGTGGAATTTCAAACCCACAAGAAAATATACTCTTCTAGAGTATGCTTGGTTAAAAGAAAATCCTATTAAAGATTACATACACATTGCTAGATGTGACCCGGTTAAGGGATTTCCCTCAGATCTGTTAGAATCTTCATTTGTTAGAAGTGACCTTGTCAAAGGATTTCAAACACTCATTCAAAATGTTACCTTCCAAGAGGATTTACAAATAAGACTGTTAAGAGATTTCGTGTCACTTAAAAACATAAATAACAGTAATAAAATATATCTGCAACTTCAATTCTAAAATGTTAAAGCAGATTCTATGTGCTCAATATGCTCAAGATAATCTTGTCATAAGACTTCTCTTTCTCCTTCCTGGGCTTCTCAATTTGTTCTTCAATCAGATCTTCAATCTTTTGTACTCGGTAATCACCTCTGTAGCATCACTGTGCTTCAGTTTGCTTTCTTACTTGTTCTTCAACTACTCTTTATTTATAAGCATCCCAACTGCTTAATCTCCTTAATAACATTTCCCATGATTAATCTTAGCCATCAGATCTTCAAAATTGACTAGGTTCATTGTATCCTTCGATCTGAAAAACATTTTATCTTACCTTGAAACTTGTATCCTTCGTTGGTACTTGTGCTCGGTTAGGACCATTCAATCTATGTTGATGATCTTACTCTTGAATTTTAATTGACATTGATCCTTAACAAACTTCTTGCATGACATTCCTATCTTCAATAAACCTCTAGCTCATTAGTTTCCTTCATTAAATAATGTATACACTTTATTTAATGCATTCTGTTACTGCTCGGTTGATACTCGATTAACACTGAACTTTACTCAGTAGACATTCTCTTCTTGGTGACTTTTTCATTCAATAACTAACATTGGTAACCTTGGAGTTTACCGACTAGCTCCTTGCTCTGTAAAATAGAATAGTATCAAACCTTTACTCATTCTATTACACGAAATTTTTTCCCCTTCTAGTTCAGTCTTCAAATACATATATATAGGATATCAAAACAATCAAAACATCATAATCTCATCACTATCAAACTCAGTAATAGTTTCCCATTGAATAACTTATTACTCCCCTTCATTTTCACATTCTTTCTGTGTCACTAACTGACATATTTATACTCATCAAAACTTACTTTTTAAGATATGGCAACATCATACTAAATCAAAAAATCAATTGTTTGACATCAATGACAAAATAATAATATTAAGACAGTAATCATCCTTTATCAATTATATCATTCATCTCCAACAACCTTCTCAATATCATCAACCATCAAAATTATTGTAATGCCAACAATCTCCCCCTTTGGCATTGATGGCAATACCAACTTGATTTATTCCAATTTCTTTAATCTTCTCCTGTTATCCTTGAGTTGTAAACAATCATCTCTTTGTTGTAACCTTTTCCTATTTGATAATCTTCTCCCCCTTTGACAACAATGCCTAAAGGAAGACCGATCCATAATTACTTCCCCTGTGAAGTAATTTCCTTGCAGTTCAAACATATACAAATGTATCTTGGTCAGAGGAACTTGTCTTCATTCACTATATCCTGCACATCTTTAGACATCCTTCTAAAGTGTGTAAATCGGCATCAATTTACAAATAGTATTAATTGGAGTCATAGAATTGATGCTATCACCGAACTTTGTTAGTGAGTGCTAGATAGGGGTAGGACCCCTAACTTACTTCTGAGATATTCAAAAGTGTCCCTTGGTAGTGGCATTGTGAAGATGTCTGCGATTTGTTCCTTTGTGCTAACATATTCCAGTGCAACATTCTTTTCTTGAACTTCTTCTCTAAGATAATGATACTTTATAGATATATGTTTTTTCTTAGAGTGCATTACCAGATTCTTTGAAATGTTAATAGCACTTGTATTATCACAAAATATAGTTACTGGCTTGATAACTGTCTCATTCATTCCTTCCAACATTTGTTTGATCCATGCTATGTTGGTACAATTCAATGTTGCAGTGACATATTTAGCTTCCACTGTTGACTGTGAAATGCATCATTGTTTCTTGCTAAGCCAACTTACTAGTCTTTCTCCCAAAAAGAAAGCTCCACCACTTGTGCTTTTCCTGTCATCAATATTTCTTGCCCAATTACCATCAGTATAGACTTTTAAGTCAAAATCATTCCTCTTTTCATATAGTAGACCATAATCTTCAATGCCTCTCAAATATCTAAAAATTCTCTTGACTGTTGTCATATGAGTTTCTTTGGGATTTGTAGAAAATCTTGCAGCTATACCTACTGCTTGTGCTATATCAGGCCTACTATGAACTACATATTACAACTTTCCAATCATAGATCGATAAAGTGTCTCATCAACAAATGCAGATTCATCATTCTTTGATAGTTTACAATTAGTAGTCACAGGAGTACTTACAGGTTTAGAATCCTCCATTCCAAATTTCTTTGAGATTTCCTTTAAATACTTGGATTGAGTAATAAAAATCTCATTTTTCATTTGCAGTATTTGTAAACCTATAAAATACTTTATCCCACCGATTAATTACATCTCAAATTCTCTGCACATTTCATTTCCAAAGATCTTACATAAAGAATCATTTCCACAAAAAATAATATCATCAACAAATATGGCTAACATCAATATTCCATTCTCATCATTCTTCATATACATGTTCCTTTTCTCACTAGTCCTTATAAATCCAATCTATAATAAGTAAGAATGCAACCTTTCATACCATGCTCTAGTTGCTTGCTTTAGACCATATAAAGCTTTGTTCAACTTACATACCTGATCTCTATTCTTCTCTTCAATAAATCCTTCAAGATGTTCAATATAGACTTCTTCTTCTAGTATACCATTTAAAAATGCAGATTTAACATCCATTTGATATACCTTGAAATTTTTGTAAGCAGCATATGCCAACAATGTTCTTACTCCTTCAAGTCTTGCTATAGGTGCAAAAGTTTCTCCATAGTCTATTCCTTCTTCTTGAGCATAATCTTTGCAAACTAGCCTTGCTTTATCCCGGATGACCTCACCTTTTTCATTTAGCTTATTCCTGAAAATCCAATTTGTACTGATTACATTTTTCTCTTTTGGTCTTGGGACCAGTGTCCATGTTTCATTTTTCTTGATTTGATCAATCTCTTCTATCATAGCATTTACCCAATCTTCATTGATTATTACTTCTCTTACTATCCTCGGTTCAATTTTGGATATCAGACATGTGTAGTGTCTCAGTTTGTTCCTTGTCATCACTAGAGCATCCTTGTCTCCTATAATCTGACTTGATGCATGATTTCTTCTGACATATTTTGCTAATATAGGCTCGGTAGGCTCTGGATGATCTTCTTCATCACTCGGTAACTGAGTATTTTCTTCATTGGCTTTCTTAGTAAAACTGATCAGTAGTACATATACAAACTCTTCATAATCTTCTAGTTCTTTGGAGTTTCCTTCATCATTCCTTTTTGCAAATTCATCAATTTTCACATTTGCACTTTCCATAATTTTGTTAGGTGATTTGATCAGACATTTAAATGCTTTACTCCTAGAGGAATAAACAAGAAATGTTCCTTCCTCACTTTTCTGATCAAATTTTCCATTTCTATCATCTTTGTGAACATAACATCTACTTCCAAATATTTTAAAATAACTTACATTTGGTTTCTTGTCATACCAGATTTCATAATGTGTCTTCATAAGGTAACTTCCCTTTATACTTACCTTTGCCTCTCGGTAACCTTCTAGCCAATAATGCTTCAAACTATTCTTGCTTTCTGATTTCCTCATATAGTTTGTGTACTTCTTCCATGTTTTTGCAAAATCTCTCACTTTCTCCATTGTGATTTCCTTTAGCATACTTAGACATTCTATCATTCCAATCTTCAGATTCACTAAGATGAAAAGAATTGAATGCAGATTCAACTTTGTTTACCGAAGACCCACTGTTATCAAAATTACTTAACTCAAAAGCATGTAGCTTATAGATAGTAGCATCCAAGGAGACTGGCATGTTTGGTACAGTCCTCAATATATTTATTGCAAAGACTCTAATGGCATAAGCAGGTAGAAGTGTTCTCAGCAACTTACTTGTTACATCCTTTTCTTCAATAGTTCCTCCTGCTCCTTTGATTTGATTGATAGTTTCCTTTAACCTTGTACTGTATTCGATTATGTTCTCACTATTGGTATATTGGTATGGTTTTGTCATTGATGTCAACACCTACTAAAACACTAGCACTTTGGAGATCCAACAGCATTCACCGGCAAGCAAGTAACTATTGCACAATTACTGGTATATGGTTCACCGGTAGGATATAATGATCACCGGCACTCGAAATTATGTGGAAGACACTTGGTAATGTCGAAGACATCTTTTGGACATCTTGTCCTAGAGTTTTGTTCATTGATATATTCATATTTGCATATTTGCTTTTACTAGCAAATAGGTCCAAGGTTACCTAGGGTTACACCGGCAGGTTTATCTTTTCCAGATCAGCATGGCATGCTAAGGAAATGATTAATTATTGTTGTAAATGCATTAAGTTGACATGTTCAATCGGTTATTCCATCGGATATTATATTGTTTGTAAAATATTTTTATTGTAATATCTTGTAGAGCCGACCTCCTAATATTGGTCTTAGGTTATGGTATAAATGTAAGATCTTAATTGTAAGATCGAATGTGGAATGCGAAAAAGAATTGTGTGAAGGTATATGCGAGATTAAGAAGAGTTATACATGAAGACATCATTTGAAGGTGAAGCTAGGTTTTTGTGAAAGCATATCAACATTACACCGGTACTGAATCCAGCATATGAAGATGCTATTTTGTGCAGTACATTCTTATTGGATTTAACCATCCAACTGTAGTCAGTGTGAGTCCCATTTTGTGATTGAGCAATGAGCTCTAGGTTGTTGGCCTTTCTACATGTGCAGACCCCATTTATGTACACTTACTATCTGTAGTAGTATCATGTGATTGTGGGTAAGGTTTCCCACCGTGGTTTTTCCCCTTACAAGGTTTCCACGTACAAATATTGGTGTCATGTGTTGTGGATAACTTTGTGTTTATGTTTCATGCATTAATCTTTACTGATATAGCTATTAACTGTTAACACTATCTACCGACATACTTAACTGGTTTACCAATATTAAGCATTAAGCTAGTTAAGTTGTTTTTGGTTTTAAATTAGTTGACAACTAATTCAGCCGCCCCCCTCTCAGTTGTGTTTGGGACCTAACAATTGGTATCAGAGCTTAGTCCTCTTTTGCAAAAGTTTAACAACTTGAGGAGATCCAATGTCTACTAATTATTTCAGGAAGGACAGTCCTAAACTTGATGGAACCAACTATGGCATATGGAAGATCAGAATGGAGACACACTTAAATTGCATTGGTAAAGATACCTGGGAAGTTACAAAGAAAGGTTACACTACTACTATATCTGGTCAACCCAGTCCAACTACCTTGGCTAAACATGAGGAAAATGATTGCAAAGAAAGAGAAGGACTTTTGAGTGCATTATCAGATCAACAAATCATTGGATTATCAGATAGGTCTACTACTAAAGCTAATTGGGATCATTTGGAAACACTGAATGAAGGAGATTCCATAGTCAAAATTGCAAAACTTGAAAGCTTTCGGGTCAGCTATGAACATCTAAAAATGGAAGAAGATGAAAGGATTTCTGCTTTTATGGAAAGAGTAAATGAAATTGTTTTGGGTATTAAATGTTGTGGAGGAACCTTAAGTGAGGATGAAATTATTTCAAAAATATTAAGAGGATTGCCACCTGCATATAAAATGAAGGTTACTACTATAAATGACTTAATAACAATGCCTAATACATCAGTAACTAGGGATACATTGATTGGGAAACTTTCAGCTTTTGAAATTGAAGAATTTGGTCCTATTGCTACTATAAAGATAGATTTAGCCTTTAAAGCATCAACATCATCTACTCCATCATTTGACAAATCTGATTGGAAAGCCTTTTATGCAAGAGAACTTGAATAAAGCAGGAAAGAAAATGAAGAACTTGAAGAACTTGAAGCACTATTTGCAAGGAAAATGCCTAAAGTTCCAATTGGAAGTAAGTATGAAGGTAAAGAACCCTTTAAATGTTTTAACTGCAACAAGATTGGTCATATGGCTTTGAGATGCCCTGATAGACATGCTAGACTAAGAGAAGAAGCTAGAAGGACATACAAACCTGATCTTGAATATCAGAGATGCAGATTCAAGAAGAACAAAGACAAATCTTGTTACATTGTTGATGAAGGTGTGACTGATGATTCTGATGAAGATCCAACAGATAATGGATGGGTTTTTGTTGCTATAACAGAAGATCAATCAGCACCTACTACTCAACCGGTAGAACAAGCCCTAGCAGCTAAAGTTGAAGTAAAGGATGAATGGATCATTGACTTAGGATGCACACATCATATGACAGGATATGAAAGGTAAATTATTGAACTTTGAAGAATACAATGGAGGTTTAGTAAGATTTGGAGATGAAAAAGCATGTTCAATCAAAGGTAAGGGTACAATATCTCTTAATGGTAAGCATAACATAGGCACTGTTTACTATGTTGAAGGATTAAAGCATAATCTTTTAAGTGTTGGTCAATTAGTTAAGAAAGGATTTCAGTTACAATTTAAAAATGGAAAATGCAAAATCATGAATAGAATTGGTTTGGAAATTGCAACCAGTAATCAAACTAGAGGTAATATCTTTCATTTGAATAACCGTGAAAAGACATGCTTAATTGCACATATAGATGAAAGTTGGTTATGGCATAAGAGACTTTGTCATGTAAACTTTGATTTCATGGTAAAGATCAGTACTTCTAAGGCAGTTAGAGATCTACCTAAAATTGTTAAACCTCATAACACAATATGCAAGGAATGTCAATTTGGAAAACAAGTTAGAGATAGTTTCAAAAGTATTCCAGAAAAATCCAATAATGCTCTTGATTTGATTCACACTGATTTATGTGGTCTAGCTAGAACTAAAAGCTTACAAGGTGATAGATATTTCATGCTAATCATTGATGACTATTCTAGAATGTGTTGGGTTACTTTTCTCAGAGAACAATCAGAAGCACTTGGAAAGTTCAAACTATTCGAAGCAATGGTTGAAAATGAAACCGGTAAGAAAATCAAATGTCTAAGATTAGATCAAGGAGGAGAATTCACATCTAAGGACTTTAATACATTCTATGAAGTGAATGGAATCAGAAGACAACTATCAGCACCTCGAACACCACAGCAGAATGGAGTTGTTGAATGGAAAAACAGAACTATCTTGGATGTAGCAAGAAGTATGTTATCAGAAGCAAATTTACCACATGTGTATTGGAGAGAAGTAGTTAGCACAACGGTCTATTAATTCAACAAATTTCACATCAAAGGTGAAATCGGTAAGACCCCTCATGAACTATTGTTTGGTAATACTCCTCTTAAATATTTCAAAATTTTTGGAAGTTAATGTTATATTAGAAGAGATGAGTATATTGGCAAATTTGATCCTAGAGGTGATGAAGGAATATTTCTTGGTTATTCATCTAAGAGCAAGGCATATAGATGTTTTAACAAGAGATTGCAGAAAATTGTTGAGAGTACAAATTTAAAAATTAATGAACAATTCAGAGGAACTTCAAGGTATATAGACTCTGAACCAGCAATAGAAATTGTGACAAATGAACCTAAACCAAATCCATCAGTACAAAATGAAGATCTAGTTACCCTGGTACCATCTGATAATTCCACAATAACTGAAGAACAACAGCAAACAAAGACACCCCGGTATGTAAGGTTGAATCATTCTGAAGATCAGGTAATTGGAAACAAGTTTAAAGGAGTTATGACAAGAGGAAGATTGGTAAATGAACAAGTATGTATTATTTCTCAAATAGAATTATCATCTGTTAATGAAGCATGTGAAGATAAATTTTGGATTAGAGGTATGGAAGAAGAACTAGAACAAATTGAGAAAAATAACACTTGGACATTAGTTCCATGGCCTAAAGATAAAAATGTAATTGGAACCAAATGGGTATTCAGAAACAAACTTAATGAAGATGGTAAAGTTCTTAGAAATAAAGAAAGACTAGTATGTAAGGGATATTCTCAAAAAGAAGGAGTTGATTACAATGAAACCTTTGCACCGGTAGCTAGAATTGAGGTAGTTAGATTGTTCTTGGCTTTTGCAGCACACAAGAACTACAAAGTTTATCAAATGGATATTAAATGTGCATTTTTGAATGGAGATCTTGAAGAGGAAGTATACATTGAACAACCTGATGGATTTTCTTTGACAGATGACAATGATATGGTTTGCAGGTAAAGGAAAGCTCTGTATGGACTGAAACAAGCCCCAAGAGCTTGGTATGCAAGATTGGATAAGTATCTTTTAAAGATTGGTTTTACTAAAGGAAATGCAGACAACAATTTATATTACAAAATAACTATTGATGACATCTTGATTATAGAAGTATTTGCTGATGATATAATCTTTGGAGGAGAAGATGGTTTATGTAAAGAATTTTCTACTAAAATGTAGCAAGAATTTGAAATGTCTATGATTGGAGAAATAAAATTCTTTTTAGGATTGTAGATTTCACAAACTGAAAAAGGTATATTCTTGAGCCATCCAAATACTTAAAAGAGTTACTAAAGAAATTTGCGATGGAGAACTCTAAACCGGTAAGCACGCATATGACTACAAATGACAAATTATCTCAAAGGGATGAATCTACACCTATTAATCCAACTAGATACAAATCTATGACAGGAGGTTTACTGTATTTAACACAAACCAGACCTGATATTATGAATGCAGTATGTATTGTTTCAAGATTTCAAAGTAATCCTAGAGAAAATCATGAATCAGTAGTAAAAAGGATTTTCCGGTACTTACAAGGCACTATAAATCTTGGATTATGGTATCCTAGAGATGAAAACTTTGAATTATGTGCATACACAGATGCAAATTGGGCAGGAGATGTGGATGATAGAAAAAGCACCACCGGCGGAGCAATCTTTCTTGGAAAGAGATTAGTTTCTTGGTTGAGTAAGAAATAGAGTTGTACATCTTTATCAACAACAGAATCAGAATATGTTGCAGCAGCAACTAACTGTACATAGGTACTATGGCTTAAGCAAATGTTGAAAGACATAAAGGTAAAATGCAAGGAACCTATTACCATATATTGTGATAACACTGTAGTAATTGATATATCTAAGAATCTAGTACTACATTCTAAAACAAAACATGTTTCTATCAAACTAAATTTTCTAAGGGAAAAAGTTGAAGAAAAGGAGATAAAACTGGTTTATGTGAACACTAAAGAACAACTTGCAGATATTTTCACAAAACCTTTGCCTAAGGAGACTTTTGAATATCTCAGAGATCAGCTTGGAGTCATACCACCACCAGTAGAGACTTAGATAGTTGATGATTGTCATCAACCGGTAGAATTAAAAGACAAAACTTTTGTTCTAGTCTTTGATGAGGAAGTTATTTCTCAAGGGGAGTAGTTGGTATTTTGTATATGAACTTGGTATTACTATAACTTTGGCATTTGATGTCAAAGGGGGAGAGATATAAACACATTATCTTTTGGTGAAATTGGCATGGAAGCTTTGGAAAACACATGTTGCTCCCAGGGGGAGAGATTGTTGTTTGGGAGAGACTATTACTCTCTGTATTCTGGTTATGAT
Source organism: Cryptomeria japonica (assembly GCF_030272615.1). Taxonomy (NCBI): domain Eukaryota; kingdom Viridiplantae; phylum Streptophyta; class Pinopsida; order Cupressales; family Cupressaceae; genus Cryptomeria; species Cryptomeria japonica. The sequence goes on from NC_081407.1 coordinate 779,798,670, forward strand.
CTTTTTAGAGATTGTTGGTTATTGGTATTTGGCAATACTGTTTTGGCACTTTGATGGTTTTTTTCCTCTTGTGTTGCCATTAATGCCAAAGGGGGATATTGTTGGTATTTTGGTATGGTTTTGTCATTGATGTCAACACCTACTAAAATACTAGCACATTGGAGATCCAACAACATTCACTAGCAAGCAAGTAACTATTGCATAGTTACTGGTATATGGTTCACCAGTAGGATATAATGATCACCGACACTCATAATTATGTGGAAGACACTTGGTAATGTCGAAGACATCTTTTGGACATCTTGTCCTGGAGTTTTGTTCATTGGTATATTCATATTTGCATATTTGCTTTTACCGGCAAATAGGTCCAGGGTTACCTAGGGTTACACCAGTAGGTTTATCTTTTCCTGATCAGCATGGCATGCTAAGGAAATGATTAATTGTTGTTGTAAATACATTAAGCCAATAGGTTCAATTGGTTATTGCATCGGATATTATATTGTTTGTAAAATGTTTTTATTGTAATATCTTGTAGAGATGACCTACTAAAATCGATCTTAGGTTATGGTATAAATGTAAGATCTTAATTGTAAGATCGAATGTGGAATGTGAAAAAGAATTGTGTGAAGGTATATGTGAGATTAAGCAGAGCTATACATGAAGACATCCTTTGAAGGTGAAGCTAGGTTTTTGTGAAAACATATCAGCATTACACTGGTACTGAGTCCAGCATATGAAGATGCTATTTTGTGCAATACATTCTTATTGGATTTAACCATCCAACTGTAGTCAGTGCAAATCCCATTTTGTGATTGAGCAGTGAGCTCTAGGTTGTTGGCCTTGCTGCATGTGCAGACCCCATTTATGTACACTTACTATCTACAATAGTATCATGTGATTGTGGGTAAGGTTTCCCACCATGGTTTTTCCCCTTACAGGGTTTCCACGTACAAATATTGGTGTCATGTGTTGTGGATAACTTTGTGTTTATGTTTCATGCATTAATCTTTACCGATATAGCTATTAACTATTAACACTGTCTGTTAGGCCCAATATGGAAAGCTAATGTACTAAGAGGGGAGGGGTGAATCAATACTTCAAATCCTTTTCTTAACAATATCTTTACTATTATGCATGAATTGATTAGTGCAGTAACATAATATAATGCTAAAACAAATAAACAACAATCATACATGATTCACTCCATAACACACATATTTTGGTATGCAGAAACTCTTGGTTAGAGAGAAAAACTATGGTGGGGATGGCACCCACAACTTCACTAGTGCAATAATAAAGGTTGCTTGGTTAGAGCTACATGTTTAGCTATTTTTGATAGCTTACCCTGTTAGGAGTATCAAGATCTATTAGATCTACCTTGCTAAAGGATTTTACAACACTTAATATAAAGTTTGCACCTGGTTAGAGGCTTTACAATTTATAGACTTGATTAAAGTCTTTTACCCTGTTAAAGGTTTCTCTTACAACTTCAAAATATTACAATAAAATCATTACAAATATCTACAACTTTACATCTAGAATGTTATAGTAGATTCTATGTGCTCAGAATAAGATTACCTTTCTTATAGCATACCTCAGTAAACCCTTCTATTTACTCTGTTCTTTGACTATTCTCTGAAATCCTTCTCGGTGACCTCTGTGTCTCTATAACAGTCATAACACTTAGTCCTTTCACATGTCTTGCTTCATATATTTCTATATCTTCCTTTCTGTCATGCTACATGTATATATTTGATCTTAATCCATGTTGTATAAATAGATCTCTTATGTCGATGATCCATTCATTGCTTCGATCTTACAAACATGTTTTATCGAATGAGTAACCATGCAAAATATTTCATTGGTTAGATAACCTCAAAATCATACACAATCTTTAAGTGCAATTTCCAATGTGATAATGGTTCTATGTTCCTTGATCTTGTAACACGTTTTCATATGTATGTCCAAGTTCAATGAATCTAGTAACACATTTCACTCAATGTATATCAACTCAATGTGTCATCATTTTTTGCTCGGTAGACATGGAATGATACTTGGTAGACAGCTCGATGCATACTAGGCTCTTGACTACTTTCTTCTATAACCGACTGGACTGTGCATACCGACTGAATATTTCGGTAGAGATAACCGACTAGAGTATATAGAATAAATTTGAACATAAAACTAATGGCAACTTAATAAGTAGTAACAATCTCCCCTTTTGACATTAGTTGAGATGTTTGACAAAAACTACTTTCAAAGTTATAACTCAATAATCTATATACTTTGCAAAATTTGACTATACTAATAGTATATACAATAGTCAATGAAATAGTAAATCTAGATATACTCCCCTTATCAATATACTGTACAAAACTCTAATTTGTATGCTTGGTGATCAATGATCAGTGTGTTGCACTTGTTCTTTGCTTACTATTCTGTTCACTACTCGGTTCACTGCTCTTGGATACTCTGCTTACTCTGCTTGGTATACTCCCCCTGTATACTACACTCCTTTTGTTTGGTACTATACTTTGATGCTTTGAATACTATATCACTCCCCCTTTTTGACAAACATCAAAATTTAGTTACCATTCGGTGGTGGCAACTGGTCAAAAATGGATTTGTACTTTGTCTGTGCTTTGGTGAGAGCAATAGGGAGGGCATCCTTTACACTATCGATTAAATAATTTTGTGCTTCAATATCAGCCAATAATGATATTAAGCCATCTAAAGTGCTTCCCTCTTGTGTAGTAGATAAGTATGTGGCGCAATTGATCTATTCTTGGATAGATGAAAGATGAGGAAGGAATAATGTCTAAAGTGTCATTTTGTCCATCCTGATCTTGTGTTCATCATTTCTTAGGTCCAATTGTTGAGCCATGAGATGTTGTAACTTTGTATAGAAATTCTGAACTAAATTGGGCTCTGTGGTCAACTTATTTGAGAGATCGATGATCTCTTTCTCAATTGCTTCTATTTTATTTTTTATGTCTTTAATGAATAAAGAAAATGTATAGAGTTTCTGAAATAAATAATGAATGTGCTTGAGTTGAGGGGTCAACTCAGCAATAAATTTGACAAATTTAACTTTGCCAATAGCTATAGCTTTATGTACCTCTTCTATCATTTTTGCAGTGAGCTCCTTGTCTTTTAGCTTGCTCAAATATTCAGATGCATCTACTCCAGATGTTTCTATCTTGGTTAGGAGTTCATCCAGTTGAATGTGGATGGCTGCATCTTTGGTTATTGTAGCTTCAGGTAGCATATCTATTAAGAGTGCTTTCACCTTTTGAAGTACTTTATTTTTCTTTTGAATAGCCATTTTCTTCTCTTGTTCGGCCTTTGCTTTGCATAGTTCACTGAAGTCAATGAGTGCTTGCCCCTTTAATTTGGATATATCAACATTGGGAAACACTATTGGTTTTGACAAATCTACTTTGAAACTATGCTTTTTCATCTTCTTTTCTTTTCCTTTCATCGATTGAACTAAGATAATGGCTTGTGAGGCTTGATGACCCTCGGTAGGTTGCTCGGTAGAGGCAACACTTTGGTCAGTTTCTTTGGCCTCTGTAGTGTCCTTTGGTGTCTTAGTACTCAATATCTCATTTGCAACATTTTTAGTGCTAGAAGGTGCTTGAGAAGTCTGTTCTTGAGTAGTATCTTCTCCTATTGTAGACTTGTGACCTTCAATGCCTTGATTTGTATCCTAAGGGGCTTCAGTTGAGACAAGTTGATTGACCCATGGATAAGGCTGAACTTGTTCCAAGACTAATTCACTGGATACAAGTTTTGCATATGCATTGCCTTCTATCATTTCCTATTCAGGTGCATCTATATCCATGATATCTTCATCTATTTGAATGGTTAGTAGGGTCTTGCTCAGTGACATCAACTATTTCAACTTCATCTTGCTCACCAGCATCCTTGTTTCTAAAGATTTCCTGCCATTTTTCTTTTGTCTCATTTTCCACTTCAATATATAGCCCATTCATCAGTTTCAAGGTTTTTTGTTTGACGAGGAACTTTGTGTGGTAGGTTGTCAGATGTTCTTTTATTTCAGCTATCGACATGTCAGGAAAGAGATGTACCAAACTTCTTTCTCTGATCTGTTTCTCTGAGTCTAGGGCATATTGCCACCTGTTATCAATATGTGCATATAATTCTTTTGGAAGATAATTAGAGACTTCTAATGGGACCAATCAAAATTTTAGAAGTGTGCAGATGACAGCTTCTTCTATTTGTCTGTTTCCATCTTCATTTCTGGATTCATACTTAACATATCTGAATACTCCAAATCCACCATATTCCTTTAGATTAGTACAAAAATTTTCAACACTATGTACATTTACCTTCTTGCTCTTGACAATCTAAAATTTGCTTGCATCCTCAGATTTGGTGTCACTAGACTCTTTTGCCAAAATGAGTCTCCGAGTAGATTTCTTGTAAGTTTTTGTTACCTTGGGAATAGTAACACTCTTTGTTTTCTTACTCGGTGAAGCTACAGATGCTCTAGTGTTAGGTCACTTTGCTGGAGGACTCAATGAGGCCTTTGATGTATCTTGTTTCTTTCTTTTCAACACTTTTCCCTTATGCAATTCATTGCTCAGTGTTATAGCTGCCTCTTGGGCTTCAGATTCCTCTTCGGTAATGGCTATAGTGCCTTTGATAGGTGTGGAGGAATAATCTTCCCCGAATTTCTCCAATAATGCCTTTATCATCTTTGTTGCCTTTCTTGTAGCTTTGGGTACTACAATGCTCATTTTAACTTTTTCCTTCACTTCTTCATAGGTTCAATACCTCAGCTCGATAGAATGTCTTGGCAATGTAAGAAATGCATCAATTTGTTGTTGTGTGATGTCAAAATAAATCTTGTAACCCATAGGTGACAAAGATTGAGTTCTTGGTTCCATAGCATTCACATAACAGTAATCAGTGTCTACTTCAAAACATATGTCATCTTTGTATTTCTCCACTAGCTTGGGTGGAATCCGGTACCTATTATACATTTTCTCTTGAAACTTACTGAAGTAATCATCCATAATATCATTAAAATTATCACCTAGCTTCTTGATGAAGTCATTGATCTAATGGGTGATTGGTCGGTGTAGTTCCCAAACAACTTTACCGACTGATGGAAAGAATTTTTCAAAATAGAAAAACATGCATACAAGTAGTGATCCAAACTTTAGTGTATTAGCCGAGTTGTTCTTCTTCGGCTTCCTGATGGTGTTCAGATTCTCAAACAGGTTTTTCAGCAACACCTCACATAGATCAATTTTCATTCCCTTTTTCACAATTTTGTATGCTAGGTCTACTGCTGCACAGGGTACATTGTTTTCCCTTTCCAATTGGAAGAAACAGTAACCTATTACTCTAATGGAAAATTTTAGTTTTGCATCAGTGACATTGTTCAATTTCAGTCCTCTGCAATTTGATTCCACTCTAGTTAAACTAATCAATTCCTTTTGTGCTATCATCTTTTGAGCTCGGGCATGATCATAAATAGGGTAACTGGTAATCAGATGAATGATTTCCTTGGTAATCTTAAATGGTTTCTCTTCTAGCCACATGAAGTCATCATGAACTCTGCTCAGAAAAAACTTGACCCACTAGGGTTTGAACACATGGGGATAGGTTAGGGCTTCAGTTAATCCCTTGATCTTAATGTACTCATACTTGCTATCCAATTTTCCATCGGTGCACAATTCATCATAGGTGTCTTTTATTTCAATGTGACCGAGTTCTTCAACACGACATTTGGTGAAGAATCTCACATCCTCGACTAATAACACTCTATCTAGAATGAGTGAAAATGCAGTTTTGTCATCTAGTTTAGATGCAACTTTGGGAGTTAAAGAATATTTTAGTGAGGGCTTTTCAACATTCTTAACAATGATGGTATCTTGGATCTTAGGTGCCATTTGCAGATTGCAGATAAAAAGTAATAAAAGATCCTTAGGGTTTGAGGATTTTCAAATGACTGATGCTTTACACTTAGCAAATAATAACAACTTGATAAGATCGGTAAACCAGCTTAACAATGCATTGAGATTAATGTAAATACCTTGAATTTTTCTTTGTAGGAGGTTTGATCGCCTTAGATTTGCTTTTCTCTACTCTCTCAAAAACTTGGTAAGTAAAAAATGACCGTGTAAATGTTTTAAGTACACAGTATACCTTATCGGGCTCCGTACAGGTTAGGTTGAAAACATTAAATGCACTTGGTTCCACTAAACTTTCTTTCCTTTGTTTTGCACTTTAACCAAGTAACTAAACTTCCTTCATTTACCGACTTGACAGGTTTCCTATATAGTGCTCCAAGAGACTTTGATAGAATTTCAAACTTACTACTACATCTTAACTATGCAAATTTTGAATTAAGTACATAATAAAATAGGAACTGTTAAGATTTATCCTTGAGAGAATGTAGTCCCTTCATACCTTTACCGATTAATTTGGAATAGGAGCACCTAACTCAGTAGGTAAGGTGCCTTTTTCATTTGACACAATTTCCTTCTTTTTCCAAATCATCTTTAATTTTTCTTTTATTTCCTCAGTGTCTTTTCTAGGTTGATCTCTGCAATCTCCAGCCAAGTGTCCTACTTTGTGACACTGAAAACATGCCATACTAGGATTTCTCCATGATCTATGGTTGTTCATCGCAAAACTTATAAAGCAGTTGGCACTTATATGTCCATATCTTCCATAACATTCACACCATATCCTTGTATTGTAATCCCATGGTACTACAACATATTGTTGGTTAAGATCTATGTGGGTTCGGTAGCTTCCAGTATTTGCTCGGTGTGCATACCACATATAGTTCTTTTGCTTATACCAACACTTCTCGATACTATGTCCATATCTATTGCAGTTTTTACAAAACCCTTTGAATTTTTCCTTCTGATAATTATTAACAGAATTTGTCCTACATTGATTAGATGTGTGACCATATTTATTGAATTGTAACAATAACCTTTGGACTTAGTAAGATTTGGTTGCTTACCTTTTCTGATTTGGCGCATGTTGGCAGTGTGACCTTGATTTCTACAGTAGTTGCAAATAGGCTTCTTTCTTTTGATGTTCTTCTTTATTCCAGCTTGCTTTGATGATTATCCTCTCTCGGTAGTATGGATTCCCTTCTTGATAGAGTATTTTCCTTTGTAACCGAGTTCTGCATCTTTGTTGGGTTGTCTTGTGTTCAGTTGCTCATCCAACATCTTTGATGCTTCATAACTCTTCTTTAGTGTTTCTTTGGATTTCATCTCTGTTTCAAGTTCATTGGTCAACCTTGATACTTCAAGTCTCAATGCTTGATTCTCATCATCTTTCAGATTTGCTCCATGATGTGCATAACCTAGTTGATCTAACAAGTTTTATTGAATTCCAGTCATCCTTGTGATTTCATCATTCTTATCAGATACTAAGGCTTCAAGTTGTTGTTTCTCTCTTTCTAGATCTCTTACTTTATCCTCAGTTATCCTCAATGCATCAAGATTTTCAGTCATCTATGTGCTGAAATGTTCGTGTTCTCTTTTCATTGCTTTTAGTTGATCAGCCAATGCTTTGTTCTTTTCTTTCAATACTCCAATCATTTCTTCAGTCTCTTCAGATATACTGTTCTCAGATGATGTCTCAATTTGTTCCACTAAATCTTGAGAGTCCTACAAATCATCAGATAATCTTCTCCTCACTTTTAGATATTTTTGCATTTGCCTTTGCATGTCTGCAATCACTTGATTAGCATGATCCAGCTCTTCTTGAAGATACACAATCCTTCAAGATTGTTTATAGCCTTCCATTGATAAGATCTTTCTCTTTAGGTAGTTAAACCCTTTTCCAAAATTGAAGCTCTGATACCAATTGTTAGGCCCAATATGGAAAGCTAATATACTAAGAGGGGAGGGGTAAATCAGTACTTCAAATCATTTTCTTAACAATATCTTTACTGTTATGCATGAACTGAATAGTACAGTAACATAATATAATGCTAAAACAAATAAATAACAATCATACATGATTCACTCCATAACACATATATTTTGGTTATGCAGAAACTCTTGGTTAGAGAGAAAAACTACGGCGGGGATGGCACCCACAACTTCACTACTACAATAATAAAGGTTGCTCGGTTAGAGCTACATGTTTAACTATTTCTAACAACTTACCCTATTAGGAGTATCAAGATCTGTTAGATCTACCTTGCTAAAGGATTTTACAACAATTAATCTAAATGATGCACCTGGTTAGAGGCTTTACAATTTATAGACTTGATTAGAGTCTTTTACTCTATTAAAGGTTTCTCTTACAACTTCAAAATATTACAATAAAATCATTACAAATATCTACAACTTTACATCTAGAATGTTATAGCAGATTATATGTGCTCAGAATAAGATTACCTTGCTTATAGAATACCTCGGTAACCCATATAGTAACTTGGTAAACCCTTCTATTTACTCTGTTCTTTGACTATTCTCTGAAATCCTTCTCGGTGACCTCTGTGTCTCTGTAACAGTCATAACACTTAGTGCTTTCACATGTCTTGCTTCATATATTTCTATATCTTCCTTTCTATCATGCTACATGTATATATTTCATCTTAATCCATGTTGTATAAATAGATCTCTTATGTTGGTGATCCATTCATTGCTTCGATCTTACAAACATGTTTTATCGAATGAATAACCATGCAAAATATTTCATTGGTTAGGTGACCTCAAAATCATACACAATCTTTAAGTGCAATTTCCAATGTGATAATGGTTCTATGTTCCTTGATCTTGTAACACGTTTTCATATGTATGTCTAGGTTCAATGAATCTAGTAACATGTTTCACTCGGTGTGTCATCTTTGTTGCTCAGTAGACATGGAATGATACTCGATAGACAGCTCGATGCATACTGGGCTCTTGACTACTTTCTTCTATAACCGACTGGACTATGCATACCGACTGAATATTTCGGTAGAGATAATTGACTAGAGTATATAGAATAACTTTGAACATAAAACTAATGGTAACTTGATAAGTAGTAACACTATCTACTGACATACTTAACTAGTTTACCAGTATTAAGCGTTAAGTTGGTTAAATTGTTTTTGGTTTGAAATTAGTTGATAACCGATTCAACCCCCCCCCTCTCAGTTGTATTCGGGACCCAACGCTCACCTTCATTCATTCTCATGGATTCAATTTGTCCTCTTAGACTGTCTACTTTTTCTCTTTGAACATGTTCATCTCCACCATACATAGATGTGAGCTTATTTTACATTGCTTTGGCATCATCACAACCTTCTAGACCATTAAACTCTAAGTTGGTCAAAGCTGATGTTATTTCTATCATTGCTTGAATGTGTTCTTGGTTTGCCTTTATTTCTTCTATTTTCATAGGGTAGGTGCTAGGTGCACTATAATCATTCTCCAGATAATATGTTGCATATTCTCCTATTCCTGACAAGTGCAACTTCATCCTTTTCTACCATGTGGTGAAACTTGACTTGTTCAGCTTTGGTGCATCCCTTTTATACATCTTCAGATCTTGCCTCAAGTACCTTTAAACTTTTTCTTCCGGAGTCCAAACTCTGATACCAATTATTAGTTAGATGAGAGGGGGGGTGAATTAGATAACCTCAAATATCATTACTCTAATCAGATTCAAACTCGGTAGCATTTACTTGATATGCAACTTATGACTATAAATCATTCAAACTCATAAACAGATAAACATGAAACATTAATCACATTTGACACTAGATTTAATGTGGAAACCCTAATAGGGAAAAACCACTATTGGATTTCAGACCCACAAGAAAATATACTCTTCTAGAGTATGCTCGGTTAAATGCAAATTCTGTTAAAGATTACATACACATTGCTAGATGTGACCCTGTTAAGGGATTTCCCTCAGATCTGTTAGAATCTTCACTTTGTTAGAAGTGACCTTGTCAAAGGATTTCAAACACTCATTCAGAATGTTACCTTCCAAGAGGATTTACATATAAGACTGTTAAGTCCACTCAGTTAAGAGATTTCTTGTCACTTACAAACATAAATAACAATAATAAAATATATCTGAAACTTCACATCTAAAGTATTAAAGCAGATTCTATGTGCTCAATATGCTCAAGATAATCTTGTCATAAGACTTATCTTTCTCCTTGCTGGGCTTCTCAATTTATTCTTCAATCATATATTCAATCTTTTGTACTCAGTAATCACCTCTGTAGCATTATTGTGCTTCAGTTTGCCCGCTTACTTGTTCTTCAAGTACTCTTTATTTATAAGAAATTCCCAACTGCTTAATCTCCTTAATCACATTTCCCATGGTTAATCTTAGCCATTAGATCTTCAAACTTGACTAGGTTCATTGTATCCTTCGATCTGAAAAATGTTTTATCTTGCCTTGAAACTTGTATCCTTCCTTGGTACTTGTTCTCGATTAGGACCGTTCAATCTATGTTGTAGATCTTATTCTTGAATTTTAATTACTATTGATCCTTAACAAACTTCTTGCACGACATTCCTATCTTCAATAAACCTCTAGCTCATTGGCATCCTTCATTAAATAATGTATACACTTTATTTAATGCATTCTATTACTACTCAGTTGATACAAGGTTAACACTGAACTTTAGTCGGTAGACATTCTCTTCTCAGTGACTTTTTCATTCATTAACCAACATCGGTAACCTTGGAGTTTACAGACTAGCTCCTTGCTCGGTAAAATAGAATAGTATCAAACCTTTACTCATTCTATTACACAAAATCTTTTCCCCTTCTAGTTCAGTCTTCAAATACATATATATAGGATATCAAAACAATCAAAACATCATAATCTCATCACTATCAAACTCAGTAATAGTTTCCCATTGAATAACTTATTACTCCCCTTCATTTTCACATTCTTTCTGTGTCACTAACTGACATATTTATACTCATCAAAACATACTTTTTAAGATATGGCAACATCATACTGAATCATAAAATCAATTGCTTGACATCAATGGCAAAATAATAATATTAAGATAGTAATCATCCTTTATCAATTATATTATTCATCTCCAACAACCTTCTCAATATCATCAATCATCAAACTTGTTGTAATGCCAACAAATAGTGTATCAAAGGGAGATGATGTTGGGGATGGAGGGAGGGGTGGTCAAGCACCTAAGCAACCATGGAGGAGAGGAGAATAGAGACGATGACAAATATAGGTACCAAAATTTATGTTGGAAATGGAATTTAAAATATTATAAAACCTAATGAGATTCAATGACATAAAACCTATTTCTACAATCAATTCATCATAAACTAATCAAGAACCTAAAATCATGCAATAATCAAAACAAGAGATATTTTACCTTCACATGCTCATAGGGTTTGATCTCCATTGTTTCCTATCTCCGTTGATCTTTCTTAATATTGATTATGTTTGCTCTCATATTTTGTATTGTGCACAAGACCTCAATCGAGAACGCATGGTGGTTATGTATGCAATTTGGTAGTATGTAGATAGTTTCATTGAATGATTGATTATTCTAGAGAATAGGGAAAGGATCTCTTTTATTGAAAGAACCTTAGAAATGGAGAACTAGGATTAACAAGTGGAGGGATAAATGGTTGGCTTAGACTAGAGTGTTGGTATGTAAATTAGGAAAATATTAGAGAGGTGGTTAAAGGGAAATTAAGAGATGAATGATAAGTGTCATGGAGGAAAAAATATAATAAAGTAATTAAATAAATAAAGATTTATTTAATTAATAGAAGAGGTGGGGCCAATTAAATAAATATAATATTTATTCAACTTTAGGGAATATTAAATTTAAATAAATAAAGATATTTATTTAATTAATAGAATGCAGGATAAAATAATTAAATAAATAAAATAAATATTTAATTAGGCTAGGAAATTTTAGGTGTCTACAAGGAGTAATCTGAATAAGTCCTCAAGCCAAACATTTTTCATAATCTTAAAGGTAAGGATATTTCTCTACAAATGTTTCTCTTTGCTTACTAACTTATTCTAACCCAAAGCCATAGATTTTTGATGATTCATACATCATAATATCATCTTGAAAGATAATTTCTCATTTAAATTGCATTGTAAATATCTATCAAAATTTGACTTCTCATAATGTGCCTTGTAGAAAAGTCTTATTCCCAAGATCATCTAGGTATTCATTATTCATAGAGTAATATTCAGCCTTATCCCTATGCCTTCAAAGTTGATTCATTCCTAGAATTATCTCATAGAATTGTATGGGTGCTACATACAAGTTAACCTCTATAGTAAACTCCAAAACGTCAACCATAGCTTCATAAAAATATTGATGTAATTAATCTTAGTTTGATTAGCATATTCTATACACAATGAATTTTCTAGAAATACAAATCTCTTAGGAAAACTACTTGACAATATGGGTGTAATGAAGTGATGCAGGAGCGTCCCCGGTTCATGGCAATCTTGCATCAACCAAAAATATTTCCTTTCTGTTTTGCAGTTTTAGCATTTATTTTCTATACTTCCTAGATTTATCTCATTGGGTCTTGAGGAGTTGGATTTTTCTTGAGGACTTGATCATCTACCTTATCCCCAAACCATGGAGCATTTGGATCATTTTACGGCAAGTTATCATTATTGGTTTTCGAGACAGTTTTCTTGTACTAGTTGCCTGGTTGTAATCTATCAGGATCTACTGGATCCCTTTCGTAGCTTGCAAAGCCATGAGTGTTGATTCTGATGTTCCTTGGCATATGGTCAACCTTTCCCTTTGATCTGCACTTCACCCTTTGGTGGATGACAACCTTATTGTTTTTACATATTAGGTCTTGTTCTTTGGTATTTGATCCTTTCTGGGCTGACCCGATCCCTTTGGATCATATAAATCATTGTAATTGAGAATTATAATGTAGTTAAAGGAAATTGATAGAAAATTCAAGATAGATTCTAAGATTTGAGGTCCCAATTGTGACCTATTCTGTAATCAAGCATGTTTCCACAGGCCAGTGAGCCGATTACTGTAACTCAATTGCTATTGGTTGATTTTACATAGTTTTCATGATATAATTCATTCAATTCTTCTTTGCCTCTATCATATCCTTATGTTTCTGTTGTGTTTACTCTTGATCACTGGCCTAGATTAATCTCTTTGAGGTCCCTCCTAACTGGTGTCTGCACCAAGTTGTCTCAAAGCGAGATTTCATTCTAGAGATTATGTTGTCATGAGAAATTTTGTTGTAGGGTGGCAGACTGGGATTCAACATATAGCTGTAGAGGCCTGGCATGGAAATGGTGCAAAGAGGAAATAGGAATGGTGGAGCGCATGGGAATGTAGACCCTATTGTGATAGAAACGTTGTGAGGAAAAGTAGCTCAATGGGAAGTCATTGAGATAGCCCAAAGAAGAGGCCCACATATTGAAGATGTAAGTGAAGATGAAGGAGAAGAAGCCCTGATAGGACAAGTAAACCCATTGGCAATTTATCTGGATGAAGAAATGTTTTTGAGGGTTTTGAGTAGGGAGAATACTAAACCTCATTTTACTCCACTGAAATATGATGGAAAGTTGGATTCAAATGAATTGATGGATTGGATCTCGGGGGGAGAAATATTTTGATTTTGAAAATACCACAGAAGAAAGGAAGGTGGAATATGCATGTACCCAGTTGAAAGGTCATGCATCTCTTTGGTGGGAGCAAGTGCAGGTTGATAGACATATAAGAGGTAAAGAGAAGATCAAAACATGGGATTGGATGATTGCTAAGTTGAAATTAAAATTTATGCTAGCTGATTAGAATTTGAAATTGTTCCAGAAGTTGTAGAATTTGAGACAAAAGGAATCTAGTGTGAAGGAGTACAACAAGGCATTTTACAAGTTGAATATCAAATCCAGATATGTTGATGATGAAGTTGAACAAGTTGCAAGATATTTGAATGAATTGTGGATCTCTATACAAGATGAACTCAGTTTGATCAAATTGCAAAGTGTCAAAGAAGCTTACCAGTATGACCTGAAAGCATAAGAAAACTAAACAAAAGACATGAGTAGAGGTAGAGTGGAAAAGGTGGAAGATTTCAAGGAGGTAGAGGATATACCAGAGCTAGAGGAACCTATGCAAATTAGAACAAGGACATGGAAGTGAGCAAAGAAAGTAATTCATACTAGAAAGATGATAGAAATTTCTATTGGAGGAGAGAGATAGATGGCTACCAGAATGAGAATTTTGGAAAAGATGATAGAAATTTCTATCGGAGGAGAGAGATAGATGGCTACCAGAATGAGAATTTTGGAAAAGATGATAGAAGATAAGACAAGAGAGTGTTTAGAGGAACTTTCTATAAGTGTGGAGGAGAATGACATCATTCTTTCAAGTGTAAGAAGATAGAGAATGCCAGAAGAATAGAAGTCATAGTAGAAAGCTGCACCAGATTAGCTAATAAACCAGAAGATGGAGAATTGTTGATGATGAGGAGAGCTTTGTGTCATACTGGAAGAGATGAAGAGCCCTTAGAGAGGAAGAATTTGTTCAAGACCATATGTAAGGTATCTGGTAAGTGTTGTAAAGTTGTCATTGATAGTGGTAGTTTAGATAATCTTGTTTTAGAAGAGATTGTCAATAAGTTAAATTTGATATGATTGAAACACCCTAAGCCTTATTAGTTAGCATGGATTTGGGATGATCATAAGTTATTAGTAAGTGAGAAATGTTTGGTGAAATTGAAAATTGGGAATTATCATGATAAAGTCTTGTGTGATATTATGCATATGGCTATTTGTCACCTTTTGTTGGGTAGACCTTGGCAGTTGGATAGCCATGCAATACATGATGGGAGGAAGAATATATACACTATTGTGGAGAATGGGATGGAGTAAACATTGTTGGCCTTGGAGGATCCTTTGAAGAGTGAAGTTTGTACGAATACTAGAATCTGTTTGGCTCATGGAAGGAAATTTCTAGATGGAATGAGACATTAGAATGTGTGTTTTTCCCTAGTGCCTAAGAAGATTGAGAATCTGGAGCATGAATAAGAACTATATGACATGGATAGAGAATGAAGAATTGAATAGACAAGTGCATGAGTTGTTGAAGAAAGGTTTCATTAGAGAAAGTTTGAGTCCTTGTGCAATAGCAACAGTATTAGCACCTAAGAAGAATGGAGAATGGAGGATGCCTACCGATTCCAAAGAAATAAACAAGATCATAGTGAAATACCACTTTCATTTGCCTAGGATGGATGTCATAATGGACTGTTTGAGTGGAGGCAAATACTTTACAAAGATAGACTTGAAGAGTGGATATCATCATATTAGGATCAAAGAAGGAGATGAGTGGAAGACAACATTCAAGACAAATGAAAGACTATATGAATGTTTAGTGATGCCTTTTGGGTTCACTAATGCACCAAGTACATTCATGAGTTTGATGAATGAGGTATTGAATAAATTCTTAGGTAAGTTTGTTATTGTATAGTTGGATGACATTCTAATTTTTAGTAAGACAAAAGAGGAGCATTTGTTGCATTTGAGACAATTTTTGCAAAGGTTGACAGAAGAAAATTTTCTGATAAATCTTAAGAAGTGTACTTTCATGAAGGATGAGTTATTTTGTTATTGGAATTGAACATAATTGATGAAGAGATGAGAAGATGACTGGTAAACTTGCTAAAGTTGATGGAGATTGTTGTCTAGATGATGTTGATATAGTTGTAAGTTGTTTGATGAATTTATTTGTGTTGTCATTGATGACAACCATGATTGTTGAGTCATCTTAGTCATCTAGGCCTATTGGTAAAGCTTGGATGGTAGAAGAATGTACTAGACAACAAAACTTCTAAGTTGGTGTAAGCTGATAAATAGGAACAGAGCAATGATCAAGACATTGTTGGACATAATGCACCACTAAGAGGGGAAGGGGGTAAATTAGTGGTGCTCTGCTCTTTCTCCTCTCTTTAGCAATCCTATGAGAGCATACTGGTTGATAGATCTAACTCAATGCAAACTTACTAGTTAGTTGGAAGACTTAACACAAATGCAATCACACAAGGTACATCTCATAAGACTATCATATACGAGGAAAACCCAAGATGGGAAAAACCTCAGTGAGCAATGTTGTTGGAGACTATTGCTCCAATCCAGCCTCACAATGAAAAACCATTGTTACAAAGTTTAGGGCACCAACCTAAGGAGCACCAACCCCTACATTGAGCTACAACTCAGTGAACATTAAGATAACTTCAATTACAAGAGTATTTGTCTTGTTACAAGTGAATCTTGCAACCTTGTCATATATCAACCTCTGTCGGTGGGATACTTTATCTTCTACACTAACTCACTTCTCTTGCTGCTCTTCACCTACTACTTCTCTATCTACCTTCTCTATAGCCTCCTTCACTTCTACTCGATTGATATGAACACTATCGATTCTTCCCTCCAACCGGTTGATTTCTTCAACAAGGTTCTCTCTCTCTCTCACTCACTTCTCTTAGATACTCGTTGAGCACTTGGCTGATTTTCTCTTTCTTGTAGAATTATCCCACTTTGCATTAGCACTATGATCTTCTCTGAAGCAGCACCTAACAATCTCTTTGGCCTTCATACTTATAGGCTCATTTTCCCACCAAATCCTAATTCAAAATTTTGATGGTTAGAGTTTCCTCACCATCTATGAGGCAAACCAAATCCAATCAGATCATGCACAATCTGACCACCTTGATGTCCATCTATTCATCTCCACCATTTTCGCATCTTCTAAAACCCATTTTCCAGATAAGGAAAAAACATGATCCTTTATCTCGACCTATATCTATCAAACTGCTATTAATACCTCTCCTATTTCCTTCTCAAGGTATTCTTTCAATCAGATCTTCTTTCTTTGATCCAGGCACCAACAACTCCCTGATTATGCTCTGTTGTTTGTTTTTCCTCGAGCCATGCACATCTGATCTAATCCACAAATCACAGGATCCATAATTAATACACACATGTCGAGATACCTAGCTCGACACTGCATATCTCCAACCTTTGCGAGCTTTCCACTTTGACACCATGTGGCATTCACATCAACCAACTACTGACTTGGCTCTTCAAGTCGATCCAGAAAGGATCACCGACCAAACACCCTACTAGTTCATTTTCTCTGCTGGTTTGCTAACCCTGTTGGTATCTCTCATTATACTGGTCAACTCTTCATGTCTGCACTTTGCTTGAGCTATCAGTGAAACATCTAAACTAGTCTCCAAACATGTATATACAAAGTGTGCTCATTCTATAAAGTGAGAGTCTTCTGGATCTGCACCTCATCCATATTACTGGTTGACTTACATATTGGTTACCACTCTTGATGACACCATGTCATCAACCTTTACAAGATTCCATCTTTGATCAAGCCATTTACCTCTGTCAAGATCTACTTGGCCTCACCCTCTTCCTAATTAGTTCAAACCATATTTCAACCAGTTTGTCTTAATGACAAACACACCACTCTTCTTTTGTACTTGCATCTCATCATGCCTTCTCTATCGATCTAGTGCATAACCCTTATCTTATGCACTTAAGGCATTCCCTCTGATCACCAGTAGATCCGATGGGAGCACACTCACTATCATTCATGCTTCACATGATGACTGCATCTTCAACCAATGGGAGTCCTATTGTTCTACAACCTTACAACATACTGGTTCATTCTTCTCTTCCAATGTTGATGTGATCCAGATAACATTCTGCCTCTTCATAAACAAACACTCAAACACCTTGTCAATTTGACATACTCTCCTAACCTTACCGGTGTTCTACAACACAAGGTGATATCCAAGATATCACATACTATACTCCTCCATAGCAGTGTTGCATATACATCTCTTCTATTGGTGGTCATCACATACCAGCTGACATCAATGACATTACAATACCAACAATCTCTCCCTTTGGCATTGATGTCAACATATGTAGTATCTGGCATACTAAAAAATCCTTCTCCCCCTTTGACAACAATGGAAAAGGACACTGTTAGTATATTATTTCTCTTTGTATGTACCAGTCACTGACAAAATACTTTCTCCCCCTTTGTCTTCATTTGATGTAACAATGACTTTGATACCATTTGTTATCTTGTCACCGGTTGTTACATCTTCTTAAGTCACAACACTTGAGATGGGGAACTTAACCATCAACTAACACTAATTGAGTATGCAGGTCTGAAACCATTTGAACTCATTTTGTAGAATGACTGATACCAATTTTTGATGTGTCAATGAATACTACTTACCTACCGGTCAACTTGCAACACCTCTACAATTTTCATCTCCTACAGTTTTAGCAATCAGTATCTTTGCAAGTTCAAGCAAGTTGTCTCTTCATTATGAGACTCTTCATGATAAACACATGAAATCCCCCTAAGTCATACATCTCAAGTTCTTATCTTCATTCAGATACAGTATCGGGAATCCAATCTTCTCCATATACTAGTTTAGTTGTGCATATGTGATCATCAGATGATCCTTCAACTCCATTGTATCCACCATATCCTATGACATGATCCTGGATTTACACAATGCCAGGCAATGTTATCATCATACCACAAATCAAACTGGTTAACCCAAAAGAATGCATGCCTTTATGAACAACCACGGGGCCCACATATATCATTTAGGTCTTTTCCTATACTACTTGATACATGAAATCCACATTCCATGTTGTCAGGGTTATTGCAATGATTTCCAACTTCATTGTCTTACATAGCCTATTTTGCATTCATGTCAGTAACATCCTACACATACAGGTTAACATCTTATGCCTATTGTTATTTACCACTTCTTGACACATGCAGTAGTGATCCATTACTGATCTGTAGGTGTGTAGTCAAGGCAGCCTCTTCACACACTTATCTTTTCATTTCCATCCTTCATACTGGCAATAGCATGTTCTTCCATGTTGCCTTCTTCACTGAGGGGGTGAATGATAATTACAGTGCGCTACTCCCCCTAAGATCATGCATCTCCTTTAGGCCTTAGGAGATATTACCTATGTGTTAAATGCACAATGTTGGTCCATGGTCCTAATCACCTGCTTCTTTTTCCATATCTACTTGGTCTCATTCTTCTTCCCTTTTTTAGGCTTGGGAGCAGGTCTCTCCTTCTTTTGCTGATAAGTCCTTCCATTTCCTGACTCTACAACACAACTAGAAGTAGAGCTATAGTAACACACAACATCCATCCCAACTTCATGTTTGGGGAATCTCTTTTCATACTGGTTAGCCCTTCTTCCTTCGATCATGCCAATTTGGTTGGTTACCAGTTTCTTTGTATTCCTTGATTGTCTGGAGCATTTTTACTCTTGTTCCAAAATGGTCTATGTTGCTTGTATCTTCTGTAACTACTTCCATGTAGAGCATGATTATTCCACCAATTGTTGTAGGATTGCAAGTTCTTCCTCTTACAATCATAACTTCTATGGCCAGGTCTATTGTAGTTAAAACATACAACATTAGCCATACCGGAAGAGGAGGCATGCAAGCTTCTACCTCTAGATGCATTATGCTTATATGCATAAAATCTATAGCCATTTGATTTATTATTCCTAGGAAGAGCACTCTATCTATTCCTAGACCTCATTTTACATTCTTCTGCCCTATGGCCATAACCTTTGCATCCAAAACAATAACCAGAGAGAGGAGGCTTATTACCTACAAACTTATTTTGCAATTCATGAGGTATTCTTACTAGTTTGGCATCTGAATTTTTCTTTCTCCGAGAATGGATCTGGGGTTGTCCATTCTCTGCAAATCTTCCATCTGTTCTCTTCTTCTGCCATGCTTGTCTTGACTTGGTGGCAGCATCATTTCTTTGTTTTCTACTGGTAGAAGCTCTTCTCCTATTCATGCTACCAATAATACTGTCTTCCCACATCTTTCCTTTTCCTTTCAGATCTGCATTGTTTCTCCATGCAACACTAGTTTTCCTCTTCATCTCTTCACCAGTTAATGTTAGGTCAACCTTCTTTATTAGAATTGCCATCATACTGGATCCTTATCTTGAACTCATTTTTATATTTCTTAAGGTCTTTCCTAAGATTCTCCATCTCTTCCTTCAGCTTCAGACACTCTTTGTCCTTTTGTTTCTACTACTATTTGGAGATCCTCACATCTTCTCTCCTTATCATCGA
This sequence comes from Cryptomeria japonica, assembly GCF_030272615.1. Lineage (NCBI taxonomy): Eukaryota > Viridiplantae > Streptophyta > Pinopsida > Cupressales > Cupressaceae > Cryptomeria > Cryptomeria japonica. Next base: position 779,818,833 of record NC_081407.1, read on the forward strand.
AGACTGATTTCAACTCACCAGTCAATCCATTTGCCTCTTCAAGTTGAGATGTCAATATGTAGATATTTTTATTTGATTCTTCAAGGCATATTCTCAACTGGTTACATTCATCATGAATTGAATCTTTGTAATTCTTAAAATCTTTTCTAACACTTTGCAGCTCATCTTGTGCACTAATCAGTTCACATTCAAGATCTACTTTGGCTTCATCTTTTTCATCACTCCCAAACACATCTTGCCGATGGGATCTATCAGTCTTGTCACATTCTGATGTGTGTGCATCACTTTTTGTCTCTTGTGCCATGAAGAGATGAGTTTCCTCTTTTTCAAAACTACAGCAACTGACGGATCTATTGTCAATACTTCCACTTGTGTCAACATTTTTGTCCTTCATGCTTCCACAATACGATTCAGCAGTGCATGGCTCATTTCCATAAAGTATATTCATTCTATCCCATAGACTCTTCATTGTTTTACATCTATCCACTTGTAAGGAGACATCACTGGTGAGCCCACTGAATATAGCCTTCATGGTTTCTTTATTACATAAGTATCTTCTTTCTTCTTCAGTGCTAGTGGGGGGACATACATTCCTAGAGAGACCATTTACAACTGCCATCCAAACATCAGAACCTAGGTTGGACAAGAAGGCTTCAATTCTACAGCTCCAAATAGCATAGCTTGAACCATCAAACAATGGAGTAGAGATTGAAACTAAACAAACCATTGTGTCCTTAGGCCAGAATCTACCCAAGATGGAGAAATCTCGTCTAGCTAGGAACCTATTGCTCTAATACCAATTGTTGGACACAATGCACCACTAAGAGGGGGAGGGGGCGAATCAGTGGTGCTCTGCTCCTTCTCCTCTCTTTAGTAATCCTATGAGAGTATATTGATTGATAGATCTAACTCAATGCAGACTTACTAGTTAGTTGGAAGACTTAACACAAATGCATTCACACAAGCGACATCTCATAACACTAGCATATATGAGGAAAACCCAAGATGGGAAAAACCTTAGTGAGCAATGCTACTAGAGACTACTGCTCCAATCTAGCCTCACAATGAAAAAGCACTGTTACAAAGTTTAGGGAACCAACCCAAGGAGAACCAACCACTGACTTTAGGATACCAACCCAAGCACCACCAACCCCTGCACTGAGCTACAACTCAGTGAATACTAAGATAACTTCAATTACAAGAGTATTTATCTTGTTACAAGTGAACCTTGCAACCTTGTCATATATCTAACTCTATCGGTAAGATACTTTAATTTCTACACCAACTCACTTCTCTTGTTGCTCTTCACCTACTGCTTCTCTGTCTACCTTCTCTATAGCCTCCTTCACTTCTACTCGACTAATATGAACACTACCGGTCCTTCCATCCAACCAGTTGATTTCTTCAACCAGGTTCTCCCTCTCTCTCACTCACTTCTCTTAGATACCCATTGAGTACTTGGCTAATTTTCTCTTTCTTGCAGAAGTATCCCACTTTGCATTAGCACTATGATCTTCTCTCAAGAAGCACCTAACAATCTCTTTTGCCTTCATACTTATAGGCTCATTTTCCCACCAAAGCCCAATTCAAAATTTTGATGGTTAGGGTTTCCTCACCATCTACAAGGAAAACCAAATGCAATCAGGTGTTGCACAATCTAATCACCTTGATGTCCATCTATTCATCTCCGCCATTTTTGTACCTTCTAAAACACATTCTCTAGATAAGGAAAATGATCCTTTATCTCAAATTGCTATTAATACCTCTCCTATTTCCTTCTCAAGGTATTCTTTCAATCCAATCTTCTTGCTTTGATCCAGGTGCCAACAACTCCCTGATTCTGCTCTGTCATTCGTTCTTCCTCGAGCCATGCACATCAGATCTGATCCAAAAATCATGGGATCCATAATTAATGCACACCTATTGAGATACCTAACTCAACACTGCACATCTCCAACCTTTGTGAGCTTGCCACTTTGACACCATGTGGCATTCACATCAATCAACTATTGACTTGGCTCTTCAAGTTGGTCTAGATAGGATCACTAACCAAACACCCTATCGGTTCCTTTTCTCTACTAGTTTACTAACCCTGCTAGTATCTCTCATTATACTGGTCAACTCTTCATGTTTGCACTTTTCTTGAGCTATCGGTGAAACATCTAAACTAGTCTCCAAAAATGTATATCCAAAGTGTGCTCATTCTATAAAGTGAGAGTCTTCTTGATCTGCACCTCATCCATATTACCGGTGGACTTACATACTGGTTACCACTCCTAATGACACCATGTCATCAACCTTTAAAAAATTCCATCTTCAATCAAGACACTTACCTCTGTCTAGATCTACTTGGCCTCGCTCTCTTCTTGATCAGTTCGGACAATATTTCAACTGATTTGTCTTAATGACAAACACACCACTCTTCTTCTCTACCGGCATCTCATCATGCCTTCTCTGTCAGCCCAGTGCATAACCTTGACCTTATGCAATTAAGGCATTCCCTCTAATCATCATTAGATCTGATGGGAGCACACTCACTATCGTTCATGCTTCACATGATGACTACATCTTCAATCGGTGGGAGTCTTGTTGTTCTGCAACCTTACAGCATACCAGTTCATTCTTCTCTTCCAGTGTTGATGTGATTCAGATAAAATTCTTCCTCTTCATCACAAACAAACACTCAAACACTTTGTCCATTTGACATACTCTCCTAACCTTACCGGTGTTCTACAACACAAGGTGATATCCAAGAGACCATATCTTGTACTCCTCCATAGCAGTGTTGTACATACATCTCTTCTATCGATGGTCATCCCATACCGGTTGACATCGATGACAACACAATGCCAACAGACATCACTATGGATTATTTGTCAAGAGTTATATGTTGCGGTGTGAAATATATATTTGTGACATTGGCATCAGTCCATGATTGCAACCGCATGAGCGAATTCATTATATTGAGTGAGTTGTGATTGACTATCATAAATTCTTGAAGAAGAATGTCTATTGGTAATAGATCTTTGATCGGTAATGATTTATGGTTTGGTAGTAAATCTTATCATGTTCATAACTTAGTGATGATGTGTCAAAAACCATGTGTAATGATAAGATTTCTTTTGAGAGCATACAAGGATCCTATTTCCTGGGAAACAACAAAGTGCTTAGTCGAATGTGACAAGGGTTTGATTGCTTATGAAATCGATGTGGGGTGATGTGTGGTGATCATTCAACTATGTAAATTATCTTGAAAATTATTGTAATGATCTATAATGTATTTTGGCATACTGTTTTGTAATGCTAGATATAAATTCAATGTATTTTGAATGTTGCCAGAGTTTTGTAACTGACCTAGTTGAAAGAGTATTTAGGTCAAGTTTGAGAAGAGATTTTGTGTCAATGGTTTTGAGAAGAAGAGTGTGTCAAACTAAATTGAAGAGTCTACATGTGAGAAGCATAATTAAGCTTAAAAGGATCTGTAATAGAAAGCAAGGAAGTCCTAAGACCATATCATTTACCTATTGTTTCCTAACAGTTCCAAAAAATTGAAATCCCTTAACTGGATAGACTTTAACAGGTCTTATTTGTAAATCCCTTGATAGGGTGGCTCATTAGCTTGAGTTCTATATCCTCGAGCAAGGTTGCTCCTAATAGAGCTAAGGTTTAAATCCCTTCATCAAGTGACTCCTAACAGGGTCTTCTCTTAACCGGGCATATTGTAAAGCACCTAATTGCGCTAGGCCTTTAATCTAGGGCATTCCAAAATAGTGTAAATATTTTATGGATGCTAACTCCCATCCTAGTTTTTCCCATTTTTATTTCCACATGAGAAATATCTATGTTCATGTTGTGGATGGATTATTGAGTTATTAATTTGATGTCTTTACTATGTTTTCTTAATGATGAACACTTAAGTACCTACCGGTAATAATTTGGTAAATCTGGTATGAAGACTATTTGATTAGTTACCAACACTAGTTTTTGAAGTATTTTCAAAGTTGTTTAACTACTGATTCAACCCCCCCCCCCCTCTTAGTAGTTATTGAATCCTCATAATAACAATTGGTATCAAAGAACTAGGTCCTCTTTGTGCGGAAGCTTGGTTGCTTGAGGTAAAGATCCAAGATGATGATGAGCGAGGGTCCTAAGTTTACAAAGGACAACTACATAATATGGAGTGACATAATGAATATCTACATCAAAGGAATGGGGCCACATTTCTAGTTGCATGTTGAAAATCAGTATTCACCTCCTACCGGTACTCTGATTATAGATCAACTCAAAGAGAATCAAGAGAATATTCAAATATTGAAAGCCATTGTAAGTACACTTTCTGATTCTGAGTATATTGATGTCCATGGTTTAGAAATTTCCTATGAAGTGTGGGAAAATTTGAAGGTAATCTATGGTAGAGATGAGCATGTGCAAAAATCTAAAGAGGAAATTCTTAGACGTAAGTTTGACGACATGAAGACAATGGAAGGAGAAAACTTCACATAGTATGGTCAAAGGATAAAAGAGGTAGTTGGAGGAATAAAAAGTGTTGGTGGAACCATTACAAAAGACACATTGGTGAGTAAATATCTTACAACTTTATTGCTTGCCTATGCTATTAGAGTATCTGCTATCCAAGAACTGAGATTAGACAACAACGATAAAGTTAAAGTTGATTCTTTGATAGGAAAGCTTACTTCTTTTGAGTTAAATAGCTTTGATAATAGTGTGCCTAAAGAAGAATCTGATTTCAAAGCATCTATATCTAATGCACCCAAAAGAAAAGGAAAGGATGTGTATAGGTCAAGTAATCATGGAGGTGATAATGAATAAATGGATGATGAAAGCAACCTGATGGATTTTGAAGTTTTACTAGCTAAGAGACTTCCTAGAGGCACCGGTAAGTACAAAGGCAATCTTCCTCTTAAATGATTCTCATGTAACAAGATAGAACATATTGATGCTAATTGTCCTAACAATGATCAGAAAGAAAAATTTAGAAAGTTTAAAGGAAGATGAAAGAAATAATGTTATGTTGTAGTTGATGAAGGTGTTATCGATGAGGAATCTGAGGATGAAGATAATGAGGAGATTGTTTTTGTAGTAGTTAAGGAAGATCTCTTTGACAAGAAAGCTTTAGTGTCTTATATTGACAATAGTGATGAGTGGGTTATTGATAGTGGTTGCTCACACCACATGACCAATGATAAGAACAAGTCCATTTCACTTGAAGAATTTGATGGCAGAGTAGCTATATTTGGTAACAATTCACCATGTATGGTAAAAGGTAAAGGATTAATCTCTTTGAATGGTAAAAGTAATGTTAATAATGTATATTGGGTTGAAGGATTAAACCATAACTTGTTGAGTGTTGGTCAGTTGAATGATAAAGGTTATCATCTCCAGTTTAAGAATGTAGTGTGTGGGATTTTATGATGCAAAGGAGAACTAATTGCTACTGGTAAATAGAAAAAAGGTAACTTATTTCATTTGAATACTAATGTTAACAGTTGTTTGGCTGCTAAAGTTGAAGACAGTTGGTTAAGGTGTTGGCTCCCAAAATAAACGAGTTTACACTACTACAAGGTAGAGACCAAGTTGATTCCTCCAAATACATACGGAAAGTCACTTCCAACTATCAATATCCATCAAGCTTGGACCAACTTCAACAAGGATACAAGATCCTTCTACACTCTGGGCTCTGTAGAACCGGAGAGGGTGATCCATTCAATGAACTTCATGTTCGCTACAACAATATTAATAAATGTATTGAAAACAAAGTAGATTGTCTCATAAAAGGACTCAAAAGAAAGGGAGAATGCTCGAGGATGGAAATTCCTTCAGTGATCCTCAACCTTAGGCAGGAGCATGAGATGGGTAGGACAACTTTCAGAAAATACATGAAAACTTGACAATGATATTTTGGTATTTTAAAAGATTTGTAGAGATTCATCATTTAAGACCAAAACAAGGCTGATAAATAAAGCCAGTTACAAGTAGTGATTAGTGCCTTACTCCATTGGGCACCTGAAAGATATAAAATGTAAACCTAAGAATATGACAGACTTTGACCTGATGACATAAAATCTAAGATGATACTGCCTTACAATATATCTCATTTGTGATCCCAACCCAAAACTACTTATCTATAATCCTCGCACAAGCCCTATCATTCTGCCACTATATTTAAGCAATTTAATTAACCCCTTGGGCTGAAGCATAAACAAAAAGCTACATACATCATAATAATGCACTAAATTAAGTAAACCCTTAATTGATTTTATTTAAAAATTGATAAAATCATGCAATGTAGAGAAAAGAATCAGAATTTTGTTTTATTTAAATAAAATGATATCTCTGTCACAAGATAAAATTTACATATGACTCCTTCAAGAGCCTATGCAGTACTTGACAGTAAAACATTTTGTTATTTACTTTGTAAAATAATTTCCAACTTGTTAGCTTCACCTAGACTCACTACTGGAAACAAACTAGGAAAAAACCACAAGGAACAAAAACTGAACCTATCAGACATTCCTCACTGAATCTGAACCCTTCTTCTGGCCATGATTTCTATTTTAATAGAAGAAAGGGAGCAAGAAGCTTGCAGCCAGAAGACACATGTCAATGTCAAATTCAATCTTGACAATTAGGCCTAAAAGGCTGTATGCAATTCTATTACAAAAATATTTCCATACCCATGTACTGGCGCCTATGAATCATCGTTCTTAACTAAAAATTGGTAGGAGAGAAACCTTGTGAGCCATGTTGTTATCACCCTGACACCTTTAGATCAAGTGTGAGATGTTGTGCTTCTGTACTATTGAGATTTTCCCCTCTAGAAAAGGAAAATGGGTCCTGACAAGAAGGAAAGTCGCCTCTAAACTAGAGGAAGAGCTTCAACCTTCATGCCTAGGATCAAGGAAAGTGGAAGGAGGAGCTACAGGGGAAACATAATATGTTGGGGAGGGGTCATATCTTCCATGTAGCCACATGGATTATTTTCTATCAATCCCTACCCAGACATGTTTCTTTTTCATTCCTTTGTGGGCTCTCTCTCAGAACCCTTGCCATATAGCGACAGACTAGAAGTAGAGGTTGTGCCACGCATGACCTTCCTTCATAAGAAAAGGCTTTCATGCCCCCTTTTGTAATCCTCCCCACTTTCACATCCCCTTTGAAACTAGACATACTCTCACATGAGAGAAAACATCCATTCGGTATCACAGAGCATATAGCAACTTTACTTACAACCTTGCTCAAACATCACTCCCCTTGTAGAAGAAAAAATTGCACTCAAAAAATAGAAAGGCTTCATTTTCTCCTACCAGTTTAGTCACCACCTTGTTGTATTTATAGTTAAAAACACTTAATCTCATCATCCCTATTTGTAAAATATCATCACTCAGGTGCTCTTAATTCAACCTGCCAGGTATGGACACTAGAAATCATGCATATCACATCCACTGTATCTTCCTGTCAAGATTCACCTTATGCGAGTGATTTTATCTTGATTTTATTCTTCCATGGGTGTATAGTCTTCTGCTTCAGGATTCCTATCAATAAGAAAATCTCTAAATTCATCAGAGAACTCATGATCCATCACACCTAAACCTAAAGTTATCCCAATCCTTTCACATCTTTGAGATATTATCCCTACCTTGTCAAATCAGTCCTTTGCTAAATAGAAAAATTTGAAAGTGATCCTCCTAAACTGAGCCAACATATAAATCTCCCAACTTGTCATTAATCATCCCAAATCGACAAGTCTACATCCTATTCACCCTATCTCTCACGCATGAGATACGACCAATGTCTTTAGTGATCCTTCCTAATTTCACATTTGAAACTCAAACACAGATCTTACCCAACCTAGCAAATCAATTATCATTGTTTGTCGATGTGGCATTTGACCTTCCATCTGTATCAGCGGACCCATGAAATCATGACTAATCAGCACCATATCATCTTTCAACCAGACTCTATCAACAACCCCACCGTAGGTCTTTCCTAGTCAACTTGAGACACATGGCATCATCTCATGATGCGATGGTCTATAATTTCCTTGCAACTTCCATCATGGGGATTTGGGGGCCGTTAGATCTGTTCACACTTTACTGCTCTGCATAATGCGCATCAACACTTTCAAAATTAAAAGTCGGGCACCTTTTTCCTTAGGACATAACATTTCCATCATCTTGAACATGTTCCAATTGATAGAATTGTTAGTAAACCATTTTTTACCACCTGAGAACCGGTAACACAAGGTTTCAACAAGCTACACCACCAACTTTGTCATTTTCTGGAGAAGACACATGGCATCATCTCGTGATACCATGATCTTTATCTCCCTCGCACTTTCAACCATGGGGAAGTGCAAACCCTCAAATATGTTCTTCTTTTATCAACCAGCCGAAATACTTAGAATTTTAGACTTAGGAAAAAAGTGGACACAGACATAAATATTAAAAGAGCGAGTATAGGGAAATTTTTACACACAACTTTTGGAAGATCGTTTCATAAACTGGTCCACTACCACTTATCACTTAAGGAATGAAATGGCCCTGCCCATGGTAAACAACCTTTGGCCTTAGTGGGAAAAAGTAACCATGAAATGTATCATTGCTAGGGTTTTCTTCAAAAAATATAAGAAATTTTGATAAACCCCAAACCCTAGACCTTACACCTTGACAGAGAATGCGAATGAAACCAGAGAAATCAATATTTAAGCTCAAAATTGAAAATTCTCATGAAATCAATTTTCAAAGCTATTATATGGAATATAAGATTTTTTAATGTGAATTTTGATAATATGGTTAAGGTTAGCAAATCAAATATTCTTAGAGGTATACCACAACTAGTTAAACCAGACAATGTGATTTTTAAAGAATGTCAGTTGGGTAAGAGACTACTTCTTCTTTTAAGAGAAATCATTTTATTTTGAGAATATTTTAGATTTGGTGTACACTAATTTATGTGGTCCTCAAGGACTAGAAGTTTTCAAGGTGATAGGTATTTCATGATATTTACTGATGATTACTCAAGAATGATGTGGGTTACTTTCTGGAAGGAAAATTCTGAAGCTTTTAGCAAGTTTAAGGAGTTCAAAGCCTTATTGGAGAAAGAAACCAGTAAGAATCTTAAGTTCCTGAGATCTGACCCGGGTGGAGAATTCACATCTACAGAATTTGTGAAATACTATGATGAGAATGGAATCAAGAGACAACTATCTGTACCAAGGACACCATAGAAGAAAGGAGGAACTCAGCCATAGTTGAGGTAGCTAGAACAATGTTGATACAAGGAGATGTACCTAAAATGTTTTGGAGAGAAGCTTTGAGCATTGCAGTATACACAATGAACTATTATTGGTTAAGAAAGGTAATGATAAAACACCCTATGAATTATGGCATGGTTATACTCCTAATGTTGGTTATTTCAAAGTCTTTGGCAACAGGTGTTACATAAAGAGAGATGAGTATATAGGTAAGTTTGATCCTAAGAGTGATGAAGGAACTTTCCTTGGCTATTAAACTAAGAAAAAAACATTCAAGTGTTTTAATAAAAGAACTAATAAAATTGTGAAAAGTGTTAATGTAAAATTTGATGAGTATTCTGACAAATCTAATGGTACCAACAAGTATGATGTAGTTGAAAAATAGAAGATAGTGATCATTGAACTAGAGATTCAGATTGATGCTAAGGAGAACAATATGGAGGATAGTGCTCAACCGGTAGATGAAGAAGATGAAGATGATGAACAAGAAAAAACTTCTATACCAAAACCGATTATACCTAGATATGTTAAGTTGAATCACTCAGCAGATCAAATAATTGCTGACAAGAATGTGGGAGTACAAACAAGAAGACATATCAGAGAAAGTGTTTGTCTGATTTCCATAATTGAACCGAAGACAATAAGAGAAGCTATCAAGGATGATGATTGGATAAAGGCTATAAATGAAGAGCTTGATCAAATAGAGAAGAACAACACTTGGTCACTTGTCCTGAGATCAGCTGATAAAAATGTGATTGGTACTAAGTGAGTGTTTATAAATAAATAGAATGAAGATAATGAAGTGGTTAGGAATAAGGCAAGACAAGTTTGCAAAGGATATGCAGAAGAAGAAGGTGAAGATTATGGAGAAACCTTTACACCAGTTTCTAGACATGAAGGAGTTAGAATTCTACTTACATTTGCCAAATTTAAAGGATTCAAAGTTTACCAAATGGATGTTAAGTGCATTTTTAAATGGAATCCTAGAAGAAGAGGTTTATATTGAACAACCGGATCGGTTTGCATTGTGTAAAGACAAGGATATGGTATGAAAACTACATAAAGATTTGTATGGATTAAAGAAAGCTCCAAGAGATTGGTATTAGAGACTCCATTCACATTTGATAAAAATTGGATTTTAGAGAACCAGTGAGGATAACAATATTTACTTGAAGACAGAAGGAGATAAGTTATTGATTGGAGAATTATTTGTAGATGATGTCATATTTGGAGGAGATGATGATATGAGTCTAAATGTTGTAAAAGAGATGGAAAAGGAGTTTAAGATGTCTCTGATAGGTGAGATTAAATTTTTCATTGGCTTGTAGATCCAATCGATGAAAGGTTGTATCTTTATCAGTCAGTCCAAGTATGTGGAGGTATTGAAAACCTTTGGGATGGAAAACTCTAAACCAGTTGGAACTCCCATGGTTATAGGTTGAAAACTATCAAAACAAGATGATTCAGATCTAGTAGATGAATCTGATTATGGATCTATGATTGGAAAATTGCACTATGTTGTTCATAGTAGACCAGATATTGCTCAAGCAATTGGTATTGTCACTAGATTTCAGAAAATTCCTAAAGAGACTCACATGGTGGCAATGAAGAGAATTTTTAGATATCTTAGAGGGACTATTGATTATGGACTATGGTATCCATACAAAGGACATTTATCTTTGCAGGTATTCACTAATGTTGATTGGGTAGGTAATGTAGATGACCCGAAGAGCACAATCGATGGCGCATTCTTTCTAGGAGGAAGACTGGTATCTTGGACCAGTAAGAAACAAAGTTGTACTTATGTCTACATCAAAAGCAGAGTATGTGGCTACATACATGAATTGTACAGAAGATATATGGATGAGACATGTATTGGAAGGATTCATGGAGACTATGACAAAACTGGTGGTGATATATTGTGATAACACAAGTGCTATAAATATTTCTGTGAATTTGGTATTGTGTGCTAGGACTAAACATATGGAACTAAAGTATCATTTTTCTAAGCAAGAGAGTGTAGGAGAAGACAATTAGGATGGAGCATGTATCTAGTAAGGAGACATTAGGAAACATATTCACTAAGCCATTTCCTAAGGCTACCTTTGAATATCTCAGAGGCAACCTAGGGGTCATAACCCTACCTAAGGTCAACTAAGATGTTGTTGAAGCATCAATCCAGTGGACTTATTGAAGATTTTTCACTATGGATTGATGAAGGATGGGCTACTCCTCAGGGGGAGTAGTTGAGATGAAGAAATTAGAAGTAGCAGAGAGAAAGGAATTGTTTTTTAGTAGAAGCTATGACACTTTCCATGTTTGGAATTATTGTCAAAGGGGGAGAATAACAATAAAGGGAGAAGAAAAGAAAAGGAGGAGAAGGATAGTGAAAACAAGTGCAATAGTCATAAAAGGAACTCTGATAATTTTGCATAATGAGTCTTTGGGTGTTGCCTATTGATATCTTGATGTTTCCATTAATGCCAAAGGGGGAGATTATTGGCATTGAACATAATTGATGAAGAGATGAGAAGATGACCAATAAAGTTATTGTTGGCATAACTGGTAAAGTTTGTAAATTTGATCAAGATTGTTGGCTAGATGATGTTGATATAGCTGTAAGTTGTTTGATGAATTTATTTGTGTTGTCATTAATGGAAACCATGTTTGCTGAGTAATCTAAGTCATCTAGGCCTATCGGTAAAGCTGATTGGTAGATGAATGTGTTAGACAACAAAACTGCTAAGTGGACGTAAACCAGTAAATAGGAAGATGATCAAGACACTGATATAGATGATTAGTGAAGAGATTTTATGACATGGCATATATATTTGTGACATTGGCATGAGTCTGTGATTGCAACCACTTCAGGAAATTCATTATGTTGAGTGAGTTGTGATTGACCATCATAAACTTTGCAAAGAAGAATGTATATCAGTAACAAATCTTTGACCAGTAATGATTTGTGGTTTGGCAGTGAATCTTATCATGTTCATAACTTAGTGATAATGTGTCAAAAACCATGTGTAATGATAAGAAGTTGTTTGAGTGTGTACAAGAATTGGATTTCTTGGGAAACAACAAAGTGATTAGCAAAATGTGGCAAGGGTTTGATTGCTTATCAAATCGATGTGCAGTGATGTGCAATGCTCATTCAATAGTGTAAAATATCTTGAAATTTGTTGTAATCATCTATAATGTATTTTAGCAAGTGTTTTTGTTGTGCTTCATGTAAATTCATCGTATTTTGAATTTTTCTAGGGTTTTCTAACTGACCTAGTTAAAAGAGTATTTAGGTCAAGTTTGAGAAGAGATTTTGTGTTGGTGGTTTTGAGAAGAAGAGTGTGCCAAACCAAATTGAAGAATTTGCATGTAAGAAGTAGAATTAAGCTGAAAAGGATCTGTAATAGCAAGCAAGGAAGTGTTGAGACAAGATCATTTACTTGGTGTTTCCTAATAGTTGTAGTAGATTGAAATCTTTTAACCAGGTAGACTTTAACATGTCTTATTTATAAATCCTTTGACCAAGTGGCTCATTATCTTGAGTTCTAAATCCTCTAACAAGGTTACTCCTAATAGGGTAGAGCTCCTAATAGAGCTAAGGTTGAAATCCCTTCACCAAGTGACTCCTAATAGGGTCTACACTTAACTAGGCAAATTGTAAAGCTCCTAACCAAGCTAGGCATTTAACTAGTTGCATTCCAAAAGAGTGCAAATATTTTATGGGTGTTCATTCCCACTGTGTTTTTTCCCATTTGGGTTTCCACATGAAAAATCTTTGTGTTCATGTTGTGGATGGATTGTTGAGTTATTCATTTGATGTCTTTACTATGTTTTCTTAATGATGAATACTTAAGTAGCTACCGGTACTAGTTTGGTAAATATGGTTTGAAGACTATTTGATCAGTTACTGGTACTAGTTTTTTATGTATTTGTAGAGTTATTTAACTATTGATTCACCCCACCCTCCCTCTCAGCAGTTATTAGATCTTGAATAATAACTGTCTATTTGGCATTTGTGATATCTAAGGATGGTTTGAAGATGCACCATGAGAAAGTAAAAGCAATTGTTGAATAGCCTACACCAAAAAACATTAGAGAGGTAAGATCATTTCATGGATTGGCTAGTTTCTACTAGAAGTTTGTTAGAAATTTCAATTCAGTTTGTAACCTTATGACTAAGACAATGAGGGGAGATAGGAAGGAGTTAAAGTGGACCACTAGAGCAAACAAAAATTTTGAACTATTGAAGCAGAAAGTGACAGAGCATCCTTTGTTAGCTTTATCGAATTTCCATAATGTAGATTGTGATGAAAGTTGAACAATAATAGGAGTAGTCTTGATTGAGGAAGAGAGAGCAGTAGCTTATTTCAATGAGAAATTGAATGATTCCCGAAGGAGATATTCAATGTATGATCAAGAATCTCATGTCATAGTTCAATCCTTGTAGAAGTGGAGACATTACCTATTACCTAAGGAGTTTGTGTTGCATATGGATCATCAAGCTTTGTAGTTTTGAATAGTCAAAGTAAGTTGAATCTGAGACATATGAGATGGGTAGAGTTTTTGCAAAGTTACATCTTTATGTTGAAACATAGAAGTGGGAAATCTAAGAAATTTGTTGATGCATTCAGTAGGAGAAGGAATTTGCTAACATAGATGAGAGTAATAGTATTAGGATTTGGGGAATTGTAGACCTTCTATAATGATGACCCAAATTTTATAGAACCTTGGAGAGAATGTAGAGAATCCATTATGGTAGATAGAATCAAGTGGTTTGATTACTTCATTCATGATGGGATGTTATTCAGAGGAATTTAGTTGTGCATACCAAAGAGTTCTATGAGGGAGAATCTGATAAAGGAGAAATATAGTGGAGGATTAGTTGGACACTTTAGTGTTGATAAAATGGTAGCAATTGTGAGTGAGCATTACTTTTTGCCTCAAATCCATAAGGATGTTAGGAAATATGTGCAAAGTTGTAGAGTTTGTCAAGTTACAAAAGGTAGTAGCATGAATATGGGATTGTATAAACCTTTGACAGTACTGAAAAGACCTTGGGAGGATATAAGAATGGATTTCATACTAGGATTTATCTAAAACATTGAGAGGAATGATTCTATATTTGTGGTAGTCGATAGATTCTTGAAGATGGCTCATTTTATACCTTGTAAGAAAACATTAGATGTAGTACATATAGAAGACCTATTTTTCAAGGAAGTAGTGAGATTGCATGGATTACCTAAGAGCATAGTGCTGGCATTCTACTCTCTTATGAGAATAGTTGATGTTGTCATTGATGGAAACCAACTGGAAACTCATCGGTAATTGGTTTCTACATGCCCGACATCACAAACTTCTTACACTGGCAGACACCGGCACCGACAAGCACTTACACTAGCATTCAAATTACATTGGCAACAAAGTGATAGTTCTGATACTTAATGTTAAGTACAGATTCCAAGCTAATAAGATGAGAGGGGGCAATGAATCATAAAAAAATAATCTTCCATAAAAACATCAAATTCAACCTTGGTAACATATACTTCAGTAATATAACCAAAATTGTTAAACATGCAAACTCAAAAGCATATAAACATCATAACACTCATAACAGCAGATTTAACGTGGAAACCCAAATAGGGAAAACCCACTATGGGATTTCGAACCCACTAAGAAATATACTCTACTAGAGTATGCTTGGTTAAAAACAAATCATGTTAAAGATTACAAACACATTGCTAGATGTGACCCGGTTAAGGGATTTCCCTCAGATCTGTTAGGATCTTCACCTTGTTAGAAGTGACCTTGTTAAAGGATTTCAAACACTCAATCAGAATGTCACCTTGCTAGAGGGTTTTACAAATAAGACTGTTAGGTCCACTCGGTTAAGAGAATTTCTGTCACTTTACAAAATAACAATAATAAAAATCTATCTGCAACATCACATCTAAAATGATAAAGCGGATTCTTATTTGCTCAATACAATATAGACATAGAACTAATCTTGTCCATTTGTTGGGCTCTATACTCTGTTATTCAAAATAGGTCTTCAAGCTTTAGTGCTCGGTAATCACTATGTAGCATCCCTGTGCATACACTTGCCCGCATACATTTTTTATCAACAGTTCCTTATTTATAAACAATTTTCCAACTGCTTAATCTCCTTGATCACATTTCCCATGATCAATCATAGCCATTAGATCTTCAAACTTTGACTAGGTTCAATGTATCCTTTGATCTGAAAATGTTTTACCCCACCTTGGAACTTGCATACATTTCTTGGAACTTGTGCTAGGGTATTGCAGTTCAACCTAAGTTGTAGATCTTCCTGCCAATTTTCGTTTGCCATAGATTCTTTAGCAAACTTCATTCATGGCATACCAATCATTTAATCATAGCTAGCTCATCAAATTCCTTCATTAAATAATGCATGTAATCATTTAATGCATTATGTTATTACTCGGTTGCAACTCGATAAATACTAAACTTCACTCGGTAGACATACCGCCTTCATTAACTGATAGCGATAACCTTAGGGTTTACCGACTAGGTTCTTTGCTCAGTAACATAGTGTAGTATTAACCTTACAATCAATAACATATGTATGATATCAAAACAATCTAAACATCATGATCTCATCATTATCTAACTCGGTAATAGTTGCCCATTGAATAACTTATTTCTCCCCTTATTCATCATATTCTTTCTATGTCTTTTACCAATATCTTTATACTCATCAAATCATACTTCTCAAGATATGGCAACATCATACTGAATTAGAAAATCAATTTCTTAATATCAATGACAAAATAATAATATTAAGATAGTAAAACATCCTTGATCAGTTATATCCATAATCATCAACAACCTTCTCAATATCCTTATTGAAATGCCAATAATCTCTCCTTGTCTATTATGATGCCAACAATCTCCCCCTTTAGCATTGATGGCAAAACCAATTGATTTGACCTAATTGATTCAAATTGCTGTGAGATTATGAAATGCTGAAATGCTCTCCCCTTGTCATCAAAATCATCCCCCATACATTAGTCTTCTCCTCTTTTCTCTCCAGTCTTTCTTTTCTTTAGTCTTCTCCCCCTTTGACAACAATGCCAAAAACTAAAGAACTAAAACATAATTTCTTCCTGTATGAAGTGATTTCCTGCTATTGTGTGTCAAATTAGTCTCCGTCAGAGCATTTTGTCTTCAATTCTTGTTCCGTGTATTATTTCCTGCACACCTTTATAAAACCTCCTAAAGTGTGTAAATCAGCATCAACTCCTTAAAAGATATTCTTTAGAGTCATCAAATTGATGCTTTCACCAAACTCGGTCAGTGAATAGAAGGTAGGGGTAGGGGTAGGAGCCCTAACTTACTTTTGAGATACTCAAAAGTGTCCCTTGGTAGTGGCTTGGTGAAGATATCTACTATTTGTTCCTTTGTGCTAACATATTCCAACACCACTTTTTTCTCTTGATCTTCTTCTCTAAGATAATGATATTTGATAGAGATGTGCTTTGTCTTAGAGTGCATAACAAGATTCTTTGAAATGTTAATGGCACTAGTATTGTCACAGAATATAGTTACTGGCTTAGTAACTTTCTCATTTATACCTTCCAATAGTTGTTTGATCCATGCTATGTTGGTGCAATTCAACACTGCAGCAACGTATTCAACTTCTCTTGTTGACTGTGAAACACATCCTCGTTTCTTGCTAATCCAACTCACTAGTCTTTCTCCTAAAAAGAAAGCTCCTCCACTTGTGCTTTTCCTGTCATCAATGTTGCCTGCCCAATCAACATTAGTATAAACTTTTAAATCAAAGACATTTCCATTCTGATATACTAAGCCATAATCCTCAATGCCTTTCAAGTATCTGAAAATTCTCTTGATTGCTATCATGTGTGTTTCCTTAGGATCTACAGAGAATCTTGCAACTATACCTATTGCATGTGCTATGTCTGGCTTACTGTGAACAACATATTGTAGCTTTCCAATCATGGATCGGTAAATTTTCTCATCAATAGATGCAGATTCATCATTCTTTGATAGTTTATAGTTGGCAGCCATAGGAGTACTTACTGGTTTTGAATCCTCCATTCCAAATTTCTTCAAAATTTCCTTTATGTACTTCGATTGAGTAATGAAAATCTCATTTTTCATTTGCAATATCTATAAACCTATAAAATACTTTATCTCACGATTAATGACATCTCAAATTCTTTGCTCATTTCATTTCCAAATTTCTTACATAGAGAGTCATTTCCACAAAAGATAATATCATCATCAAATATGGTTGAGATTAGTATTCCATTTTCATCATTCTTCATGTACATATTTTTGTTTTCACTTGTCCTTATAAAACCAATCTTGATTAAATAAGAGTGCAATCTCTCATACCATGCTCTAGATGCTTGTTTCAAACCATATAAGGCTTTGTTCAATTTACATACTTGATCTTTATTCTTGTCTTCAACAAATCCTTCAGGTTGTTCAATAAAAACAACTTCTTCTAATATACCATTCAGAAATGCAGATTTGACATCCATTTGATATACCTTGAAATTTTTGAAAGCAGCATATGCCAACAATGTTCTTACTCCTTCAAGTCTAGTCACAGGTGCAAAAGTTTCACCATAGTCAATTCCTTCTTCTTGAGCATAACCATTGCAAACTAGTCTTGCTTTATTTTGAATGACCTCACCTTTTTCATTCAGCTTATTTCTGAAAATCCACTTTGTACCGATTACATTTTTGTCCTTCGGTCTTGGGACTAGTGTCCATGTGTCATTCTTCTTGATTTGATCAATCTCTTCTGTCATAGCATTTATCCAATCTTCACTGTTAAATGCCTCTTTCACTATTCTCGGTTCAAATTCAGATATTAGACATGTGTTCTATTTCAGTTTGTTCCTTGTCATCACTGGATCATCTTTATCTCCTATAATCTAACTTGATGCATGATGTCTTCTGACAAACTTGGCTAATACAGGCTCGATAGGCTCTGTATGATTTTCTTCATCACTCGGTAACTGGATATTCTCTTCATTTCCTTCTACAATTTTCTCGGTAAGACTTGTCGGTTGAACATAGACAAATTCATCATAATCTTCTGGTTCTTTGGAGTTTTCTTCATCATTTCTTTCTGCAAATTCCTCAATTTTCACATTTGCACTTTCTCCTATTCTGTTAGATGATTTGATCAGACATTTAAATGCTTTACTTCTAGAAGAATAACCAAGAAATGTTCCTTCTTCACTTTTCTGATCAAACTTGCCATTTCTATCATCTTTGTGTACATAGCATCTACTTCCAAAGATTTTGAAATAACTTACATTAGGTTTCTTGTCATACCAAATTTCATATGGTGTCTTCAAAGTTCCTTTCTTTAGTTGTACTCGGTTCAGGGTGTAAACTGTTGTGCTTATTGCTTCTCTCCAAAATGTTTGTAGCACTTTCTTTTCAATCATTAGGCTTTTGGCACAATCCACAATAGATCTATTTCTTCTCTCAGCAATTCCACTTTGTTGTGGAGTTCTCAGTGCGGAGACTTGTCTTTTAATACCATGATCATTGCAGAATAAGTTGAACTCATCAGATGTGAACTCTCCTCCTCTATCTGATCTAAGACATTTCAGTTGTCTTCCTATTTCATTTTCAACTCTAACCTTGTACCATTTAAACATTTGAAAATCTTTTGATTTTTCTTTTAAGAACATTACTGACATCATCCTTGAGTAATCATCCACAAATAATATGAAATATTTATCACCATAATAACTTTGAACTTTCATAGGACCATAAAGATTAATGTGCACAAGATCTAAAATTCCCTTGGAAGTGTAGGACTTACTTGTAAAGTTTGATCTTGTCATTTTACCCATCTGGCATCCTCGGCATATAGCATTCTCAGGTTTTTCCAAACTTGGTAGACCTCTTACTTTGTGCTTCTTACTTATTTTGATCAGATTATCAAAATTGCATGACAAAACCTTTTATGCCATAACCATGTATCATCTATCTTTGCATACAAACATTTATTCTGTGTTGAGTCAAGGTGAAATGTGTTACCTTTTATTTGTGTCCCAATAGAAGCTAACTTTCCATGCTTGTCATGAACTTTGACAATTCCTTTATGAAATTCTATTCGATATTCTGTATTGTTTAGCTATGCTACACTCAACAAATTATATTTCAAACCTTCAACCCAATAAACATCATTGCATCTTGCATTGTCAAGAAGTGTTATGGATCCTTTACCTTTTACCGAACATGGTGCATCATTACCAGATCTTACATAGCCTCCATCATAGTCTTCTAACATAATAAACTTGTGTTTATCACCTGTCATGTGATGTGAGCATCCACTGTCTATGATCCAAGAATCATTAGTATTTATGTGAGATATTAGGGATTTTTCTTCATACCTTTCTTCATCTGATCCATCTTTGATAGCCACATAAACTACTTCCTCTGTATCAATTTCATCTAATTTATCATCATTGGATTCCTCATCAGCTATTAAACATGACTTTCTATCTCTTCTTCTGAAGTCTCGATGTCCTCTGTAATGATTATCTTTCTATCTATCATCTCGGTAATCTCTCTTCTCAATAGAATCTTTGTCAGGATAGTTAGAAGCCATATGTCTTATCTTATCACAATTAAAACATTTCAAAGGTAGTTTTCCTTTATACTTACCTTTGCCTCTCGGTAACCTTCTGGTTAATAGTGCTTCAAACTCTTCTTGCTTTTTGATTTCCTCATACAGTTTGTGTACTTCCTCCATGTTCTTGCGAAATAATTCACTTGCTCCACTGTGATCCCCTTTAGTGTACTTACTCATTCTATCATTGTAATCATCAAATTCACCAATATGAAAAGAACTAAATGTAGATTCAACTTTATTTACTGATGACCCACTGTTATCAAAGTTACTTAACTGAAATGCATGTAGCTTACCAATAGTAGCATCTAAAGAAACTGGCATATTGGGTAAATACCTCAATTCATTGATTGCAGAGACTCGGATTGCATAAGCTGGTAGAAGGGTTCTTAATAACTTACTTGTTATATCTTTTTCTTTAATGGTTCCACCTACTCCTTTGATTTGATTGACAATCTCCTTTAGTCTTGTACTATATTGGGTTATGTTCTCACCTTCATTCATCCTTATAGATTCAAGTTGTCCTCTTAGACTATCCACTTTTTCTCTTTGTACATGTTCATCACCTCCATACACACATATGAGCTTATCCCACATTGCCTTTACATCATTGCAGCCTTCTAGATCATTAAACTCTGAATCGGTCAATGCAGATGTTATTTCAATCATTGCTTGGATATGTTCTTGCTTTGCCTTTATCTCTTCCATTATCAATGGATAGGTGCTTGATGTAATGAAATCTTTCTCCAGATAATATGCAACATATTCTCCAACTCCTGATAGGTGTAGCTTCATCCTTTTCTGCCATGTAGAGAAACTTGACTTGTTCAACTTTGGTGCATCCCTCTTATACATCTTTGGATCTTTGCCTCAAGTACCTTTAAAATTTTCTTTTGGAGTCCAAAGCTCTGATACCAATTGATAGTACAAATGCCAAGCTAATAAGATGAGAGGGGGGGGTGAATCATAAAAACTTAATCTTCCATAAAAACATTAGATTCAACCTCGGTAA
Source organism: Cryptomeria japonica (assembly GCF_030272615.1). Classification (NCBI taxonomy): domain Eukaryota; kingdom Viridiplantae; phylum Streptophyta; class Pinopsida; order Cupressales; family Cupressaceae; genus Cryptomeria; species Cryptomeria japonica. Next base: position 779,839,788 of record NC_081407.1, read on the forward strand.
CATATACTTCAGTAATATAATCAAAATTGTTAAACATGCAAACTCAAAAGCATATAAAAATCATAACACCAGATTTAACGTGGAAACCCAAATAGGGAAAAATCACTGTGGGATTTTGGACCCACTAAGAAATATACTCTTCTAGAGTATGCTCGATTAAAAGAAAATCTTGTTAAAGATTACAAACACATTGCTAGATGTGACCTAGTTAAAGGATTTCCCTCAGATTTGTTAGGATCTTCACCTTGTTAGAAGTGACCTTGTTAAAGGATTTCAAACACTCAATCAGAATGTCACCTTGCAGGAGGGTTTTACAAATAAGACTGTTAAGTCCACTCAGTTAAGAGATTTTTTGTCACTTTACAAAATAACAGTAATAAAAATCTATCTGCAACTTCACATCTGAAATGCTAAAGCAGATTCTTATTTTCTCAATACAATATAGACATAGAACTAATCTTGTCCATCTACTGGGCTCTATACTTTGTTATTCAAAACAGGTCTTCAAGCTTCTGTGCTCGGTAATCACTATGTAGCATCCATGTGCATACACTTGCTCGCATACATTGTTTATCAATAGTTCCTTATTTATAAACAATTCGCCAACTGCTTAATCTCCTTGATCACATTTCCCATGATCAATCATAGCCATCAAATCTTCAAACTTTGACCAGGTTCAATGTATCCTTCGATCTGAATTTTTTTTACCCCACCTTAGAACTTGTGCTAGGGTATTGTGGTTCAATCTAAGCTGTAGATCTTCCTGCCGATTTTCCTTTGCCATAGATTCTTTAACAAACTTCATTCATGGCATACCAATCATTTAATCATAGCCAGCTCATTAGCTTCCTTCATTAAATAATGCATGTAATCATTTAATGCATTCTATTATTACTCAGTTGCAACTCGGTAAATACCAAACTTCACTCGGTAGACATACCACCTTCATTAACCGATAGCGATAACCTTAGGGTTTATCGACTAGGTTCTTTGCTTGGTTACATAGTGTAGTATTAACCTTACAATCAATAACATATGTATGATATCAAAACAATCTAAACATCATGATCTCATCATTGTCTAAGTCAGTAATAGTTGCCCATTGAATAACTTATTTCTCCCCTTATTCATCATATTCTTTCTGTGTCTTTTACCAACATCTTTATACTCATCAAATCATACTTCTCAAGATATGGCAACATCAAACTGAATTAAAAAATCAATTTCTTGACATCAATGACAAAATAATAATATTAAGACAGTAAAATATCCTTGATCAGTTATATCTATAATCATCAACAACCTTCTCAATATCCTTATTGAAATAACAACAATCTCTCCTTGTCTATTATAATGCCAACACAAAGCATATCAGCACTCCAGTTGACATGGGATGAACTTTTGTTTATTGTAATATAATTATCTTTTGTAAGTCGACATGGTATATTGTAAAAGAATCATATATGTATGAGATCTTATAGGTCATTTTGAGAGTAGTAAAGATGAGATGACAAGATATGTATGGTAGAAAATAATTGTTTAGTGGTAGCAAAGGTTTTTGGATAAGGTATCTATCTGAGCTTAAACCAACACTGAACCTAGCATTAGAGATGTTGTTTTGAGTAGTACATTGTATTGGATTTAATAATCCATTTGTAGTTAGTGTGACTCTTCATTGAGCAGTGAGCTCTAGGCTGTTGGCCTCCCTGCATGTGCAGGCCCCTTATTGTAAGTAGTATTTATTCATTGGCCAGTGAGTAAATATTGTGGGTTACAAATCCCAGCGAGGTTTTTCCCACACTGGGTTTCCTCATTAAATAACTTGTGTTATGGTGTGTTTCTATGTTGTCCCTATTATTTTTGTTTACTGCAATAATTCTTATTTATCGGTACACTATTTTGGGTTGCAAAGTTATCAATAAGTTTAAATATTCTTTCAACTGGTTAGACACTAATTCACCCCCCCTCTTTGTGTCTTTGGGACTATCATTGAATCTAACAATTGGTATCAGAGCTTGGTCCTCTATTTGCAAAATCCTAATAGCTTGAGGGAGATTCTGACACTAGTACAAATGGACAACTTAAGAAAACAGTTGTAAGGAGCTCTTGAAGATTTTAATGTAGAAAAATTGAAGAATATCAAACTTGAAGATGATCTGAGGACTGCTAAGGAATTCATTAAAGGACTTCAAGAAAATCTAGTTATAGCACAAAATAATAGAAAGGAACTTCATGAGAAGATGCAGAATGATGATGATGAAAAGGAAACTCTTAGAGATATTGCAAATAAGTTGAGACAAGAAAACAATAATATGAAGAATGAAATGAAAGATATGACTATGAGGTTATGTAAGGATATTAAAGATAGAAAGAAGAATGAAAAAGACTTGACTAGGAGACTTAATGATGCTGGAAATGAAAATCTCAGACTTGGTCATGAAAATGATATGTTAAAGACAAATCTGATTCACATGCAACATGATAAAGATGAGCTTGTGGGACAAGTTGGAATTCTGGAAAATGAGTTGGTTACTACAAATAAACACAAAGACAAATTCAAGAAAAGTTTAGAAGAAGTTGATTACATGCTTAAAAGACAAAAACTTGATGGAGATACAAATGGACTTGGATTTGATCATGGAGAAAGTTCCAATACTACAAATAATCAAGATCAGAATAAACCAATAAGGCAACCTAATGCTTATAAATTTAATGGGAAATGTTTCAATTGCAACAAATATGGTCACAGAGAAAATCAGTGTAGATTTAGAAATAATCAGAATATAAACTCACCCACTGGTCAATGTTCCAAATGCAACAAAGTTGGTCATAATTCAAAAAATTATAGAATGAATGTGAAATGCTATGTTTGTGGAAGATTTGGGAATTTATCTAATCAATGCAGATCACAAACTGGTCAAGGATATGGAAAGGCTATTCAGAGGAATAATGTAACTTGTTATGCATGCAACAAGATTAGACATATTGCAAAAGTTTGTAGAAGCGAGACTATATCGGCGATCAATAAAGGATCTAGTTTGAAGGGCAAAGAAAAGGTAGATGAACTAAAGAAAGAATTTTCAAAATAATGGATTAAGAAGAATGATCAGAGAACTGATGAAACTATCTCTGCACTAGTAGAATAGAGTAATCCTGCATCGATAGGAGACTCTTCATTTAACTGAGGAATAATCCTTAGGGGATATTGCAGCAAGTTGAAAATTATGCATTCTACCCTCGGTTGATGGTGAGAAGATATATTTCTTCTTTACTAGTAGATGTGTTAAGTTTTCACTTAACTGGTGAGCATTTAATGCAGTTTTAAAGAACCTTTTTGGATATAAATCACTGGAAAAACCTCATTTCAAACTCACTGAGCATTCAAACAATTAGAGAGCACAAAACTGAGCAAGGGCATTCTAAGGCAAAGCTGCGAAGTGATTTTCAGGCATTCAAAATTTTGGTTAAGAGGTATTTATCTTTGAAATGGCAACCTCATTTTTTTTTCCTGAGTTTATTGCAAAACCTATCATTGTGGAAAATGTCAAATTACCCAGACCCATGTTTAAGATTATCCCTGAGATTGCAAAACAAGATGATTCTATCGGAGCTTTTTCAAAATTTTTGAAGGGTGTAGCATTTGTAGAAGACCCTAGAATCTACATAAATTGCAACATAGAAAACCTAGGGACTGAGGATTTGAAGAAAATATTTGATGAGGTTATTACCAATGGAAATGGTGTGATTAAACCTGAACATAATATTGTGGAAGACTTAGGTTTTTTAGAGATTCTAAACATTCCCAAATTTCCAAAGGAAGTTGTAAGACTTGTATTGAGCAAAGTCTATGGAGAGTTCATGTGGTTAGAGTCAGTTTGCAAGATAACCAGGGAAGCAATTAAGGCAGTTACTGGTTTACCTTCAACCGGTAGTAGGCCTGATAAAACCAAGAAAATATCTAACAAGGGAGTTATGTATTTAACCGGAGCCACATCTGATAACAAATCACTTAGAGTGAACGATGTTAAGGATATAAATGTGAGATATGTGAGTATGGTACTAGGATATAAAGCAACTCATGCAAATAGACTGAATTCTATTTCTAGCCTTTGTATTCACTGTGCATATGAGATGGTGAACAATAATGCTAAGATTGATGTGTGTGAATGGCTTAAAGATGAATTAATCGACAATTTGAAGAAGATTAAGGGGGACAAGAAAGGTACTTTCCATTTTAGAAATGTACTAATATGCCTAATGCTATACTCTACCAAAGAGATACCCTGCATAGGTCACAAACATTTGGGTTATGACATCCTAGTAGGAAGACAAATACAAGAAGCTTTCACCGGTATGGGCACTGACAGTGTTAAGAATATCACAGACTACTTCAAAACATTTCAAACTAAGATGAGAACAAGAGAGAGACTACCACAAAGCATAATTGATAAGTATGATAAGGAAATATATTTTGTCATTAAGAGATATGAAACTTGGATGGAAGCAGTTTGCTTGAGAACTATTTGGGTTACTGAGATGGGTTATGATGTAGACTTATCTATTCTAGAGACATATGCTAAAGATCTACTTGATGCACCAAGGGAGCCATCTGAGAAATTCTTTGGAAATGCAGAAACTATTGAGAGTAATATATCAATGCAGAAGAGGAAAAAAAGAAGAGAAAATTTTATTAGAGATGCCTCCAAGAAGGTCAAAGAAATCAAAGAAAATGTCATGAATATCAGTGGTATATCAGCAAGTGAGCTTGAAGGACTGCAACCTAAAGAACATGTTTCACTGACATCCTTAGATACTAACAGTGGTAAGGTTGTTGAGTTTAAAAGAGTGGAAAGGAAAAGAAAAACCTCATGAGTACCTTCTCCTCCTCATAAGAAAACCAGAACACTAAGGAAGAAGCAACAGGTAGTTAGGGAACCAAAGAAGAAGCTTACACCTAATAAGAAACAGACACTGGTTACCCCCACATAGGATGATATATTGAATGAGATTATAGAGGAAGTTAATCTGTCTAATGTAAATAAATGGTATAACTCTTCAAATGATTCTGACAAAAACACCATTGAAGAAAGCATTATTTTACACTCGATATTTACAAGAAAGTATTGATAGAAGTCATTGATGAGATACCAAATGATTTATACATGAGATTGGAAGCTAAAAGGCTATCTGTAATGGAACTGGACAAGAAGTTGAAATTTGAAGCACTCTTGGCTATACATCTGGTAAATTCTAAGGAAGAGATAGATGAGCTTATCTCTAAAGCTAATCTGTCAGTATTTGTTAGTGGACACTGGCAAGTGAGCCTGATGACTAGAAGGGTTAAAGAAATTGCAGATGAGACTGCAAATAAATGGGACATATTCTTTATAGAGAAGGAAAAGCATGAGGAAAGAAGCAGACCAAAAATGGAAAAGACATTCAAGGTATATAAAAAGTACAAAGGAAAAGGTAAAATAGGTGGTATACCCTCTATAAAGATAATAGATAACATCCCTCTACCAACCCAAGATACCCCTCCATTAGCACCTTCATCACCGGTTCATACAACTAATCCACTAGATATAGCTACTGAAGGTATAACACATGATAACACTAACCTAAAATCTGAGATACTTTTTACAATGAATGTAGATACTTAGGATATAAACATTGTTGTTGATAAAGAAACTACAGAGGTTAAGGAAGATAGTGTTGAGGACAACAAGATTTCAGAGAAACTGACACAAATTGTTGACTCTCAGGAAACTAAGATACCAGCTCAAATAGAGCAACTGAAGACTGAGAAACAAACATAGGATAACTCAGCTAGCACAGGGCCACTAAAATCTGAGAAAGTGATAGTGGTATAAATAGAGAAACAATCTGAGGAAGTGGTTCATGTTGAGTCTATGACATTGGCGGTTGCAGAGAAGCCTAATGAGACTGAGAAACCATTAAAGGTAGAGGTACATACACAGACAGATCTACCGAAAGAAAAGATAAGTAAAGTGAATGCATCCGATGGAAGTAAAGAGGATATAGTGAATGTAAGGACCCAAAGCCAACTGAGAGGGGGAGAGTGAATTAGTTGTTTATTAATTTCAAACCCAAATATAACTTAATAAAACTTGATACTTAATACCGGTAAATCAAACTTAATGCTAGTTGACAGATTAGCAATTAATATAAATATCAATGAAACTCAATGCATATAATAGAAAGAGAAACAACATCCACAACACCTAACACAAAGATTTGTACGTGGAACCCCTATAAGGGGAAAAACCACAGTGGGAAACCTTACCCACAATCAGATGATACTATTGTAGATAGTATGTGTATACAAATGGGGTTTACACATGTAGAAAGGCCAACTGCCTAGAGCTCACTGCTCAATCAAAAAATAGGAGTTACACTGACTACAATTGGATGATTAAATCCAATGATAATGTACTACTCAAAGTAGCATCTCCAATGCTGGATTCAATATCGGTTAAGCTCTGATAATCACCTCCAAACCTTCCTTGAACCTTCTCTATGGTCTGCTCATATGATCTTCAATATTCACACATACCATGTTACAATACCATAACCATATACTGTCTCTCTATTCTATATCTTCCTTACTTCATCTCACAAATGAGATCTTACATATATACCAAAACCTAAGACCAAATGTGTAGGTCGGCTTATTAAGAATATTACAATTTGTAAAGCGGAAAATCACGGTCGAACCCTAGTTGGTCTCCCCTCTTCTAACTCCGAGGAGAGAGAAGGGAGGTTCGCTAGGATTCGATGGGTTTTCACTTAGGGGGAAGACTTTACATTCAAAAGAGGGGTTGAAACTCATAAGATTCAATCCCACACGATGTAAGATTGGATGCTAAATGAATTTCAAGGGTTTGGAAAGCAAAGCTACCCTCTTTTGTAAAGAATGTTGATTAAGGAAATTAAGCCAAGGATGCATAGAAAGTCATAAAGATTCGCTTATAAACTGAGTTTAGGTTATAGGATGAAGCTGTGGACCTGGAATTAGTAGTAGAATGTCGATACGGCGCTGTCCTGCGAATTTGAGAAAAAGTTGTCGGGACGATGGCGCTCGGCGCCACGGTCCTCCGAAAAATCCGCGAAACAAAGTGGGATCGGTTCGTCTCTGCACAAGGATTCCAAATCTTCAATCTCAGCCGCGTACCTGCAACCTACACACAAAAAAGAGAAGATGATTGGGGGGTTAGGGATTAGGGGTTTGCCTTTAGGTCAAACCCCGGTTTTGGAATTAACCAAGAAATGAGCAAGTGTTGTAAATGTCAATGACTGTAATGTAAAACAAGTACTAATACCTTGTTCTAAGGATGTTTGTATCCTTATGTGCAAAGGTTTAGATGTTGTATGTTGTAGTATGTAGCATGTAATAAGTGATCTCCTCTTCAATGGTTGAATCCTTGACTTGAATGCAACACTTAGCCTTGAATGGAGACTTGGAATGATCAATTGCTTGAATGCTTGAATGCTTGAGTATAGTTTCCACGCTTTTTTCCGTCATGTATGTCTTCTATCCTTTTTTTATCCCAAATGAGAGAGAAAAATGTAGTTTATATACTTGTCAATTAGGGCTGATAGACTGATTTTCCCGACCTTAGGCCGACCAGGGAAGTATATTTCCAAACTGCAATCAAAAAGACCCGATATCACTTAGGAAACCGGGCCCAAAAGAGGACCCAGGGACCAGGGCGCTGGGCGCCCTGGTCCTGAGGGACCAGGGTGCTGGGCGCTCTGGTCCCACCTCCAGGACAGCGGGTGCAAGGAGGTTCAGGCCAATGGTGCTTGAAAAATGCAGTTTTCAGTGTCATGAGCAAGTTTTGGGGTCTCCATTCAGGTTGCGTGTTGCGTCGCCATCATGAAGACCGAAATGCAGTCGAAATTGCAAGTGTCGCAATTTTAGGATGCTACATTTAGCCCTCACTTTAGCGGGAGTATGTATGCTCATACTTCTGGTAAAGTACAAGGAAACAACGTTGAAAGACTTTCACCACGTCAAGGAGGCAAGATACACCAAGCCCCTAGTGGACTAAGGATCTTACGACTTCGATTGACAAAGTAAAAGGGAAGATCACGAGGGAGAACCATGACTGTCAGTAGTAAGGTTCCCTCACTATGAGTCATGCAAAAGAAATACCAAAAATCTTCAAGACAAAGCTAAGTTTGCCAAGAAATTTTCAAGTATCTTTGAAAGGATAGACAGAGTGTATGCCGCCCTAAGTTAAAGCGATCGCACACGCCTCAATGGGGGTGATTGTTTTAACGTAGTGATACACATAAGAAATGAGAAAGGAAAAGGAGCACGTTATCGCAAAGATTTAGCCCACAAGTGTGAGATAAACCCAAGGATAATAGACACAAAACACAAAGCACGAGGTGCCTTCGCTTTCCTCGGGGTCAGTATGCTGTATGATAAGTCATGTATATATCATATGTATGTATGCATAATTGTTCTTCATTCCCCAATCAAGGAAGGTCACCTAGAAGAAGGGAACACATGTGTCTTTTGAGTCAACATGAGAGAGACCAAAGAGATCTCAATGCTTTGCATCATCCTCAAGTAGACAACACTAAGGACAACAAATAGAAGAATGAGAATAACATATAGAAGAAGTAACAAAAGAGAGGGGGAGAGAATCTGCTATGCTAATGTAACTAGTCTAGCATGTCATCTACCCTCCGATCTTGCTGATCAATGTTTCGGGAAGGCAGGGAACACGCTAGAGGAGGAACATCCAACACAGCAGATGGAGCTATCACAAGATCCAAACAAGGGCTATGTTCATGTTCCGAGCCACCTTGTTCTTATCTAGGAGCTAGGATAAGTGCTTTAGAAAATTCATTAGATAAATGGTTATCAACATCAACAAGTTCATATTCACTATCAGAAGCAAGAGGAGTAGCATTTTCATCATGAATAACATTTTCATCTATATCATCATCAAGATTTATAAAAATAGGATCTTTAACTCGCACAGGATCAAGACCATCATGCACCTTATGTTTAGGAGATTTAGGCTCAATGTCCGGCTGAGGAGAAAATGGAATAATGCTTGTTGAAGGTGTTTTTGGAGATTGTAAAGTTTGAGAAGCAGCTGCTTGAGCCCTAAGACGACGCTTTCGTCGACGTTCCCGTGCAGAACGATTACGTCTAGTCTTAGTAGGAAGTGTAGAAGATAGAGGAGGAGGAATGTTCTCATCCTTATCACTTGGGTGTTTAGGTTGTGGTCTCTTAGGCTGGATAATAGGAGAAGAAGAAGGTCTCTTCTCTCTATAAAAGGCAGGAGGAGGAATTGCTCCATATAAAGGAAGAATTTTTGGTTTAGGAAGAAGACCAAGTCCATCATGACGAGGAGGTATAGGTCTACTTTTAGAAGATTTATTAGGCATAGACATAGTCACATCCATGGGGATGGGTTGGGAATCTTCTTGAGGAAAGACATTAGTTTTGTCTTTCAAAGGAAGAATTTCCTTCTCAAGAATGATAGGAATGTCAAGTTTAGGTGTTCTAGGTTCACTTAGAGATAGGATCATATCTGTTTTCCACTTTTGATAAGATTTAAAAAGATGATCACTTCGCGGAGGAAGAGATTGGAATTGTTTGGGCCAAAAGTAATCAATAGGAACACTAGAGGTTCTTTCAGCTGGTTTAAAGAGACTATGATTGACAGTAACAACTTTACCATTATGGGGAAATTTCAAACACTTATGAATAGGAGAAGCAATTGCTTTCATGGAAGATAGCCAAGGATAGCCAAGCTTCACACGAAATTGTTCGGAAGATGGAATAATAGCAAAGTTCACATCAAGAGATTTATTATGAACCTCAATAGGCAATGTAATAGAACCAATTGCAGGAGAAGAAAATGCATCAAATAGTTTCACAATCACATCTGTTTTGTCATAGATCACTTGATTCAATTGCAAAGTAAAAAGAAATTCTTCAGTAATAACATTAACCATGCACGAAGTATCAATAAGCACTCCACGGCAAGGTGTATTTTTGACTTTTGCAACTATGTATAAAGGACCATCAGGTGCTCTAATGGTTTCACTGGAATCAAATGTGATGGAAGGTTCTTTAGGGATTTCTTGCTGCTCTACAAAGTTAATCACATTCGGAGTCATAGACACAAGACCATTAGATGAGAGAGAGGAAGCATTAGCCTCAATCGCATTAGAGGTATGAGAAGGTAATGGATCAGTAAAAATCTGAAGATTTTGGTTAGGAGGAGCTACAGATGTGTTGCCTTTATCATTCACTCCAGAAATAGAAATAGTATTATTATCAATCAAATCTTGAATTTTACCCTTTAAAGAAAAACATTTTTCAGTATCATGCCCAGGCTGACGATGAAAGTGACAAAAAGATTTGTGATGAAAATAAGGTGAAGTAATCTTTGCAGGATCAATTTGTCGTATAGGAGGAAGAGTAAGCACATTTTGTTCCAATAACTTATTCATAATATCATGCAATGATTCATTCAAAGGAGTATACTTTCTTTCTTTCCTGAAAAATTTAGAAATAGGAGGCACACCTGATCCTGCATTCACATTGTTGTTGATGATGTTTTCATTGAATTTGATGGAATCTATGTTCGGTTTAAACTTCCCAAATGGTTGTTGACTGCTATCACCCTTATCACTTGGAGCCATAGGATGTGATTGTTCCATTTGACTCATAGTCAGTTGATAATTGTGAAGAGTGGCACACAACTGTTGGAAAGGAGTAAACTCAGAAAACAGAAGTTTGTCTCGAATATCTTTTTGCAAATTAGAAATAAAGATTCTTTGAATATCATTGTCAGGCACTGGAAAAGAAATTTGAGCATACAAATGCTTATATCTACCAATGAAATCAATCACTTTTTCTTTAACACCTTGTTTACAATGCATTAAATCAATCAAAGTAACTTTAGGACTTATATTGTTTTGAAATTGTTGAATGAAAGCATTTGCAAGTTGTTCGAAAGAAGTAATAGAATAAGAAGGCAACGAGCAATACCATTGTAGGGCTTTGTCTCTTAATGTTCTGGTGAATAGTTTTGCAAGCAACCTTTGGTCATAAGCAAAATCAGTACATATTGTTTGAAAAGTCTTAACATATGTTAGAGGATCTCCTTTACCATTATAAAGCTCCAAATGCGGGATTTCAACATGTTTAGGAGGAATAGCTCGGACAATGTCAAGAGAAAGTGGGCTCGCAACATCAAATGTGGGCACACTAAACTTAGATTGATTCATAGAGGCAATTTGTTGCTGTAAAGAAGAGACAATTTGTGCAAGATTATTAATGGTAGCTTCAGTCGAAGAGTTCATATTAGGTGTGTTAGATTGAGATGGAGGTGTGATGTTATTGAAAGAAGGTAAAGAGTAAGGTGGTGGGACCCTATGATAGTGAACCATAGGGGATGATTGGATAGGAGGAACACTACAAGGAGGAATGGAATGGTTAAATGAATTGCCCCCTTGCGTCATGTTCATTTGTGAAGATGTAATAGGAACACTTATTGAAGGAATGAATGAAGAAGTCGGATTGAATGAAGGAATAGGGTTAATTGAAGAAGGAGGATTGCCCCCATGACTAGTGATCATAGGAGGAATGTCTTGTATAGAAGTAGCCATGATGTTTGATGTAAAGGTAGGTATACTAGCAATAGAAGTGGTCAAAGGAATAGAATGATTGACTTGTGTAGGAGGCTGTGTATAACCTAAAGATTCAGCACAACTCTTCATAGGCATCACATTCGAATCCACAATATGTGCGATACCACGTAAAACATCAATTCCATTCTTATCACTTTGAAGCATGCGTTTTAGACCCTCAATTAAAGGAAGAGCTTGACTATCGGGATACTCATGAGACATCCATTGGTGAAAATTGTCAAATTGGTTATCCAATTTGGAAAGTTGTTCAACGGAAACTTCATGGAGAGCTTCTTCATCATTCGGAGGATTAGAGGAATTACCCATGTCCTCGTTAAAAAGGCTACTCAAATTAGGTTCCATCTCCTCAGTAGTTAAACCTCGGAAAGACTTAATTCTACGGCTTCTTCTAATGGGAATAGTGTAAGTAGGGCTTACTGTTGTAAAACTCATGCACTAGAGAGAGAGAGAAGATTTTGATTTTAGAGGTAGCAATTTTCAGTAAAAACAGCCAATCTTCCAGATTTAAGCTGTTAAATGCAATCACAACAGTCTCCCGAAATTTCAGAAAAAATGTTCGGGACCGTGGCGCTCGGAGTGCAACACGGTCCTTGCAACTTTTTTCGAAATTTGCAGGGATGAAAGGTATGATGATTTTAGAGCTAATCTGAAAAAATTGAGTGATTTTACGATCTGAAGATAGGCCAAATTAAAGTTGCAATCTCAAAATTGAAACCTATCAAGATTGTCGAAAAATGCAAAATTTGAATTTTGAAAAAGAGAGGGAAACTGAAATTTTGAATTTTATGATTTTAGAGGGAATGTCAAAAGCAATGCAAATTTTGAAATTCAAAAATTGACTCAATTTCACGCAAAATTCAATTTTGAAAGCGGAAATCAAAGTTGTTGTAATTAAGCACTTAATTTCAAAAGTCACAAATTGCAAGGATTTGAATAAAGCACTGAAATTTTGAATGAATGCAAACACAATTTTCAGATTTAGGATAGTAAGAAAGCAATTTTGACACAAAATTTCAATTTCCACAATTTTTGAATGATTAGGAGCCTTAGACCAAGCAATCGCAAGACCAACTTTGACTGTAATTTTGAAAATGTTATAATTGACAAAATCAGCCAAAATTCTGGATTTTAGTAGGAAAATACAGCAAGATCTCACTCCCGAAATTTTGGAAAAAATGTCGGGGACGATGGCGCTCGGAGTGCAACACGGTCCTCGCAACTTTTTTCCAAATTTTCAGGGATGAAAGATATTGTGATTTTATTACAGAATCCAAAGTTACAGCTGATTTGGAGATGTTTTGATCGGTCAAATTGTCAAACAAAGGTTGAATTAAGAGGGTTTCAAAAATTAGGGTTTTGACATTTAACCACTTAATTTTCAAAATTAAAGTACAGATATGAATTGATAATTTATAATAGAAAAGCAGATCTGAAGCAAGCATTAATAATTAAACATTTCGCAAGTTCAATGTTCAAAAAAAAAGAAAATTTAGGGTTTTTATGCAATCACCTCTAAAATTTTGCAAAAGATCAAACATGGAAATGTAATCAAGGAATCAATTTTCAGATCTAAGCATGAAAAATCAGAAAGGATGTTCACGTCGGGTTCACCAAAATGTAAAGCGGAAAATCGCGGTCGAACCCTAGTTGGTCTCCCCTCTTCTAACTCCGAGGAGAGAGAAGGGAGGTTCGCTAGGATTCGATGGGTTTTCACTTAGGGGGAAGACTTTACATTCAAAAGAGGGGTTGAAACTCATAAGATTCAATCCCACACAATGTAAGATTGGATGCTAAATGAATTTCAAGGGTTTGGAAAGCAAAGCTACCCTCTTTTGTAAAGAATGTTGATTAAGGAAATTAAGCTAAGGATGCATAGAAAGTCATAAAGATTCGCTTATAAACTGAGTTTAGATTATAGGATGAAGCTGCGGACCTGGAATTAGCAGTAGAATGTCAATACGGCGCTGTCCTGCGAATTTGAGAAAAAGTTGTCGGGACGATGGCGCCCAGTGCCACGGTCCTCGGAAAAATCCGCGAAACGAAGTGGGATCGGTTCGTCTCTGCACAAGGATTCCAAATCTTCAATCTCAGCCGCGTACCTGCAACCTACACATAGAAAAGCGAAGATGATTGGGGGGTTAGGGATTAGGGGTTTGCCTTTAGGTCAAACCCCGGTTTTGGAATTAACCAAGAAATGAGCAAGTGCTGTAAATGTCAATGACTGTAATGTAAAACAAGTACTAATACCTTGTTCTAAGGATGTTTGTATCCTTATGTGCAAAGGTTTAGATGTTGTATGTTGTAGTATGTAGCATGTAATAAGTGATCTCCTCTTCAATGGTTGAATCCTTGACTTGAATGCAACACTTAGCCTTGAATGGAGACTTGGAATGATCAATTGCTTGAATGCTTGAATGCTTGAGTATAGTTTCCACACTTTTTTCCGTCATGTATGTCTTCTATCCTTTTTTTATCCCAAATGAGAGAGAAAAATGTAGTTTATATACTTGTCAATTAGGGCTGATAGACTGATTTTCCCGACCTTAGGCCGACCAGGGAAGTATATTTCCAAATTGCAATCAAAAAGACCCGATATCACTTAGGAAACCGGGCCCAAAATAGGACCCAGGGACCATGGCGCTGGGCGCCTTGGTCCTGAGGGACCAGGGCACTGGGCGCTCTGGTCCCACCTCCGGGACAGTGGGGTGCAAGGAGGTTCAGGCCAATGGTGCTTGAAAAATGCAGTTTTCAGTGTCGTGAGCAAGTTTTGGGGTCTCCATTCAGGTTGCGTGTTGTGTCGCCATCATGATGACCGAAATGCAGTCGAAATTGCAAGTGTCGCAATTTTAGGACGCTACACAATTAAATCAATTACAGATAAGTCAAGATGTGATGCATCATGTCATCTTGATACAATTACAACAATATCCAATTGATCAAATCATCTCCATAGCATGTAGTGCTGATCTAGTATAGATAATGTATGCCGGTCCATAAACTAGACCAATTTGCCAGTAAAAACAAATATGTCAACCCGATTAGACCAATAACCAAAATACTAAAACCAAGTGTCCAAACCATGTCTTCAACATAAACAAGTGATCTCCAGATGATAACAAGTCATCCTTAGTGCCTATCTACAATATAACCTGCCCATGAATAATATATCAGTGACTATGCATAAGTCACTGAACTTGCCGATGAGCATAACCAAAGATCTCCAGAAGGATTAGTGTTGACATCAATGACAAAACCAATGCAAGACATCCATAATACCAACAATCTCCCCCTTTGGCATTGATGACAATGCAAGATGGAAAAACATTTAAGTGCCAAACCAGAATGCCAGAAACCAAAAACCAACAATCTCTAGAATAGATCAATACTAGAAATCAAAATACAAATGTAAAGAGTATATATCACTTCCCCAATAAGTAATCTCTCCCTAAAGGATAATGTATGTTTTTCCATAGATATCTCTCCCCTTTGACATCAAATTCCAAAGCAATACAAATACCAGATAAAACCAATTCATAGAACCAATTGTTTTAACCAACTACTCCCCCTAGGAAGTATCTCTCCTCCATCAAAGCCGAAAAAATGTTTCTCTATTAATTTTATCGGTTTGATGCCAATCATCAATTGTCTAAGTCTCTACCAGTGAGGGTATAACCCCAAGATGCAATCTAAGTTATTAAAAAGTTTCCTTAGGCAAAGGCTTAGTAAAGATATCTGCAATCTTCTCTTTAGCATTCACGTAAACCAATCTCATTTCTTTTGCTTCAACATTCTCTTTCAGAAAATTATATTTGATAGAAACATGTTTAGTTTTAGAGTGAAATAACTAATTCTTAGATATATCAATTGTTGTTGAATTATCATAGTAAATGATTATAGGTTCTTTGTGCAACATTTGCTTAATCCATAATACCTTAGTACAATTAGTTGTTGCTGCAACATATTCTGATTCTGTTGTTGATAATGATGTACAACTTTGTTTCTTGCTCAACCATGAAATCAATCTACTACTAAGAAAGAATGCCCCGCCGGTGGTGCTCCTTCTTTCATCTACATCTCCTACCCAATTTGCATCGGTGTATGCACATAAATCAAAATTTTCATCTTTAGGATACCATAAACCAAGATTTGTTGTGCCTTGTAGATACCAAAAAATCATTTTTACTACTGATTCATGATTTTCTCTAGGATTACTCTGAAATCTTGAAACAATACACACTGCATTCATTATATCAGGTCTTATTTGTGTCAAATAAAGTAAACCTCCAATCATATATTTGTATCTTGTAGGATTAATTGGAGTTGAATCATTCTTCAATGTCAATTTATCAATTGTAATCATAGGAGTACTTACTGGTTTAGAGTTTTCCATACCAAATTTCTTCAGTAGTTCCTTCAAGTACTTTGTTTGACATATGAATATACCTTTACCAATCTATGAAATTTGCAATCCTAAAAAGAATTTTATCTCCCCAATCATAGACATTTTAAATCCTTCTTGCATTTTATTAGCAAAGTCTTTACGCAATCTATTTTCTCCTCCAAAAATGATGTCATCAACAAAAACTTCAATAACCAATATGTCTTCATTAGTCACTTTGAAATATAAGTTGTTGTCAGCATTACCTTTAGTGTAACCAATCTTCAAAAGATATTTGTCCAATCTAGCATACCAAGCTCTAGGAGCTTGCTTCAATCCATATAAAGCTTTCCTTAATCTGCAAACCATATCTTTATCATTTGTCAATGAAAATCCATCAGGTTGTTCAATGTAAACTTCCTCTTCAAGATCACCAATTAGAAATGCACATTTTACATCCATTTGATATACTTTATAGTTCTTGTGTGTTGTAAATGCAAGAAATAATCTAACTGCCTCAATTCTAGCTACCAGTGCAAAGGTTTCATTGTAATCAATTCCCTCTTTTTGTGAATATTCCTTACACACTAATCTTGATTTTTTTCTAATTACCTTACCATCTTCATTAATTTTATTTCAGAATAACCATTTAGTTCCAATTACATTTTTGTCTTTAGGGTGGGGAACCAATGTCTATGTATTGTTCTTTTCAATTTGTTCTAATTGATCTTCCATAACTTCAATCCAATGTTTATCTTCACATGCCTCAAAAACAAATGCTGGTTCAATTTGAGAAATTAAACATACCTCTTCATTTGCCAGTCTTCATCTTGTCATAACTCGTTGATACTTATTCCCAATTATCTGATTTTTAGAGTGATTCAGTCTTACATACTTGGGTCTGTTTACTTGCTACTATTCTTCAGTCACTGTGGAATTCTTAGATTATACCAGTGTGACTAGATCCACATTCTATACCGGTACACTCTATATAGGTTCATTTGTGATCATCTCAACTACCAGTTCAGAATCAATAAACCTTGAATTTCCTCTAAAGTGTTCATCTATCTTCACATTTGCACTCTCAATGATTTTTTGCAATCTTTTATTAAAACATCTATATGCTTTTCTCTTGGATGAATAACCAAGAAATATTCCTTTATCACTTCTAGGATCAAATTTACCAATATACTCATCTCTCCTAATGTAGCATTTGCTTACAAATATTCTGAAGTATTTAAGAGTAGGAATATTACCAAACCATAATTCATAAGGTGTCTTACCGGTTTCACCTTTGATGTGAACTTTGTTGAAAGTATAAACCATTGTATTCATTGCTTCTCTCCAATACACATGAGGTAGATTTGCTTCTGATATCATGCTTTTAGCTGCATCCAAAATAGTTTTGTTCTTCCTTTCCACAACTCCATTTTGTTGAGGTGTCTGGGGTGTTGATAGTTGGCTTCTAATTCCATTCACTTCACAAAATGTATTGAACTCCTTAGATGTGAATTGACCTCCTTGATCTGATCTTAAACATTTGATTTTCTTACTAGTTTCATTCTCTACTAGTGCCTTGAATAATTTGAGTTTCCCAAAAGATTCTGATTTCTCCCTGAGAAAAGTAACCCAACACATTCTAGAATAATCATCAATGATTAGCATAAAGTATCTATCTCCCCGTAGACTTCTTGTTCTTGCCAGACAACACAAGTCAGTATGAATTAAATTAAGAACATTATTGGATTTCCCAGAAATACTCTTAAAAGTTGTTATAACTTGCTTTCCTATTTGACATTCCTTACATACCAGATTATGAGGTTTTACAATATTAGGTAAATCCCTTACTGCCTTAGATGAACTAATCTTTATAATGCAATCAAAATTCACATGACAGATCCTTTTACGCCATAACCAACTTTCATCAATATGTGAAATCAAACATGTCTTTTCACTATTATTTAAATGAAAGATATTACACCTCTAGTCTGATTACCGGTTGCAATCTCCAAACCAGTTCTATTCATGATTTTGCATTTACCATTCTTGAATTATAAGTGAAATCCCTCTTCAACTAATTGACCAACACTCAAAATATTATGCTTCAAACCTTCAACATAATAAACGTTGTCAGTATTGTCCTTACCATCAAAAGATATAGTGCCTTTTCCTCTGATCAAACAAGCTTTATCATCCCCAAATCTTACTAGACCTCCATTGTATTCCTGAAAATATAAGAATTTACTTTTATCACCAGTCATATGATGTGAACATCTAGAATCTATAATCCATTCATCCTTTTCTTCAATTTTAGCTATCAAGGCCTGCTCTACCGGTGTAACAGTAGGTGTCGGTTGATCTTCTTTTATTACAAAAAAATCCCATCTATTGTCTATTGGTTCTTCATTAGAATCATCAGTAACTCCTTCGTCAGTATAGTAACAAGATTTGTCTCTATTCTTCTTAAATCTGTATCTCTGATATTCAGGGTTAGGCTTATATGTTCTTTTAGCTTCTTCTCTTAATCGTGCATGTCTATCAGGACATCTAGATGCCATATGACCAACTTTATTGTAGTTAAAACATTTAAATGGTGCTTTACCTTGATACTTACTACCAATAGAACCTTTAGGCATTTTCCTTGCAAATAGTGCTTCAAGTTCTTCTAGTTCTTCATTTTCCTTCCTAATATCTTCAAGTTCTCTTGTATAAAGTGTTCTCCAATCAGATTTATCAGATGATGATGATGATGCAGATGATAATACGTTGAAGGCTAAATCTATCTTAATTGTAGCAATAGGACCAAATTCCTCAAGCTCACATGTTGAAAGTTTTTCAACCATGGTATCTCTAGATACTGATGTATTAGGCATTGTTCTCAACTCATTAATAGCAGTTACTTTCATTTTGTATGCCGGTGCAAATTCTCTTAAAACTTTAGAAACAATTTCATCTTCACTCAAGGAACCTCCACAACATTGTATTCCCAAAACAATTTCATTAACCCTTTCCATAAAAGCAAAAATTATTTCATCTTCTTCCATTTTCAGATTTTCATACATGACCCAGAAGCATTCTAGTTTTGCAATTTTGACAGTGGTATCTCCTTCATTCAATGTCTCCAATTTATCCCAAATAGCTTTAGCAGTAGATCGGTCTGATAATCCCATGATTTGTTGATCTAATAAGGTGCTCAAGAGTGCTTCTCTTGCTTTGCAATCATTCTTTTGATCCTTACCCAATGTTGGTGGATTAGGTTGATTTAGTGTAGGACCAACATAGTCAATCTTTTTAACATCCCATATGTCTTTTCCAGTGCAATTCAAATGTGTCTCCATTTTGATTTTTCATATACCATAGTTAGTTCCATCAAGTTTCATACTATCCTTCCTGAAAAAGCTAGTTGCCATAGAATCTCCTCAAGTTGTTAAACTTCTACAAAAAGAGGACTTAGCTTTGATACCAATTGTTAGGACCTAGAGGCAACTGAGAGGGGGAGAGCGGGTGAATCGGTTGTCTATTAATTTCAACCCAAATATAACTTAATCAAATTTGATACTTAATATCGGTAAACCAAACTTAATACCGATTGACAGATTAGTAGTTAATATAAATACCGGTGAAACTCAATGCATCTAATAGAAAGAGAAACAACCTCCACAACACATAACATAGAGATTTGTACGTGGAAACCCTGCAAGGGGAAAAACCACAGTGGGAAACCTTACCCACAATCAGATGATACTGTTGTAGATAGTATGTGTATACAAATGGGGTGTGCACATGCAAAAAGGCCAACTGCCTAGAGCTCACTGCTCAATCACAAAATAGGAGTCACACTAACTACAATTGGATGATTAAATCTAATCATAATGTACTGCTCAAAGTAGCATCTCCAATGCTAGATTCAGTATCGGTTAAGCTCTGATAATCACCTTCAAACCTTCCTTGAACCTTCTTTATGGTCTGCTCATATGATCTTTAATATTCACACATACCATGTTACAATACCATAACCATATATCATCTCTCTATTCTATATCTTCCTTACTTCATCTCATAAATGAGATCTTACATATATACCAGAACCTATGACCAAATGTGTAGGTTGGCTTACTAATAATATTAAAATTAAATCAATTATAGATAAGTCAAGATGTGATGCATCATGTTGGCTTGATACAATTACAACAATATCCAATTGATCAAAACATCTTCATAACATGTCATGCTGATCTGGTATAGATAATGTATGCCGGTCCATAAACTAGACCAATTTGTTGGTAACAACAAATATGTCAACCCGATTAGACCAATAACCAAAATACCAAAACCAAGTGTCCAAACCATGTCTTTGACATAACCAAGTGATCTCCAGATGATAACAATTCATCCTTAGTGCCGGTCTACAATATACCAGTGATTATGCATAAGTCACTAGACTTGTTGGTGAACATAACCAAAGATCTCTAGAAGGATCAGTGTTGATAAGTGTTGACATCAATGACAAAACCAATCCAACACATCCATAATAACAACAATGAAGGTGATTGGTCATACATTTGTTGAGAAGAAACCTACAATAAAACCAAGCACATCTATAGGTGAATTCAAACCCACTAATATTACAGAGGTACTTTTGGATTCAATTAAAAGGATTACTGATTGCAATGCCTTATCATTTAAGGCAATTGATAACACATTACCCATTCTGAAGATGATTGCACCTAATTGTAAGATAGTACATATTAATGATTCTTTAAGGAAATTGGACACAATGTACAAATTCATTACTGATAATATAATAACTATAGATAAGGTGAATGAGGATACAATAAAGGAAAGATTTGACAAAGAGAAAAACACATTCTTTGAAAACACCATAAAGAAATGTACCAATCATTTGGATACACTTTTATCGGTACTCAGTTCTACAATTTTGTAGTATAAGGAGTTATATAGGGAAGCATGTAAACCTCAATGTTTAATAGAGGACATTGATGAGGAGATCAAAAAGACACAAAAAGTAATTAATGACATTGTGGATGTAAAGCAGAAAATCGAACCCTAGTTGTTCTCCCCTCCCCAACTCCAAGGAGAGAGAAAGGAGGTCACTAGGATTGACAGTTTTCACTTAGGGGAGACTTTACATTCAAAAGAGGGTTGAAACCCACAAGATCCGATCCCACACAATGCAAGATTGGATTCTAAATGAGTTTCAAGGGTTAAGACAGAAAGGCTACTCTCTTTTGTAAAGAATGTAGATAGAAGGATTGAATTAGGAGTGTAGGTGAAAGTAAGAAAGATTCATTTGCAGATAGAAATAGAAACATGGGATGAAGCTGCGGACCTGAAATTAGCAGTAAAATGTTGAGATGATGCTGTCCTACAAATTTGAGCGAAAGTTGACAGGACGATGGCGCCCGGCGTGCACACAGTCCTCTAAAAAATCCGCGAAACGAAGGGGGATCTGTTCGTCTCTGCACAAGGATTCCAGATCTTTGATTACAACCGCGTACCTGCAACCTACACATAGAAAAGAGAGGATGATTGGGGGGTTAGGGATTAGGGGTTTGCCTTTAGGTCAAACCCCAGTTTTGGAATTAACCAAGAAATGAGAATGTTGTAAATGTAAATGTTTGTAATGTAATAAAGTACTGATACGTTGTTGTAAGAATGTTTGTATTCCTACTTGCGAAGGTGTAAATGTTGTTGTATGTTGTATGTTGTATGTGATCTCCTCTTCAATGGTTGAATCCTTGTCTTGAATGCAACACTTAGCCTTGAATGGAGACTTAGAATGCTCAATTGCTTGAAGGAATGCTTGAATGCTTGAATGCTTGAACGTTTTTAATATCGCTTCCGCGTCTTGCACACATATGTCCTTCCTTCTCAAAATGGGAGAGGAAATGTAGTTTGTATACTTGCCAATTAAGGTTGAAAGACTGATTTTTTCGACCTTAGGCCGACCAGGAAACATTATTTCCTGAATTGTAAACATAAAAACCCGAGGCCCAAAAGAGACGGGACCCAAAATAGGGCCAGGGACCAGGGCACTGGGCACCATGGTCCTGGGGGACCAGGGTTCTGGACACCCTCGTCCTGAAGGACTAGGGCACTGGGCACCATGGTCCCACCTCCAGGGATAGCAAGGTGCAAGGAGGATCAGGCCAGGGTGCTAGAAAAATGCAGTTTTTGATGTCATGAACAAGTTTCGGGGTCTCCATTCAGGTTCAGTATTGTGTCACCATCGTGAAGACCCAAATGCAGTCGAAATTGCAAGTGTCACAATTTTAGGATGCTACATTTAGCCCCCACTTTAGCGGAAGTATAAGCGTACGCTCATACTTTCGGTAAAGTACAAGGAAACAACATTGAAAGACTTTCACCATGTCAAGGAGGCAAGATACGCCAAGCCTCCAGTGGACTAAGGATCTTACGACTTTGATTGACAAAGTAAAAGGGAAGGTCATGAGGGAGAACCATGACTGTCAGTAGTAAGGTTCCCTCACTATGAGTCATGCAAGAGAAATACCAAAAATTTTCAAGGCAAAGCTAAGTTCGCCAAGAAATTTTCAAGTATCCTGAAGGGATAGATGGGGTGTATGCCCCCCTACGTTAAAGTGATCGCACACGCCTCAACGGGGGTGATTGCTTTAAGGTAGTGATACACATAAGAAATGAGAAGGGAAAGGAGCACATTATCACAAAGATTTAGCCCCCAAGTGTGAGATAAACCCAAGGATAATAGATACAAAAACACAAAGCATAAGGTGACTTCACTTTCCTTGGGGTCAGTATGCTGTATGATCATTCATGTATATCATATGTATGTATGCATAATTGTTCTTCATTCCCCAATCAAGGAAGGTCACCTAGAAGAAGGGAACACATGTGTCTTTTGAGTCAACATGAGAGAGACCAAAAGAGATCTCAATGCTTTGCATCATCCTCAAGTAGACAACACTAAGGACAACAAATAGAAGAATGAGAATAACACATAGAAGAAGTAACAAAAGAAAGAGAGGAGGAGAGAATCTGCTATGCTAATGAAACTAGTCTAGCACGTCATCCACCCCTCGATATTGCTGATCAATATTTTGGGAAGGCAGGGAACATGCTAGAGGAGGAACATCCAACACAGCAGATGGAGCTATCACAAGATCCAAACAAGGGCTATGTTCATGTTCCAAGCCACATTGCTCTTGTCTAGGAGCTAGGATAAGTTCTTTAGAAAATTTGTTAAATAAATGGTTATCAACATCAACATATTCATATTCACTATCAGAAGCAAGAGAAGTAACATTTTCATCATGAATAACATTGTCATCTATATCATCATCAAGATTTATAAAAATAGGATCTTTAACTCGCACAGGATCAAAACCATCATGCATCTTATGCTTAGGAGATTTTGGAGAAAATGGAATAATGCTAGTTGAAGGTGTTTTTGGGGATTGCAAAATTTGAGAAGCAGCTGCCTGAGCTCTAAGATGACACTTTCATCGGCGTTCACATGCAAAATGATTTTGTCTAGTCTTAGTAGGAAGTTGAGAAGATTGAGGAGGAGGAATGTTCTCATCCTTATCACTTGGGTGTTTAGGTTGTGGTCTCTTAGGTTGGATAATAGGAGAAGAGGAAGGTCTCTTCTCTCTATAAAAGGAAGGAGGAGGAACTGCTCCATATAAAGGAGGAAAATTTGGTTTAGGAAGGAGACCAAGTCCATCATGACAAGGAGGTATAGGTCTACTTTTAGAAAGTTTATTAGACATAGACATAGTCACATCCATAGGAATGGGTTGGGAATCTTCTTGAGAAAAGACATTAGTTTTATCTTTCAAAGGAAGAACTTCCTTCTCAAGAACGATAGGAATATCAAGTTTGGGTGTTCTAGGTTCACTTAGAGATAAGATCATATCTGTTTTCCACTTTTGATAAGATTTGAAAAGATGATCACTTCGCGGTGGAAGAGATTGGAATTGTTTAGGCCAAAAATAATCAAAAGGAACGCTAGAAGTTCTTTCAGCTGGTTTAAAGAGACTATGATTGACAGTAACAACTTCACCATTATGGGGAAATTTCAAACACTTGTGAATAGGAGAAGCAATAGCTTTCATGGAAGATAGCCAAGGATAGCCTAGCTTCACACGAAATTGTTCTGACAATGGAATAATAGCAAAGTTCACATTAAGGGATTTGTTATGGACCTCAATAGGTAATGTAATAGAACCAATTGCAGGAGAAGGAAATGCATCAAATAATTTCACAACCACATTTGTTTTGTCATAAATCACTTGATTCAATTGTAAAGTAAAGAGAAATTCTTCAGTAATAACATTAACCATGCAAGAAGAATCAATAAGCACTCCACGGCAAGGTGTATTCTTGACTTTTGCAACTATGTATAAAGGACCATCAGGTGCCCTGATAGTTTCACTAGAATCAAATGTGATGGAAGGTTCTTTAGGGATTTTCTGCTACTCTACAAAGTTAATCACATTCGGATTCATAGACACAAGACCATCAGATGAGAAAGAGGAATCATTAGTCTCAATCACATTAGAGGTATGAGAAGGTAATGGATCAGTAAAAATCTAAAGATTTTGGTTAGGAGGAGCTACAGATGTGTTGCCTTTATCATTCACTCTTGAAATAGAGATAGTATTATTATCAATCAAATCTTGAATTTTACCCTTTAAAGCAAAACATTTTTCAGTATCATGCCCAGGTTGACGAAGAAATTGACAAAAAGATTTGTTATCAAAATAGGGTGAATTAATCTTTGCAGGATCTATTTGCCTTATAGGAGGGAGAGTAAGCACATTTTGTTCCAATAACTTATTCATAATACTGTGCAATGATTCATTCAAAGGAGTAAACTTTCTTTCTTTCTTGAAAAACTTAGAAATAGGAGGCACACCTGATGCTGCATTCACATTGTTGTTGATGATGTTTTCATTGAACTTAATAGACTCTCTATTCAGTTTAAACTTTCCAAATGGTTGTTGACTACTATCACCCTTATCACTCGAAGCCATAGGATTTGCTTGTTCCATTTGACTCACAGTCAGTTGATAATTGTGAAGAGTTGCACACAACTGGTGGAAAGAAGTAAACTCAAAAAACAGAAGTTTTTCTCTAATGTCTTTTTGTAAATTAGAAATAAAGATTCTTTGAACATCATTGTCAGGCACTGGAAAAGAGATTTGAGCATACAAATGCTTATATCTACCAATGAAATCAGTCACTTTTTCTTTAGCACCTTGTTTACAATGCATTAAATCAATCAAAGTAACTTTAGGACTTATATTGTTTTGAAATTGTTGAATGAAAGCATTTGCAAGTTGTTGGAAAGAAGTAATGGAATAAGAAGGCAATGAGCAATACCATTGTAGGGCTTTATCTCTTAATGTCCTAGTAAACAGTTTTGCAAGCAACCTTTGGTCATAAGCAAAATCGGTACATATTGTTTGAAAAGTCTTAACATGTGTTAGAGGATCACCTTTACCATTATAAAGCTCCAAATGCGGGATTTCAACATGTTTAGGGGGGATAGCTCGAACAATGTCAAGAGAAAGTGGGCTCGCAACATCAAATGTGGGCACACTAAACTTAGATTGATTCATAGAGGTAATTTGTTGCTGTAAAGAAGAGACAGTTTGTGCAAGATTGTTAATGATCACTTCAGTCGAAGAGTTCATATTAGACATGTTAGATTGTGATGGAGGTATTATGTTATTGAAAGAAGGTATTGATTGAGAGTAAGGTGGTGGGACACTATGATAGTTAGTCATAGGAGATGATTGGAAAAGAGGAGCACTACAAGGAGGAATGGAATGGTTAAATGAATTTCCCCCTTGCGTCATGTTCATTTGTGGAGATGTAATAGGAACACTTATTGAAGGAATGAATGAAGAAGTTGGATTGAATGAAGGAAGAGGGTTAATTGAAGAGGAAGGATTGCCCCCATGACTGGTGATCATAGGTGGAATGTTTTGTATAGAAGTAGTCATTATGTTTGATGTAAAGGTAGGTATGCTAGCAATAGAAGTTGTCAATGGAGTAGAATGATTGACTTGAGTAGGAGGTTGTGTATAACCTAAAGTTTTAGCACAACTCTTCATAGGAATCACATTCGAATCCACAATGTGTGTAATACCGCACAAAATATCAATTCCATTCTTATCACTTTGAACCATACGTTTTAGACCCTCAATTAATGAAAGAGCTTGACTATCAGGATATTCATGAGACATCCATTGCTGAAAATTGTCAAATTGGTTATCCAATTTTGAAAGTTGTTCTACAGAAACCTCATGGAGAGCTTCTTCATCATTAGGAGGATTAGAGGAATTACCCATGTCCTCGTTAAAAGGGCCATTCAAATTAGGTTCCATCTTCTCGGTAATTAAACCTTGGAAAGACTTAATTCTACGGCTTCGTCTAATGGGAATAGTGTAAGTAGGGCTTATTGTTGTAAAACTCATGCACTAGAGAGGGAGAGAAGATTTGAATTTAGAGGTAGCAAATTTCAATAAAATCAGCCAATCTCCTAGATTTAGGCTGTTAAATGCAATCATGAAAATCTCCCAAAATTTTGGAAAAAAAGTCAGTGACCATGGTGAACGGAGTGCACACGGTCCTCACAACTTTTTTCAAAATTTTCAGGGATGAAAGTTATGATGATTTTAAAGCTAATCTAAAAAAATTGAGTGATTTTACGATCTATAGATAGGCCAAATTAAAGTTGCAATCTCAAAATTGAACCCTACCAAGATTGTTGAAAAATGTAAAATTTGAATTTTGAAAAAGAGATGGAAACAAAAATTTTGAATTTTATGATTTTAGACGGAATACTAAGAGCAATGCAAGCTTTGAAATTTAAAAGTTGACTCAATTTCACGCAAAATTCAATTTTGAAAGCAGAAATCAAAGTTGGTGTAATTAAACACTTAATTTCAAAAGTCACAAATTGCAAGAATTTGAATAAAGCACTGAAATTTCGAATGAATGCCGACACACTTTTCAGATTTAGGACAGTAAGAACACAATTTTGACACAAAATTTCAATTTCAACAATTTTTGAATGATTAGAAGCCTTAATCCAAGCAATCACTAGACCAACTTTGACTTTAATTTTGAAAGTGTTAGAATTGATGAAATCAGCCAAGATTTTGAATTTTAGCAGAAAAATACAGTAAGATCTAGCTCTCGAAATTTTGGAAAAAATGTCAGGGACGATGGCGCTCGGGGTGCACATGGTCCTCGCAACTTTTTTCCAAATTTTTAGGGATGAAAGATATTATGATTTTGTTGCGGAATCCAAAGTTACAGCTGATTTGGAGATGTTTTGATCAGTGAAATTATCAGTCAAAGGTTGAATCAAGAGGGTTTTAAAAATTAGGGTTTTGACACTTAACCACTTAATTTTCAGAATTAAAGCACAAATATGAATTGACAATTTTTAATAGAAGGGTAGATCTGAAACAAGCATTAACAATTAAACATTTCACAAGCTCAATTACTTAAAAGAAAATTTAGGGTTTTTATGCAATTAACCTCTAAAATTTTGCAAAAGATCAAACATGGAAATGTAATTAAGGAAGCAAATTTTTTAGATCTAATCATGAATAATCAGAAAGGATGTTCACATTGGGTTCACCAAAATGTAAAGCGGAAAATCGAACCCTAGTTGGTCTCCCCTCCCCAACTCCAAGGAGAGAGAAAGGAGGTCACTAGGATTGACGGTTTTCACTTAGGGGAGACTTTACATTCAAAAGAGGGGTTGAAACCCACAAGATCCAATCCCACACAATGCAAGATTGGATTCTAAATGAGTTTCAAGGGTTAAGACAGCAAGGATACCCTCTTTTGTAAAGAATGTAGATAGAAGGATTGAATTAGGAGTGTAGGTGAGAGTAAGAAAGATTCATTTGCAGACAGAAATAGAAACATGGGATGAAGCTGCGGACCTGAAATTAGTAGTAAAATGTCGAGACGATGCTATCCTACAAATTTGAGCAAAAGTTGATAGGACGATGGTGCCCGGCGTGCACACGGTCCTCCGAAAAATCCGCAAAACGAAGGGGGATCTGTTCATCTCTGTACAAGGATTCCAGATCTTTGATTATAGCCGCGTACCTACAACCTACACATAGAAAAGAGAGGACGATTGGGGGGTTAGGGATTAGGGGTTTGCCTTTAGGTCAAACCCCAGTTTTGGAATTAACCAAGAAATGAGAATGTTGTAAATGTAAATGTTTGTAATGTAATAAAGTACTGATACCTTGTTGTAAGAATGTTTGTATTCCTACATGCGAAGGTGTAAATGTTGTTGTATGTTGTATGTTGTATGTGATCTCCTCTTCAATGGTTGAATCCTTGTCTTGAATGCAACACTTAGCCTTGAATGGAGACTTAGAATGCTCAATTGCTTGAAGGAATGCTTGAATGCTTGAATGCTTGAACATTTTTAATATCACTTCCATGTCTTGCACACATATGTCCTTCCTTCTCAAAATGGGAGAGGAAATGTAGTTTATATACTTGCCAATTAGGGTTGAAAGACTGATTTTTTTGACCTTAGGCCGACCAGGAAACATTATTTCCTGAATTGCAAACATAAAGACCCGAGGCCCAAAAGAGACCGGGCCCAAAATAGGGCCAGGGACCAAGGCACTGGGTGCCATGGTCCTGACCAGGGCACTGGGCACCATGGTCCCACCTCCAGGGACAGCAAGGTGCAAGGAGGATCAGGCCAGAGTGCTGGAAAAATGCAGTTTTTGATGTCATGAACAAGTTTCAGTGTCTCCATTTAGGTTCAGTGTTGCGTCGCCATCGTGAAGACCCAAATGTAGTAGAAATTGCAAGTGTCACAATTTTAGGACACTACAGTGGATAATATAATAGGTTCATCTGGACTTATATCATTTTTTGAGTAGGAAATGGCAGTTTTTGAGGAGAAGTTTGAAAAACTTGAGAAAGAGAAGGCAAGAATAAGGTCTAATGCCCAGGAACTAAAGGATAAATTTGGTCCAAGGTTAGATAGTCTTATTACTTAGAGAGTTGAAATATCTAAGGCAATAGTTCAAGGAAAGCGATCACCAAAGCAGCAAATGCACTATCTCACCAGTATGATCTAGTAGATAGAGGCAACTCTAACTAACAGCAACAAGTTTATGTAGAGTTTGAATATGATTTTGGTAGACATCTTTCGGATTGTAACCAACTGGTTACAGACTTTGAGGTAGGATTTTTGTACTCTTTTGATTAGTTATGACATCCTTTGTCATTAATGTCAAAGGGGGAGTAGTGGTGAGAAAAATGCATGTACAGAGGAGATCACTTGCTCAGGGGGAGCACATCTTTTTGGATTTTTCTCATGAGTGTTGTCATCAATGACAAAGGGGAAGACTGTTGGTGTTCTACACTCTTATGAAATAGTTGATGTTTTCATTGATGGAAACCAACTAGAAACACACTGGCAATTGGTTTCTACATGCCTGACATCACAAACTTCATACACTGGCAGACACTGGCACCGACAGGCACTTACACCGACATTTAGATTACATCGATAACAAAGCATACCAGCACTCTAGCTGACATGGGATGAACTTTTGTTTATTGTAATATAATTATCTTTTGTAGGCCGATATGGTATATTGTAAAAGACTCATATATGTATGAGATCTTATAGGTCATTTTGAGAGTAGTAGAGATGGGATGACAAGATATGTATGGTAGAAAATAATTGTTTATTGGCAGTGAAAGTTATTGGATAAGGTATCTGTCTGAGCTTAAACTGGTGCTGAACCTGGCATTAGAGATGTTGTTTTGAGCAATACAATGTATTGGATTTAATAATCCATTTTGTAGTCACTGTGACTCTTCATTGAGAAGTGAGCTCTAGGTTGTTGGCCTCCCTGTATGTGCAGGCCCCTTATTGTAAGTAGTATTTATTCATTGGCCAGTGGGTAAATATTGTGGGTCACAAATCCTACCAAGGTTTTTCACACACTGGGTTTCCTTGTTAAATATCTTGTGTTATGGTGTGTTTCTATATTGTCTCTATTATTTCTATTTACTGCAATAATTCTTATTTACCGGTACACTATTTTGGGTTACAAATTTACCAATAAGTTTAAATATTTTTTGAATCGGTCAGACACTAATTCACCCCCCCTCTCAGTGTCTTTGGGTCTGTCATTGAATATAACACATAGTTTCAGACAAAGACACTAAGTTTGTTGGTTATTTTTGGAGAACACTTTGGAAGAAGATGAAGACACATTTGAAGTTCAGTTCTACTTTTCACCCATAGACTGATGGAAAGATAGAAGTAGTTAACCGGAGCTTGGGAAATTTTTTAAGATGTCTAGCTGGAGAACAAATTGGAAGTTGGGATCCAATTCTTGCACAAGTAGAGTTTGCCTATAATAATTCAGTAAACAGGAGTACTAGGAGGACACCTATTCATATTGTTACTCAAGCACACCCTAGAGGTATATTATAATTAAGATATATTAGAAATGAAGCGCAGAGAAGTTCAAAAGAAAAATAATTTGCAGATCACATGAAGGACTTACATATTCAAGTTAAGCAACATTTAGAGGACATGAACAACCAGTATAAGGAGAAAGAAGAGGAGAAGAGGAGAAATAAGGAATTTTAAGTTGGTGAAGAAGTGATGGTGTATCTGAGAAAAGAAAGATTCCCAGTTAGAACATATAACAAGTTGCAGATGAGAAAGTTTGAACCTTGCAAGATTTTAAGAAAGATCAGTTTTGGAAATGCATATGAAGTGGAGTTACCAGATAGTCTAAATATTTCACCTATATTTAACATTGCAGATCTTCATAAGTATCATGAACCAGAATTCAGTGAGGATAGTATTAGAGACTTGAAGAAATAGTTGCCCCGGAAGGAACCATATCAAATTGAAGACATTTTGGATAGTAGGATTGGGCGTAATACCTAGAATAGTCAATATAAGGAGTACCTTGTGAAGTGGAAGGACAACCCAGTTGAAGATTCATCTTGGATCTATCAGAAAGAGGTAGACCACCTTGATTTCCCTCTCACCCCAAAAAAGTGAAAGACTCACCTTTTTTAACAACTTCGGATGTCTGATGCAAGAGCATCCCCGTTTATGAAAATATTGCATCAACCAAAATATATTTCCTTTCTATTTTTCTTTTTGTTTTGCAGTTTCAACATTCCTTTTTGTAGTTCCTAGATTTGGCTCACCAGATCTTGATGAGTTGGATTTTTCTTGAGGACTTGATCATCTACCTTATTTTCAAACCATGGAGCATTTGGATCATTTTCTGGTAAGTTATGGCTACCAGTTTTTGAGATAGTTTTCTGGTATCGGTTGCTTGGTTGTAATCTATCGGGATCTACTAAATCCCTTCCATAGATTGTGAAGCCCTGAGCATTGATTTATATGTTCCTAGGCGTATGCCTGACCTTTCCCTTTGATCTACACTTCATCCTTTCGATTTTTTGATGGAATTTGTTTGGCGGAGGCTGACCTTGTTGTTTTTAGTTGTTAGGTCTTGTTCTTCAGTATTTGATCCTTTTTGGGCCAATCGGATCCCTTTGGATTGTATAAATCATTGTAAATGGGCATTAGAATGTAGTTAAAGGAAAGAGATAGAACAAAGAAGATAGATCCTAATATTTGAGGTTTTGATTGTGACATGTTCTATAATCAATCATGTTTTAGTAGGACAGTGAGTCAGTTACTATAACCCAGTCGCTACCGGTTGGTTGTAAACAATTTTCAGGACATAATTCATTTAGTTCTGCATTTTCTTGATCATATCCTTGTGTTTCTATTATGTTTACTCTTGTTGACCGGCCTGAATTGATCTCTTTGAGGTCCCTCCTAACTGGTTGTTGCACCATGAAGCTTTCAATTGTACCCATATATAGAACTAAAGATAGGTTTTCCATAAAGAATACATGGAGTCTCAATTGTAGATATCTAAAAAATTGTCTTTCCATTATCCAATGTTGTGTGGATTTGTTGTTGGAAAGTTTCATACTCTAAGAGTAGAGGATTCTTTTAATTGGATGTTCCTTGATTCTTGTTAGAGAACTGACATACTTGTGTTCTCCACCACAATTGAAACATCCCCCTGGTGGTCCTCTTTTCTCAAGAGTCCTTCCGATAGCATCCCCATCCTTCTTAAAATTATTCTAGATTTTCATTTTCCCCTTCAACTCTATTATTTTTCCTTTGTACTCCTTTTCATTTCTTTTTTATAAGTCATTTTTGTTTCCTTTATTCTAAAAAGTCTAATGGGACTCTATCCACTTGAATATCTTTCACCTCTTATAACTAATTATAGCATCAATTTTGAGTTTATGCTCTTGTCTAATGTTATTCTCATACACTTCATCCATGGTTCTTGGCCCTAAAAAATTAACTATGCCACCAGTGTGATTTATTAACCCCATTATAGACGTTTAGATCCTAAACATCTCATTGACTTGATAGTGTGGTACGCATTTAAGTAACTAAGTAAACTTTTCCTAGTGCTCATTGACTGTGAGGTTTGCTTGTCTCAAATTTTGAAGATCTATTATTTTTTTGTCAAAGAACAATGGAGCTAACCACCTCTTTCAAAAAATCCCAATAATTTTTTCCCAAGTTATGCTTGTATAATTTTAGCTTATTGCAGCCTTCTTGTTCTCCCACCAAGTTGCAAATTCCCCAAATAACTAGAAATCTCCCCACACTAACTTAGTATTCTTAGAATAGTTATATATATTGAATTAATTTTACATCTCATTTAAAGAGGCCTCACTAAAATCGACCAACATTGAGCCTTCAAATTTTGGGGGTAAAACATTCTTCATATCATGAGGGAGCTCATGAGCTAGTCGATTTTTCATTTTTAGGTTATTTTGAGCTTTCAAGTATTTCTCTCAATGATCAATTTACATGTTGCATTCTTGCATGTTATAGCCCCCCCTTATTTTGAGTTTCTTGATCACCCCACCCCCATGTTATTTTAACTCAAGACCTGACGCTCAAGGTTCCTAAATATAGGATGGGTGTCATTCATGATAGATAACAGTTGGTATAGTTTTGTCATTGGGGTATCAGTGGTTTTAGACCCTCTCAAAATATTTGTTGTGTTTTCGATGTTGTTAAGTTTCTAGTAATTGTAAATAAATTGAAGAATTTACAAATTTAGAACCATTATACATCTCATTCTAAAACTAAAATTTAGACATCAAAATTGTTTACACACAACAAAAAAATTATTTTCATTAATAACTCCAAGAAGAGTATGTACATCATGTACGATTATTTACAAATTCTCAAGTTCATAAATTATGAACTACTATTTCTACTAGAGGGACATTTCAATGGGCTCTTCCTTCCCTTCATATGTTGGTGGTATGAATTTGTATTTAGGAGTAGGAGCACGCGATTCCTCTTGTCTCTCCATTACAAACATTTTCTTGAATGAGATTTCTTAAGTTTTCATTGGGTTCATTTTTAGCTTAAAAGAAGATGATAGTTTAGATGAGTTCTTGTTTATTATAGATCATTTCTTCCTCTCCTTTTTTAGTTATTCTATTGCATCAGCTATAGTTTTAGTGTCTAAAGGTTGGATGCAATAGGAATAGTCAAAATTAGTTTTACTTTTAGTTGGGAGTTTGATTGCAAAACTTGGACATTTTCCCTTGGTGTTTTCTAGTTACATATCCTAGAACAAAAACATATTCTATGTTTTCTATTACTACTTTATGTTTTAAGGGGAAAGTTCTTAGGTCAAACAGTAAACTTGGTAGCTCTTATACCATACGTAACTGAAACAATCTACCAACATGAGACTTAAATGACGTAACATTTTCTAAGTAAAATAAAACTATCTAAAATATAAATGTGAAATGCAAAGAAACTTCAACCTTAACATGAATTGACTAGGAAAAATATTGAGTGACAATTGGAATTATCGCATTTAATTAAATGAATCTGTCTAAACCTTTACATCATTTCATCTTCAAACTTTCTATTAAACATAAGAAAGACATAGTAGGGTTTAGAGTATATTTAAATATTTGGGAATATAAATTATAGTCCAAGTATAACCATATTTTACATGAGGAAGACCGTGATTAGAGAGCGATTCCTCCAACCATAGACCTAACAATTCCATGCACACCTTCCTTTTGGAAGTGTCTTGACCCTTTCTGTAGGAGAAGACAAAATAATAGATATACTTTACATGTGAGCTTAATGTCTATATGACTGCACAACTATAGTTGATCCATACAATATAGATAGATGCTAAATTGTAGGACCCACTAACTAGGTTGTGTATCTAGTCTTGATGAACTGAGAGGTGCAAGAAAAACTTTGTACCGCCTTGGCTAGAGAATTAATTATACTTTCAAATCACATAATTGTTGTTTTCATCTATCCACCCACCCCTACTTAATATGGGACCTATAAACACTCATTGGTTTCAATTAACCTATTGTTTAAAGTTGATAGGTGTCTTTAGGACATGCACTCATTGTATTTCATCTCTGATAACTAATAGAATGCATGCCAAGTGAAAGATAGGTAGACCATTCATAACCTATATAAGTCCAAATAAAATTACTCAAATATATCACCTTAACAAAGGTGTCTGAGAGGTTATGGTCTTTAAAGAAAGAGCATCAAATTTATAAGGTTAGTTCAACTTTCAAAAGAAATAGCCTTTGATTAAAGGGTCAAACAGGTTTTGAAGGGAACTAAAACTAAGATACAAAATTTTTCCTTCACCAAAACATCAACAAAGAAGAACTAGAGAAGCAATAAATTAAAAGATAAAGGAAAGACACTAGATGACAAATAAGGTACTAGACCAAGACTAGAAAAACTAAAAGAAAAAAAGTTACTTAAGGTTCTTTAAGGATTCAATAACCTCTTCCTCATACTCGAATGCCTTCTAAGAAATCTTATTAACATCTTACAAGTCCTTTAGCAATTAATTAGCAACCTTCTTGAGATGGTTGCTGGTAAAGTACATGGTCGTGTGCCCTCTTTAGGACTAGTTTGATTACTTTTTTCACCATATTGATTAACTAAGGATTTCCTTGATGCAACATTTCAATTTTTTCAACCAATATCCGCATACTACTTGTAGACCCTTTAATTGTATTATGGCTAAATCTGACCAGCTTAACTAGGTTGGCATCAATATCCTCCATTTTTATTTCTAGAGACACAATATGCCCTTCATAATCTAATTTAAAACTAGCCACATCCATCACGGCCTTTTGAAGAGACACAACCATATTTCTTCCTTCTTTATCAACCCATGAGTCACCATACTCCACACCGTCATCTATCCTTACTTGAATACACCCGATCTTAAGGCTCATTTATTTGATTTTATGGAAGCACCATTCATGCATCTTGAAGCTTTCAACCATTGCATTCTTAGAAAGACCTAGGAAATCGTCATGATTTTCCTTATCCAAATTGAGGTAGGGTGAATCAGTGATCAATTAATGTGGAAATGGAAATATACTACCTATGTCCTTAGGAATCTGATCAGAATATCCTAAAGAAGAGAAATGGGAGTTACTTTGTACCTCAGAGTCAGATGAAATAGGGGAATCCTTTTTCTTTCTTCCTCTCTTCATAATTTTGGTAAAACTTAGGTTCCCCCTTTTGTTTCCAACCATAATCTCACAATATTCTTTAGCATCCCACCCCTCATCCTCTGAAAGAATAGAATAAGAATCCTCATCCTTTGGGGGGTTCATATCCTTAGAATGTTCAGTCTTACTCTTAAAATGGGAGGGCACAAATTTTATATCTAGTCCATGATGAGAATAATGAGGGCTTTGTGTAGACTACGATATTCGGGGTTCCTTTTAAAATCTCTAATTCCTGGTTCAAAGAAGATAAAATATAAAATGGAAAAGAGATCTTATCCTTATATCTGAAATGATTAACCAACACAAAATGATACGAAAAAACATTACTAAAGTGACCATCAAGTAGATATACTACATGAGTACCTTAAGGAGAACACCCTAAAGGGGTTTGATGGATTTTATTTCAAAGCCACTCTTTGGCTTCTTAACCAAACAATTCCCTTCATTACCTTTTGAAATTTTTTGCATTGCTTCTTCCAAGGCCTTTCTTGTTCGAAACCAATAAAATTGAGAGGGGGGGCAGGGCGGCAGGGTGAATCAGTGTTATATTGGAATATAAGATTTTAGTCTTAACAAAACATTCATACACCAACCAGTATACCAGTATAAACAAAATTGAAAGAAGAAATGCAACCAATAAGACAAACACATTAATCAGAAATATAACACACAAATTTATACATGGAAAACCTCAAAGAGGAAAAACCATGGTGGGATTGTGACCCACAATATCTATTCACTAGCCATATGAAGAAATATTACAATATATGATGGGCTTGCACTTGCAGGAAGGCTTACAACATAGAGCACATTGCTCATCACAATACGAGCCTCATTGACTACATAACAATCCAGACAACAAACCAAAGAATTGTGAACTGCTAAGATAGCATCTCTTATGCTAGAATACAATTTCAATTTAAGCTCTATCTATTCTGGTTAAAACCCTATACCTCAGTACCAGAATAACCCTTACAATGGATTCCTCACATACTTAGTCTCTCAGAATGATTTCATATCATATTATATTTCATGTCCATAACCATATATCACATATTACAAAATGATTTATCAAAATGACCTATATACCCTATACAATTTACATGTCTTATGTTGGTTTACAAAGATATATACAATATCATATTACATGTCGGCCAGATAACATAAATGAATAAGCATTAAAAGTATTTGTTGATGTCGGATCCAAGATGTGTCGACCTCCAATACCAATGATCTTTTATATACCATGGCATCCTGCATAGTCGATTACTAAAGAATCCTTCTATCTTGTCGGTGTTGGTACCGATGTAGAGTTTGCAAAGTGCCTGTCGGTACACCATATGAAGTAAGACCCCAAAATCATGTTGAAATCAATGAAAACATAATAAAACTAACCAATAGAGTGTCAATTGCCAACAATCTCCCCCTTTGGTGTTGATGGCAACACTCATGTGAAAAATGGTCATGGTTTCACCTGCCAGTTTCATCCTGCCCTACTCCCCCTGAGCTGAATATGCAAAGTACTTCCAAAAATCCAAAATTCCAAAAAATTTGTACCTCCCCCTAATGTATGCAACTCTTCATTCTTTTTCACATGTATACTACTCCCCCTTTTACATCAATTCTCAAAAATTGTAAAAATAATGTCAAAGAATAATAATTGTATACTGAATACCTCCAAAAATGTCTTATCGGAGCTTGACCAATTTAAAGATTTTTGGGTAATCTTTCTCCAATAACTCTACATAAGTATCCCAATAAGTTTTGAATGTGTCAAAGATGGATACAAGTCCACTTAATAAATATGCAAGTGATTCCTTCTCAGTGACTTCTACCGGTGTGGGCTTCCCAAGCATATCCATGCATTTCCTCTTATGTACACCAAGTGAATCCAATCTTGGACTCACGAGACCTATGAGACTTGTGGCTCTCTAAATTCTCTTATCTCTTTCCTTTTCAAGAGCATAAATATGGTTCTCCAAGGTCAAAATTTGTCCTTCAACAGATGTGGCCAGTGAAGTTAGACCATCAAAAGAATTAGCAATATTAGAAATCTTTTCCTATAACTCCTTTATCTTCTTATCTACATTTTTTGTAAGAATCTCTGTATTAAAACATACCCTATATATGTTAGTACTTTGTTTCAAATAATTTTCAATAAGAATAAGTTTCTACTCAATCTTCCTCTTCTCTATCTCAATAATCTGATAAAAGACGACTCTTTTAGCAAAAGTGAATCTCTCAAGTGCTTGTCGGTTAGAGATCTTTTATAATGATTGAAAATGTTTAGAGATATGTTTCGTTATTCCCTTAAGCTTTCCGAAAGGGCTTGCTTCATTCTCAATCTAACATTCCAGGACCAATCTATGCAAAACTATTATTGATTGATCTATTATCACCTTATCTGTCGATCCCTCCTTCATTAATTTCTGAGAAGCTATCATCATTAGCTTAGTGGGACTCATTTCCATGATGGATTTATTCTCAACTTGAGAAGTATCAATTGTCAATAATGATGGACTCCCAACTAGCGCCTTATTGGATTCCCTTATTATTTTTGGTGATTTAACTTTTATTGCCTCCTTACTTGCATCAGTGCCTTCGCCACTTGGTACAGTCTGTGCAACTGTCAGTTCCTCTCTAGGAACAATATCCTTAACCTGTACATTAATATCTAGAGGACAAGTGTCCTCAATGTTAGTGTCTTATACAATGTTCTCAGTAATAACTGATGTCTTAACATGTGTCTATACATTTGTGATAACCAGTGGCTCAATATCCACTATCTTGATGTTCTTCAAAACTGTGGGTGGAGTACCCATAATTCCTTTGCCTTTCCCTTCAATTGGTGTATTTGCAGTCTCAGTTTTTGTCTCCTGTGAAGTAAAGAATCCTATATGCTCTCCCAAAAATTTGATCCAATCCATTTGTGTTTCCTTTATCACCTCATTCATTCTCCCTAACATTAGGCTATTTATTTTGTGTTTGTTGTTAAAAACCTTTCTTTCAGCAGCCTCAATTGTCTTCTCCATCTCATCTGGAACTATGGTAACACAGATAGCTAAAAGTTTCTACATCTTGATGTGTTTGTCTTCTTGCATTGTATATAAGCTTCTAGCATCTAGCATGTTATATAATTCTATCAGCATGTGATTTCTATTTCAATTAATGATTTCTTATAATTATCTAAGTATAGAAGCACTGCTTCCTCTACCTCTCTTTGTTCATTAACTTCTAATTTATCATAATATAACTCAACAATTTTTAGTCCTTAGTGATTTTATCAACAATTTCAGCACAAGTTTTAGGTGGAATAATTGTTACATTACCATTCTCAAGTGCCAAGTCAATATCACTTTTCTTCCTCCTCCTAGTAGTATCGGATGCAGTTGATGGTGTGGCCTTAGGTGCCCTCTTTTGTGCCAGTAATTTGATGGTAACCTTCCTAACCAGTTGTTTCTTTCCTTCCACCTTAGGTTCTTCTAGTTTCTTCCTCACAACTCTTTTGAATGCTAATGGAGTGTTGTCCTCAGATTTACATTCAACAGTCACAGGTTCAATGTGAACTACCAGATCCTTCCTCTTTCTCCCTTTCTCTAAGACAACATCAATGAGAGCCCTAATGTCTTTAGAAACTTCCTATACAAACTTTCTCGCCTTGCCTTCTTGTTTTTCCCTTTTCTTTTGGTTGAATTCTGTTTCAACCTCAAGAATCTTTTGATGTGTTGTTCCATAAGGTTTTTCTATTTTAGCATCAAGTAGAACTTTTTCATATGCATCAAGAAATAATGCATCTACCTCATATCCCATTTCAGCTATCCATATCTATCGAGGATTGACTGCCTCCATGAGGGTCTCATCCTTCTTGACCATGAAACATATGTCGGTAGAGTATTTATCTACTATATGTTCAAGTACTCTTATTCTAGACCTCATAGATTTCAAAAAATATTTGAAATAACCTAATACCTTATCATCTTTAAGACTTCATAATATAGAAATTGATTCCTTAAGCTATCTTCCTATCGAGATGTCAAAATCCCATTGCTTCCTTCCATAATCGGGAGTATCATTCAAAAAGTATAACATTAAATAGACCAACAGATTTCCATACTGGAAGGTGCCCATCTTCTCACCTTTAATCTTCCCTAAATTGATCATTAATTTCTCAAGCATCCATCCACAAAGATCTAACTTGATATTTTCTCTCATCATCCTATATGCGGCCAAAATCTATGAACTAGAAACTAAATTCAGATAGTTAGACTGAGTTACCTTGTAGCCTATGATCATGCTTCCAAACTTGATGTCGGTGTCTATGATAGGGCTTACCTTCATTGATATCTTGCCTAATGTGGTGTCGATGATCTTCCTTACGAATTCATTTGATACTTTCTTATTAGGATGTTCTCCTGTTGATGACAAGCCTATAATTGCTCAAATGGCTTCCTTAGTAATTTTGTAGGGTTGGTCCAGCCATATGAATTACCCATGTACTCTACTCAGTACATAGCTAACTATCTCATCCTCGAACTCTGAAATATCTAGAATATTAGTAAACCCTAGATCTTCAATGTGTTAATATGTCGGCTTGATTTTACCAACTTCTCCCATGAGTTCATTCATCTAAATCCATTTGATCTCAAAAGTGCCTAAGTCCTCTATGTGACAATGAATATAGGCCCTAACATCTTCCACATATACCACTCCCTCTAGAACGTGAGAAAATGCTCAAACCAAATCTTACTTGGTAGCCACATGTGGATACCATTTGAAAATTGGATTGGGGTGGTCCTTAACTTCTACTACAGTTAGATTTGCAACGAAAAATAGGAGAAGAAGATGATCCCGATTCCATAATTCAAGAAAAATACCTTTAAATGCTTTCAATGAAAACCTCCAACAAATCCTTCCAGATGTCTGTGTGATCGCTCAAGAAGAAATCCGATTGCCTTTGAATAGCTTCTGATTGTACTAAGTCACTCTGAATCACTTTGGAATCACTTTGGATGTTGGGTGATTAACAATGAAGTGTAATCGACCTTTTATCCATCGAGAAAACCCTGATCTTCCATTGACATAAATAACTATTGGTGAATGATACTAAATCTCGCTCTGAACATATCAATGCCAGATAATCCTCTCCAATCTCTGAAGCATGAAATTTTCCTACCCCTAAGGCATCTACCTTAGTTGCCGCTTGAGCTCTCCGCCCATGTAGGAGTAGCCTCTTCTGCCGGATAGATAACCGAGACATTCCCATCTGATGATTTCTCTTCAGTCTTCCCAACCCATCTTTGAGTGTGATCATGTCAGATTTAACTAACCTTATCTTTTCCTTTATCATTTGATCCTCCATTGTCTACCGGTGGATTTTTGCTTCTACAAAACTTAGCAATATGTCCAATTTCATTACATGCATAACATGTAACATTGTTCTTTTGAATTATCTTGCTAAAACTAGTGAAATTGCTTGACCTACATTGATTAGCCATATGTCCAAATTTTCCACAAGAATAGAATTTTACATTCATTCTACAATCTTTTGTCTTATGACCAAACTTATTGCATTTAGAGCATTTACCGGGAGTAGAA
This sequence comes from Cryptomeria japonica, assembly GCF_030272615.1. Classification (NCBI taxonomy): domain Eukaryota; kingdom Viridiplantae; phylum Streptophyta; class Pinopsida; order Cupressales; family Cupressaceae; genus Cryptomeria; species Cryptomeria japonica. Next base: position 779,881,147 of record NC_081407.1, read on the forward strand.
TCAGGGTTCTGATTTTCTCTGTTTCTACATTGCCTAGTAATGTGTCCAAATTTATTGCAAAAAACCATCTACCATTAAATTTATAAGCATTAAATTTTCTTACCGGTGCCTTATGGTTTTGATCATCATTAGTAGTATCGGAACTCTGTACTTGCTCAAATCCAAGTCCACTGGAATCTCCAATCTGCCTTTGTCTCTTCAATAGGTCATCAAGCTATGTTGATCTGATCTTGAATTTTTCTTTGAACTCACTTGCAGCAGTTAGGTCTTCTCTTAGTATCATCATTTGTCTCTCAAGCTCTTTCTTATTGCTCTAGGATTGTACCAAATCAGTCCTCAATATCTCATTTTCATGAGTCAACCTACCACATTCTTCAAATTTGATCTTCAGGGATACAACAAGAATTTATTCCTTTTTTCTTTCTATCCTCAATCTCCTTAGACATCCTCATAGTCATAGTTTTCATTTCATTCTTCATGACCATGTTCTCCTAACTCAATTTCTTACATTGTTCCTTAAGTGCATTTTCATCATCCTTATTTTGTAAAAGTTCTTTCCTCCTAACTTGAACAGATGATAGTCTCTCTTGTAGGACAAGGTGTTGGCAATTGACACTCATTGGATTCATTTTGTTGTCATTGATGCCAACAAGATTTGATAGGAGTCATTTACCGACATTATGAGGCATGTACCAATAGACACCAACTTTAGAGGATTTAGGACTACACCGACAGCGGCACTGGCATCCAACACTTCAGGGAGGCCGACATAAAGAAATATTTATTTAGAAAATAATTTTGTAATTATTGCATAAAGCCAACATTGTATATCTTTTCTAATGCATTGTAAGATGACATAAGGCATATTGTTTGTATGGGTATATAGGTCAGTGTGTTAGGACATTATGACATATGAAAAAATCATTAAGGGTTATGCGAGGATAGAACTTCTGAGGATTGTGGAATGCAAAGATCATTTGTATGCAAAAGTTGTATCATGCAATGATCTGTAATTTTTTTGTAAGACATTCTTGGAGCGAAGGTGATACTGGTAGTAGTGTTTAGGGCTTATGAACCGATATAGAGCAAAGCTATAACCGAAACTCTCTTTGGCATAAAAGATTCATTTTGTGAGTTTACTTTCATTGTTTTACTTCAACAAAATCTTGTAGTCAGTGAGACTCTTTAGTGATGAGCAGTGTGCTCTAGGTAGTGTGCCTTCCTACATGTGTAGGTCCCCATTATATGTTATATCTTTCATATGGCTAGTGAATTGATATTGTGGGTCACAAATCCCACCATGGTTTTTCCTCTTTGAGGTTTTCCACGTATAAATTTTATGTGTTATGGTGTTCATTCATGTGGATGGTTCATTTTATTCAAGTTATATGTTTATTTGTTTACTGGTTTATATGTGTTTGGCATAAAAGCATAAAGTCTTATTTTACCAGTAGAACATTGATTCACCTCCCCCTCTCAGTGTTCTTGGATCCCAACAATTGGTATCAGAGCCTGGTACCTCGGAGGAAGTTTAACAGCTTGAGGAAGATCCTGAAACCAGAATCTTTAGACATGGCTATGGAGAAACAACTTGAGATGGCTCTTGAGGATTATGATGCTGAAAAGATGAAGAACTTGAAACTGCAATATGAATTGAATTTTGTAAATGAATTCAATCTTTCCTACAAGAAAGGTTATCATCTGCTCAAGCAAGAAGGAAGGAACTTTTGCAAAAACAAAATGATGATAATGCTCTCAAGGAACAATGTCAGAAACTGAGTCAAGCAAACATGCTCATGAAAAATGAAATGCAAGACCTGACAATGAGGATGTCGAAGGATATTGAGGATAGAAAGAAGAAAGAATAAAATCTTGCTACATCTCTGAAGAACAAATCTAAGGAATGCGATAGATTGGCTCATGAGAATGATATGTTGAAAACTAGTTTGGTGCAATCCTAGAATAATGAACAAGAACTTGAAAGACAAGTAATATCTTTGAGAGATGATATGACTACTGCTAGTGAGTACAAAGAAAAGTTTAGGATCAGTGTTGCACAATTGGAGGACTTGTTGAAAAGACAAAGGCACTAATGATTCTAGAGGACTTGGATTTGTACAAGGTGAAGGCTCTGGTACTGCAGATCAGTCAACTGTGTGCAAAACTCATTAGAGTAGAGGAAACTAGTAAGGCAATATAATGCTTATAAATTCAATGGTAGATGTTTTGTGTGCAATAAATTTGGGCATATGGCTAAACAATGTAGAAATAGAGCAACTAAAAACTACAATTTTGTTCCTGATCAATATATAAATTGCAAGAAGTATAGTCATAAGTTGGAAGACTGCAGAATGAATGTTAAATGTCATGCATGTGGAAAGTTTGGACATATTTCTAATCACTGTAGGTCAAGGAATGATACCAGATATGTCAAAGCAATTCAGAAGAACAATGTTACATGTTATGCATGCAACAAAATAGGTCATATTGCTAAGTACTACAGAAGCAAGACTCAACCGATTAGCAATGATAAAGATAATGAGAAAGGAAAGTAGAAGGTAGATGAAATACAACAAGATCACACCAAGAGATTGGTTAGAAAATCTGAAGGACCAAGTGGAGATAGATCTATACCAATAACTCCACCGGTAGAAAAGGGTATTCCTATACCAGCAGGAAATTCCACTAGTAACTGAGGCATAAGCCTTAGGGGTTGGAAAACTCATTATAAAATCTTGCATATTACCCTAGAGGAGATCTAAGGAGATCTGGAAGAGATCTAGAGAGTTGTGTTCATCATTGATGAAGGATCACCTAGCACAAGATTGTGAAACTGACATCCGGTAGGGTAGTTCACGAAGCATTTATTATAGAGAAAGACTAGGACTTTTTTCGTTGATAAAAAGAGTAAGTGGATTCATTTTCACTCACCGAGCATTCAAGAATTCAGAGCAAAGAAAGGCAAATTAAGAGCGAGCAAAGGAATTCTGAAAGGATTTCGAGCAATTATCTGAGAAGCACTCAATCTTCCAACCGACATTCACTTTCAGGTATTATTTAAAATGGCATCTGGATCTTCAGCGCCTACTTTCATTTCAAACCCCACTATTGTACAGGTTAAGGATAGGCCGAGGCCCGTATTCAAAGAGGTTCTCCTGATTGCTAAGAAGGAAGACTCCGCAGGAGCATTTTCTAGGGTTCCTGATGGCATGATGTATGTTGAAGACGTAAGGGCATACATTCATTTCACCCTAGATCACAACAAAATTCAAACCGAAATTCAAAAAAATTGAGGATCTAAGGTTAATTGATATTCTGTACATACCGGAATTCAAGGATGAGATTGTCTAAAACATTCTGAGCAGGGTTCACAATGAGTTTATCTGGCTGGATTGGCCTTACATGATCATCAAGGAGGCTATTCAAGTGGTCACCGACTTACCCAAGGTCGGACAAGAACCTAGTGAGAAAATTTCCATCTCAAAGGTCGAGAAACTCATCGGTGCAACTCATGATCACAGATCAATGAGGTTCAACACAATCATTGACACTAATGTAAAATTTGCAATAATGATAATGGGTAAGTTCATAATAATGGTTCCCACTTTCACCCACGAAGGAAAAATGAGGTGGGAGCAAAAAAATTCGGAGGGGGTTCCAGCGAATTGGGGGTGTTCGAATGAACTACACTTTGGGGTTCAAGTGAACCCCCCACTTCGCTCGAACACCCTCTTTTGAGCGAAGCACCTTTAATGCTTGTTTATGTCATTTTTCAATTATATTGTGGGGGTTCGATCGAACCCCCCTAAAAATGGGGGCTTCTCTTGAACCCCCCTTCATTCAAACCCCTTTTTTAACACTTCTCTAAAGGTTTCTACATTTTTTTGCAAATTTTTGGCCTTGAAACCTCTGGTTGAAGGCTCAAATGGAATGATCTTGACAACCCAAAATGTAGTATTGTAGTCCTTGAAGCAAGCTTTGCAATGAATATAATTTTATTACATATTGAGTTAATTATGAACTTGTTTTTTTAATTTTACCAAACATAGGTTTTTCACTGAACAAGAATTTCTCTATTCAATGCACTGGGAAAAATAGTAAACTAATTCAAACAAATTTTGAAAAATATCTATGTCCTAGATATTGATGTCTTCTTTCGAACAAAATAAAATAAAATTGAATTTTGGTATATAGAGAACACGTTATGTGTTCAAACGAACACCTATGTCTAAAATATAATTAGTCGGACTTCAAAACTTAATAAAATGAAAAATATTCAACATATCACTATCAAACCAACTGCAAACCCTGGATATTGATGTTGCAAACCAAAATTTGAAAGAATTAACTTTTTAGCATTTATTAAAAAAAAGTTATGCATTTTGGGAGGCACCTCACTCTTAAAAAATATAGTTTGTTGTAAAAAACTACTTTTCGAGGGAGATGAAAAAATTTAGAAAATATCCTTCAAAAAAAATTGAAAAAACTATATATAGAATATATAGACAAAATGCTACAAATCACTAATTTACATCATCTTAAAATTCTTAATAGTTCAAAAGTTGTAGCTGTCGGAAGTTGAAGATTATTTTAAAATTATTCATCTCAGTGTCAAAAGTGGCAAAAAAGTGGGAACCATTATTGTGAGTTCACCCTAATTGATTATAAGGTAACTCAATCTAGCTAATTGAATTCTATTGCTAGTTCTTGCATTCATGTTGCATATCAGATGTTAGGGAATGATGCAAAATATGATTTATGTGAATGGTTGAGGAGTGAGTTAATCTTAAATCTTGCAAAGATTAAGGGAGTCAAGAAAGGAACTTTAAGATATGGAAATCTCATTGTATGTTTGACGCTTTACTTCATGAATGAGCTACCTGGTCTTGGAAAGAAGTGTTGGGCTCATGACATACCGATAGGTATGTAGATCAAGGAAGCAATCAATGGTCTTGGTACCAACAAAGATGAAAAACTTTGGGGTTACTTCAAATCATTTTAGGAAAAATGAGGCAGAGGGAGAGATTATCAAAGAATATTGTGGAGAAATACTCCACTGATATCTATTTCATGGTGAAGACCACTGAAACCCTTATGGACGTAGTTGAACCAAGGACCATCTAGGTCATAGAGCTTGGATATGAGGTGGATGACAACATCCTGGACCTCTATGCAAAAATGTTGCTAGATGCCCCATTGGATGACAAAATAGAGCATTTTGGCACGTCAAAAGAGAAGGCCTTTGAAGTTAAAATTGGCTTTAATAGAAAGAGAAGGGAGAATAAAATAGAAAAGATGTCTACTTTTGTGGAGAATGTCTTGCATAGAATAGATACTGAAATGGGTTCTGGATCTAAACCAGTAGGAGAACCGATAGTGGCTAGTACTCCAGAAGTGAAGAAGCCTGAAGCTTATATTTCCACCATCACTTCTAATTCTGACCCTAAGGACAATGAATCTCTAGCTTTAAGAAGGGTATAGAGGAAGAAGGAAGATCATCTACCATTAAAGAAGAAGAAGGTGGAGCCAAGGAGGAGACTTGTCAAAAAGGTAACAAAACCTACTACACCCCCACCTCTGGCAAGGAAGCCTACACAAAAGAGGAAACCAGTTACATCTACTCCAACAACCCCAAGAAAAAAGAAGAGTGATGATACTGAGTCTGGTAAGACCAAAATGACTTGTGCTGAGTTAATTGATGAAATTACAAAAGATGGAATTTTGAAAAATGTATCTATGTGTTATGAGAATATAGAAGAAAATGAGCAGAATGAGATAGAAGAGGCAATTTTGTTACATATAGACATTTATAAGAAAGCCTTAGTAGAAATTTTTAAGGAAATACCTCCATCATTATACAATAAACTAGATGCTAGAATACTTGATGCAGTCAAGAGGGATAGGGAGATCAAAGAGGTAGAACTTTTGACTTTATGTGGTGCTATTAGTAATGATGAAATGAAGAGATGTATTGATGTTGCTAATAGGATAGTTTTTAGTAGCGAACCTTGACAGATAAGCCTAATGATGGAAAGAGTTAATGAAGTGATAAATGATACCAGTGAGGGTTGGGCAAAATTCTTCCAGAAAAATATAGACTTTCTTACATCTGAGGAAGAGTTTCTTAAGGCAACAAATTCCACCATTCCTGATAAATCAAAAGAGAAAGGTATTTTGGGTAGTTCAAGTCCAATTTTGACTAAACCAATAGTAACTATAGATATACAGACTCAACCGACTAAGGAGAGTCTATAGCCCATACCGACATAAACCATTTTTGAGGAAGGAAATGTACAGGTTACAGGAAATATTATGAATAATACTCCACTGGTAGTAACTGACACTGCACCAAGTGGCGAAGCCACTGGTACTAAAGAGGATATGGTAAAGGGAACTGAAACTATACTGATAGTTAATATTGATTCCCCGACAAAGGTTTTGGCAATTGACACTTCTCAGGTTGAGAAGAAATTAGTCACTGAGATGAGTCCATCTGAGTTAATGATGATGGCTACTCAGAAATTATTAAAGGAGGGAATTGCAGATAAGGGAATAATTGATCAATTAGTTACAGTGTTGTACAAATTAATCCCTGATTGTAAGATTGAAGATGGATCAAGCCCTTCCAGCAAGCTCAAAACACTAACAGAGCATATATCTAACAATTTTCAATCACTGCAGGAGAGAGTAGACCGACAAGCTTTAGAAAGGTTCTCTGCAGCTAAAAGAGTAGCTTTTGATCAAATCATTGAAATAGAGAAAAATAAAATTGAAGCCAAACTCATTCTTATTGAGATTTGTCTAAAAAAGTGTACAAATATCTAAAAAGTTTGTTGTAACATAGAAATTCTTATAGCTAATATAGATAGCAAATTGAAGGAGTTGTATGATAATATAGCTAACATTGCAAATTCTTTTGATGAATTAACATCACTGACAATATCTATTGATGGACAAATTTTGTCCTTAGACAACCAAATTTTTTCTTTGGAGAAGGGGAAAGAAAAGATCATTTGGAGAGCAAGGAGTCTTAGAGGACTTGTGAGTCCCAGATTAGATTCATTGGGTGTACATAAGAGAGAATGTATGGACATGGTTGCTAAACCCACACCGACAAAAGTCAAAGAGAAGGAAACATTGGCACACTTGCTAAGTGGATTGGTATCCATTTCTGAAACCTTCAAAACTGGCCGGGATACTTGTTGGATAGGCTTACCCCAAAATTTTGAAGTTAGTCAAGCTCCAGTAAAATTAACAGTATTCATTCATTCTTTTGTTTTGAATTCTTTCAATTCTTTCACCATTCTTTCGCATTGATGCCAAAGGGGGAATGTATATATGTGAAAAATATCATAAAAATCAGACATGAACACATGGGAAGGATATCAAAATATCAAAAGGAGTGTATAACTGAGGGGGAGGATATTTTAGGTGAACCGACAGGGAATCCATTTTTCACATGAGTGTTGCCATCAATGCCAAAGGGGGAGATTGTTGGCAATTGACACTCATTGGATTCATTTTGTTGTCATTGATGGCAACAAGATTTGATATGAGTCATTTACCAGAATTATGAGGCATGTATCAACAGGCATCGGCTTTGGAGCATTCAGGGCTACATTGACACTGACATCGACATCCAACACTTCAGGGAAGCTGACATCAAGGAAGATTTATTTAAAAAATCATTTTATAATTATTGTATAAAGGAAACATTGTATATCTTTTTTAATGCATTGTAAGCTGACATAAGGCATATTGTTTGTATGGGTATATAAGTTAGTCTGTTAGGACATTATGAGATATGAAAAAATCAATAAGGGTTATGCGAGGATAGAAGTTGTGAGGATTGTGGAATGCGAAGGTCATTTGTATGTGAATGTTGTATCATGCAATGATTTGTAAATGTTTTGTAATACATTCTTGGAGGGAAGGTGATACCGGTAGTAGTGTTTAGGGTTTATGAACTGGTATAGAGTAGAGCTATAACCAAAACTCTATTTGGCATAGCAGATGCATTTTGTGAGTTCACTTTCATTATTTTACTTCAGCAGAAGCTTGTAGTCAGTGAGACTCTTTAGTGATGAGCAACGTGCCTTTCTGCATGTGCAGGCCCCCATTATATGTAATATCTTTCATATGGCTAGTGAATTGATATTGTGGGTCATAAATCCCACCATGGTTTTTCCTCTTTGAGGTTTTGAACGTATAAACTTTGTGTGTTATGGTGTTCATTTATGTGGATGGTTCATTTTCTTCAATTTATATGTTTATTTGTTTACCAGTTTATATATGATTGGTATAAAAGCATAAAATCTTATTTTACTAGCAGAACACCGATTCACCCCCTCCCCCCTCTCAGTGTTCTTGGATCCCAACACAAGGATGAATTCCTTAGCAGAATTCAACTCATCTTGTAGCTTTAAATTCTTCAATCTTTCAGCATCATAATCTTCAAATGCCATCTCAATTTGCTTCTCCAAAGCCATCTTCAATGATTTCGGTTTTAGAATCTTCCTCAAGTTGTTAAACTTATTCCGAGGCTTAAGGCTCTAGTACAAATTGTTGGAAACCAATAACACTGAGAGGGTTGGGTGAATCAGTGTTATATGGGAATAGAATATTTTAATCTTAACAAAACATTCATACACCAATCGATATACCGGTATAAACAGAATTGAAAGAAGCAATGCAACCAATAAGCCAAACACATAAATGAGAAACATAACACACAGATTTATACATGGAAAACCTCAAATAAGAAAAACCAAGGTGGAATTTGTGACCCACAATATCAATTCACTAGCCATATGAAGAGATATTACAATATATGATGGGCTTGCACTTGCAGGAAGGCTTACAGCCTAGAGCACATTGCTCATCACAATAGGAGCCTCACTGATTACATAAAAATTGAGACAACAATCCAGAGAATTGTGAACTGCTAAGATAACATCTCCTATGCCAAAATACAGTTATGGTTTAAGCTCTGTCTATTCTGGTTAAAACCCTAAACCTCAGTACCGGAATAACCCTTACAATGATTTCCTCACATACATAGTCTCTTGGAATGATTTCACACCTTATTACATTTCATGTCCATAACTGTATATTCCATATTACAAAATGATTTATCAAACTGACCTATATACCTTGTACAATTTACATGCATTATGTTGGTTTACAAATATATATACAATATCATATTACATGTCAGCCAGATAACATAAATGAATAAGCATTTAAACTATTTGTTGATGTTGGATCTAAGATGTGTTGGCCTCCAATACTGATGACCTTTGCTATACCATGTCGACCTGCATAGTCGGTTACTAAAGAATACTTCTATCCTGCCGATGCTGATGTAGAGTCTGTGAAGTGCCTGCCAATACACCATATGAAGCCGCAACCCAAAATCATGTTGCCATCAATGACAACATAATGAAAACAACCAATAGTGTCAATTACGAACATTTTTGTCTCTGAATACCTTCTTCCCATCGATCAATGCTAATAATCTAAGAGATAATCTCTTTCTTGAGGTCAACCTTCTTGCCATAAAATGAGCCATAGGTCTCCTTCAATCCCTTGACAAAAAAGTTTGGACAATTTATGATATACCCATGTAGCCTTTCTAGGTAAGGGGTAACATCCCTTTTTTTCAAAATTCCCCAAATAGTAGCCTTCTTTTTGACCCCTTCATAGTTATTTGGCTCAAAATGGTTCCTACCACCCCTCATTATAGAATCCTTGTACTTCACACCAATAAACATAGACTGAGGAAATTAAAAAGTCCAAGTCTCGGCAAGCAATAAAAACACATAGAAAGTGTTAGAGCCAAACAATGTGGCACAAAAGGCATAATACAAAGAGTTTGCCATAACAATTCATCAATTCTTCCCACACAAGTGTGTAGCCTGTCATACACCATCAAATCCGAAAAATTGGATGGCACCATATCCTCCTTAGTACATAACTTTTGAGCATTAGTTTGGACCCACACGTTAGTAAAATAATCAATAACATAATTTGCCTCCCTAAAAGAATGGGAAATGATACAATTATCAAATGACTTGATAATTTTGGTAGCATCACTTATCCAACTTTGGATAGTCCAAGAAGGACATTGGAACCCCTTAAGACATTGAATTATATTCTTATAATCCCCTTCAAGCCAGACATTTTTGAAATTCAATCAAGAGCCTATTCTCAGACCATGGTAGGCAGCAATAGCTTTGGCAAGGTGACTAGCCTTCAAAAGAAATAGTTAATCTAACTCTTTCATCTATTCAATATATTAATCAAGGCTCAAGTTTTCCATCCAATTTAAGGAATTAGAGCATGCAAAAAAATTAGAGTTCTTGATATTGAATTTACAATTTGTCTACGTCTCACTAGCCTTTGATTGAATCCAATCTTAGTATGTATAGAGTTATGACATTCCTTGATTGAATCCAATCTTAATATGTGTAGAGTTATAGATGCAAAACTCCATCTTTATAAGAATTTTTAAACATACAATCTTGCACTCTTTATATGTATACTCAAACTTGTATCATTGCCCTACTTAACTCTCTACACACCATAATTCTTGTTTATGAATTCTCTTTATTAAATAAAATAATAAATGCCATGAAGCTTGGTTCAACTTTTACTAAGTTTTCAAATGCCTATGGTATTTAAACTGCAAACACAGTTTGTCTATTAAATCAACTTTTACAGTCCGACCACTATCTAGCGTTGAATTCAAGTTTATACAAAAGAGTTCCTCTTTTAGTCTTACTATGGCTTCTGAGAAGAGTCAACATAAAGAATTAAAGTATAGCTAAAAAATGTATTGTATTCCCACGTGGAACGATTACGAAAGCTGCAATAAAAGTTTGAGACTACAGAGTCATTTCATAATTGAACGTATTTAGAAATGCTTCAATAGAAAAACTTACACGTAGAGTTTTCAATTAATTTTATTAGTTATGTGATAAAGATGCACTTGGCACCGTATAGCTTACACGTACACATAATTAATAATAAATATCTTTATTGCTATAGAAAAACTTGAGCTTTATCGGGCTCTTAGAAGTGGAAAATAATTGACTATAAAAGTTATAGGCTCTTTAAAGGTTGTAGAATTTCATGTTGGTCTTAACCATTTTCATTTGCTTGAAAATTTCTAAAACCCTTTCATCAAATCTATTTTGTGCTCCTTGTACAACATAGCGTGCTAGTGTGCAGATTTGTCAAGGTATTTGTCTCTAAAGTATTTGATAAATTTTACCTTTCATTATGCTTGGATGAATGTCCCTACTCTTATCATGATGCTCTCAATTTGACATAACAATAGGAAAGCTAGAAAATGCTATAAAATATAGCTTTATATCTACTAGTACATTTGTTTGTATAATGAAGGAAATTTGCTACCTCAAAAATGATGAATCTTAGGGAATAAATCCACCCTTTGATCCCTCACTCAAACTGGCACTAAGATGAGCTAGGGGATAAAATGACAGACTAGAGCAACTTCTCGCAATCTAGGGCTAGTAGATGGCTCTGCCAAGCCTTTGTCTTAAGGATGAGGGTGTTGTCGTCCTGTACGAACAAGGTACAAAATCCGTATAGAAATTTCCAAATGCATGGATGATACGATGAAACACAGAAAACCAATAAATTAAGCGAATAGTTGCAAAATACGAAAATGAATACGACGAAATAGAAAGGAAATAAAATAAAAAGAACTCACAGTCAGTCCACGATTGAAGCCTCCTATTAAGTGATTTATTTCCCATGATTGTGAACCTACACACAAGCAAAAGGAAAATGTTGGGGGTTGTGTTTTTGGAGCCTGCCCAACTCAGATCCTCGTTTTGGTGTTTCCACTACCACGAACAACCCAGATAAAAGCCACAGGGAAAAATAAATGATAAAGAGAATTGGAAAATGATGCAAGATAAGGAATGATAATATGTAAAATAGATAGAGAAAAGGATGAGTAAACTCCCCTTTTCAAGATGCCTATGAAAATGATATCATGAGCTATTCGTAGAGCTATAACAATGGTAGTCTACGCAAGAGAAATCATGAATGTTGTCGAAAGAGTTTGCCAAGAGCTTCAACTTCTAAGAAAAATAAAATTTCCCAAAAGAATCCTTCCAAATGCTTTCAAACGTGATAGATAAGGGCTCTAGAAGGAAAGCCAACGTCGATGGTCGCATGCAGGGGCATTACGATTCCTATTGGATGCAAGCATAATGCTCAAATGGCCACCTATGGACCGTCAGATTCATGGGATGCTAGCGTGTCGTGTAGACGTCTTTGTGTCGTGCTATAGTCCCAAAGGTCACAGGCCAACAAAGTTGGTAAAATTCTAGTTTGAAGCTCACAAGTCAGTCTCGATGGACAAAACGACAAAGATGGCGGTACACCCGACCTTTGATGATGTTGAGGAAAGCACCATTTGTTGCATTGAGTTGCATAGGGTGTGATTTTTTATATTACATTTTTCCCCCACTTTAGTGAGCATGTCTTTGCTAAGAGATGCGAAGCTAAAGTATATGAAGATAAAGAAGAGAGTCGTGATGGGGAGGCAGATTTTTGTTGATCAGAAGAGGTTGCCCTAGGAAAGATGAAGCTGAGATTTGGAAAAGATACTGTTACTTGATGCATCACAAACATGCTAGTTGCAATTTAGCATATTGGATGGCAAGATAAAGGATAGATTTAAGATTGGTAAGATAGTGTAACAAAAATGAGCCTCGCTTTGGAGGAAAGCCCTAGTTACGAAAAGATGCGACATAAACGACTGCCATGATATAAGATGCACCGATATGGATAGAAAAGTACATTATGCTAGATAGCCATATGATAGGGTGATGAGACATGTCGGTATGGATAACCATATGATAAGGTGAGATATATTCCAGTATGGATGACCATATGATAGGCGATAAGATAGATACGCTGTAGTACCCCTACCCTCTTCAGACCCTGTTTGACCTCATTGACCAGGGTTGACTTTTTTGTGGCTTATGTGGATGGTGGATTTATTGGGACGTGTATTTTGTTATTACGCTTGGGAGTATGATTAGGTGAATTGATTATGCAATATTGCTTATTGATGAGTAGTTGTGAACTCTGCTTCTACATCGGATTTTATTAAAGAAGAAATGCTAATTTTATTTATATGTTGCTAACGATGGACTAACACATCCGATTTACGTGTGAGTTGCTTAATGTATATGTTGTCAGGTTGTGTGGAAGTGTTTGGGGTGCGAGGAGATGATTTTCCTTCACTCACTTCAGTGAGGCAGGGAATGTCACGATTCTCCTTCATCGGTGTATTTATTATGTTTGTGTATATATGCATATGTGGTTCGTTGATGCAGAAAATTGCAAGTACAAGTACCATGTAGGTACGAGGTATCGTCTCCACTTGGCTTCACAAGTCTGAGTGTACCTAATTAACCTAATGGAAGTGGAGCAGGTAGTTCCAAGTCCCTAATGTCGTCCTAGCCTTGCTCAATAGTGAGCGTCGTCAGTCTTTTGTCGAACCTGTTAGTGCGCCAAGTAGACCACTTTTCTAACGTTGGTATGTGGGTCATATGTTTATTTAGTTTTTGTAGTTTCGTGTTATGCGTTTCGTGAAATTGAATATTGTGCTTTAAATATTTAATTATTTAATGCATGTTAGTATGCATTTTTAAATAAAGGGATTAAATTAAATAGAAACCTTTGTTTTCTTAATTCGCAAATTGTATTGCTCAAGTGGTTAAAATAGATAAATGGATTTAATGATTTAATTATTGCCAAATTTGTGAAATTATATTCGTGTAATTTATTTTGCAAATATGAAAATAAACATTTTAGAAAAAGAAAATAAAATATCCCACCCATTGACTTTTAAATGGGAATTTTGATTTTAGAAAAAAATTAGAAAAAAAAAGGTATTTTTGGGATATTTTCTATTTAACCTAGGCATTCTTTGGAAAGGGGGAGGGGAAATTTGCATGAGAAGAGCATTTGTGAATTGCTCTTCTACAATTTGTCTTCCAGAAAACATTAATAGGTTAGTTGATTTGTTTTTTTTATTTTTATTTTAGAAAATATCAAGGTCTTAAATTCTCGAATCAAAATTTATCATGAGAAGTTTCTCTCCGATTTTGATAAAAAAAAAATCTTAATTAAATTTTTCAATTTGATTATACAATGAAAATTAGATTTCTTATGATAAGATTGAGTTGGAAAAATGTGAAAAAAATTGTTAAATTTCATAAGGTTTTATGCTCCAAAAATTTGCCCCAAATTTAGTTGTTTGACAGTTATTTTGTTTCCAAAAATTATGCATTCCCTGTGTTTAATTGATTCTGAAAATTTTCTATATAGTATTTGTATTTGGGAGTTTGCTTTTTTTTAAAAATAAAAATTTAAAAATAATAATTAAATATGAGGTTGCCGTTATTAAGAAAATTTGACTCGGTTGTTCATGTTTCTGGAAATGAGTCGAGAAAAATTGTTAAAAAAAACATATAAAATAAAAATATTATATAAATCAAAATATATTTAATAATTTAATTGTGGTAAGTGGGGAGCACGAGGCTCAACCCACTCACCACAATGGGGAGTGTGGTCCCCAATGTATGGGGACCGCTGCCCATAAAGCAGCGCTGTCCCCCATACATGGGGACCACAACCCACGTGGTGGGCCAGCCCATGTGGGCTTTAAACATGATTTAAAATAAAGTTTTTTTTGTTTTTTTTAAAGTTGTTGTTGATTAATATTTAATGTAATAAACGTTTTTAATTTAATAAATGTTATTTGATAAATATAATATATATATAGGTGTGTATGTGTGTTATATATATATTTCTATTTTTAAGTGGTTTAAGTAAATTTTTAAATAAATTATGGGATTTTGATAATGAGAAATGGAAAAATAGATTTAATAGGGAAGTAAAGAATAATTTCATTTTAGTGAAATATTTATATAATTTTATTTTATAATTAGAGGATTAAATATTATGTTAATTTGAGAATTTGAAAGTAAGAAATGAAAATAAATTTTATTAAGAATTAAATAATTTATTTTCATTTAAGTGAAATATATATAATTGTAATTTTTTTATTGATAATTTGTAAATTTCCAAATTTTTTATTTTTAATTGGAATATGGTGATTAGAGGAAATTCAATTTTAAAATGAAATATAGGATTAGTATTTAATATAATATATATATGTGTGTATTTATATGAACTATGGAATTTGGGTTTAGTGATAGAAATTAAATGAGTAAATTTGATTGGTTACAATTGTAAATTATTTTTGTGCAAATGAAGTTTATATTTACGTTTAGTCGATATGACTTTTATTTGGAAAGGATTATTTTGATTTAAGTATTGAATTTAGTTTTCAAATGTATTTTAAATACTATTTTCATTAACTTGAAATTCGAATTTAAATGATATTTGTGATAGCCAAATTAGCTTTAAATGAAATGATGTTATATTGTCTTTCAATGATGGTTTATTTGAACATATGTTTTCTTAGATTGTCTTCATGCATTATTCCATATTGTGCTGTTCTTTTCATGAAAGAGTCAGTTATTGAAAACTGCAAGTAGACGACAATAGTGTTTAATTATATTTTGAGTGAATGCTATGATTCCTTAATATGGATGGAATTTAGAGTACAAGTAGATTTTTTGAGTGTTTACTCGGAATGGTGAAATTTTGGTGTTGCTTTGGTTTATTAATTCTCGTGTCATGATGGCATGTTGTTAAATGTAATTTTATTGTGCAAGTTGAATTGGTTAAGTGTTGGTTGTGATCATCCTTGTCTTATAGTGGTTTTGGTCTTGTTTTGTGGATAGACTAGTTATTCGTTTCACACCTCCAATTGGTTAAATCTTGGTAGAGGGTTTGTTCTATTATATTGTTCTTCAGTTTGCTTTTTGAGCTCCTTATGTTGGTTGGCTTTTGTGTTTTTCCTTGGGGTTCTTTTGAGGTTGTGTAGTTTCATAAGGAAGAATGGTTTTCAAGTGGGGGCTGCGTCCGAGAGGCTACCGAGGTAACCCAGTGATGGGATGGGGTTAGGGATAGACTAGCCTAGTCTATGCACTTGGATCCTTTCCTTGGATCACTTGGTGTTCTCTACACACCCTAGGGTCTCTAGGACTTCCCTTTTCTTGAGGAATCCCCTGACCATGCCCAATCCACCCACCAATGAATTGCAATGCTACCCCTAAGGTCTCACCTACTCATGAGACTCAAACCCCTTACTATGGCTAATAAGGGCTAAGCTTGTTCCACACCTTCCAAGGTCTTAGCAAGGTTGTTTAAGGTCTATTTCATGGTTTTTTCACCCATGCATGTTCCCCCAATACGTTTCAAGATTCTAACCCCTTACCGATTTCACAAATTTGGGTTTTTGCCTTCAAATAGGGCTACAAGGATTAGGACCAATTAGGCCTCCTAACTGGTCTTCTAGGGCTCCCTCTCACAAATGATGCACAAACAACCCAAACTCCCAAAAAGGACTACCATTCATTTGGTAAGGAATCAAGGATTTTCTAGGTTTTAGGCCTCCAAGTGTCTGTACACTGTCCTAGGTGGATTTTAAGGGTTTTAAGGGTTTTTGTGAGGGTTTTTAGGGTCTGCCTGGGTCACAGTGAGTGTTTTGAGTTTTAGCCACCTTGTTTGGATTGGTGGAGGCTCCTCCTTCACACCAATGATGCTTCACTCACTCCTCTGCACCTCCTCGAAAGGATGCACTCTCCACTATTCAACCTTGCTCTCCAAGACCTCTACAATTTGACCTCTCCTAACCAGGCACTGTCCATTCTTGCCTAGGAGTCGGTCTTTGCTTGGCATCCTTGCATTTCCAAGGGCCCTGCTTTCTTGGGACTATAGTACAAGGTCTTCACATCCATTCCCCATGGTTTCATGGTGGTTCCACAATGGGGAATGGAGTTAAGACTTCATTTGCTCAAACCAGTCCAAAACTGGACAGTAAGACTGTAACTTACAAATTATTTGCAAACACACTCAACTGGTAAACAAAAAGCTAATCTAATCACTCGCAATGAAGATATATACACCAAAAAAAGATTTTTCACATAGGTTTGCTTGCAAATCAGTCCATTAGTTTGCTCGGTAACTTCATTCAAACTAACTGGTAACCCAAAAACAGTCACAGTCAAGCTTTTCTTCCTTGGGCCGTACAATGTTTGACATCCAACCCTTTAACTTAGGGTTTGAAAATACTTATACTACCCATACCTCGTTCGGTGTGCCAAAATTAGGGCTCTCCATGCACAACAAGGGTCTATGACCATTTTGGATGGAAAAGTTGCTTGACAAGTTTTAAAAGTTGTCATGCAACTTTTGCATCTTTTGAACAACTTTGCCATTGTTGCTTTTCATGACTCCTAAGCCTATTTTGGGATATCCTAAGGACATCAACATGCCAATAAGGCCTAACACACATTCCAAGCACACTCAACCTCTCTTGCATAAGAAATCACAAGAAAAACACTAAGGACCTAAAACTAGGACCTAGTCTAGCACACATGAGCTCATGGCTCTTATTCATGTACAATGGCTTCTAAGGAAACATAACACCAACAAAAAAAAGAAGGAGGGAGAGATTGGAAGGGTGCTCCTACACCATACTCCCCCTCTGCACTCAATTAAGAAAAAGGGGAAGAGATGAGAGCTGGGTCTATGCCAAGCTTCTTGAACTTGCTCTCCTCCACCCATGTAGCTTCAAATACTGGTTGATCTTCCCATTTCACTAAGTGCTCCATGTAGACCTGGTGTCTGGTAGACTTCTTCACTCATGATTCTAAGATCTCCTCTTCTTTAGGCTTCTTCACTTGAGGTAAGGTGTTTACATCCAAGTCTTGTAATACCTTGGCTTGGTTCTCAATCCGCTCTACTATCTCTCCCTTGTACATTACCAGATCAGCAACATTGAAGACTGGTGAAATGGCTAAGTCTGAAGGTAAATCCACCTTATAGGTGTTCTCACCATATTTTTCCAGATTTTGACAAGGTCCTACCCTCTTCATCTGCAGTTTGGTAGGCTTACCACTTTGCATCTTAGCTTTGCTCAAATGGACCATCACATAGTCGCCCACCTTGAACTGAACTTCTCTCCTTTTCTCATCCACTCTGGCTTTCAGTTTTTGAGTGGATTCAAGGATGGCCTTCTTAACCTGCTCTTGTACTTCCTTGATGGTTTGGGTGAAGTCCTTTGCTTGCCCACTCTTCATCTCCAAAGTACTAAGGTCTCTCAACTCACATACTCCCCTTGGATGTCTGCCATATACAACCTCAAAAGGGCTTCTACCAGTGGTTCTATTCACATTGTCATTATATGCATACTCTGCTCGAGGAATGATAAGGTCCCATGTCTGACCATACTCCTTAGTTAGACACCTTAACAAATTGCCTAACACTCTATTGATGACTTCAGTTTGACCATCTGTTTGTGGATGGTAAGCTGAGCTAAATGACAAGTTAGTTCCTAGTCTCCTCATAATGTTTGCCAAAAATGATGCATGAACTTGATGTCCCTGTCTGAAACAATGCTTAAAGGGAGTCCATGAATCCTAACAATCTCTTTGAAGAAGAGATGTGCAACATGGCTAGCATCATATGTAGTCTTACATGGTATGAAATGACTCATCTTGGAAAATCTATCTACTACCACATAGATGCTGTCCATACCTATTTTAGTCTTGGGAAGTCCTACTACAAAGTCCATGCTTATGCATTCCCAAGGTCTATTAGGAACCGGCAATGGTTGATAGAGACCAGAATTGCTTGATCCCCCTTTTTCTCTTTGGTATACACCACACTATTCTACATACCTCTTCACATCTCTTGGCAACTTTGTCCAATAGTAGTACCTCTGTACTAAATCTAAGGTCTTATTAATCCCAAAGTGTCCACTCAAACTACCATTATGTTTCTCTTGGATGAGGTTCTCCCTCATGGATCCTCTTGGTACACACAACTGATTACCTTTGAACAAGAGACCATTTTGGAGAGTGTAATCTGCATACTCACCATGGAAATGGTTCTCAAACTCTTTGTAAAACTTGTAAGCTGATGAGAAGTCTTCATATCCTTCATAGAGGTCTTTGAAACCTTCTATTACTATGCTCTACAACTATAGTTCTTGAACAGTCAACAACTTCCTACTTAAGGCATCTGCCACCTTGTTAAGTTGCCCCTTCTTATGCTTGATGGTGAAGGTGAAGGATTGGAGGTAGTCCATCCATTTTAGATGTCTATTGCTTAGCTTCTCTTGAGTGTTGATGTAACTCAATGCTTGATTATCTGTGAACACTACAAATTCTTTTGGGAGTAGGTAATGCCTCCATTTCTTTAGAGACTGCATTAATGCATACAACACTAGGTCATAGGCTGAGTACTTCTTCTTTGCTTCATTAAGCTTCTCACTAAAAAAATGCCACAGGTATTCCCTCTTGACTCAATACACCACCTACTGCAATTCCACCACACTCCAAAGCGAATAGCTTATCAAATGTAGGTAGGAGAAGGATAGGTTTTGTGGCTACTTCTTGCTTCAACATTTGAAATGCTTTGTCATCCTGCTCAGTCCATTTAAACTTGGTTTTAAGACCTCCCTTAATGGTGTCAAGGACTGGTGCACATATGCCACTGAAATTCCTCACAAACTTCCTATCGAATTGAGCTAATCCATGGAAATTTCTAACTTCAGTCCCTGTTTTAGGTGCAGGCCAATTCAAGATTGCCTCCACTTGGCTTGGATCCATCTTCAAGGTCCCCTTAGACACCAAAAATCCTAAGTAAACTAGCTCTTGCTTCAAGAAGTCACACTTCTCTAGGTTGATGGATAACTTCTCCTCATGCAACCTCTCTAAGACTAACCTCAAATGCTCAAGGTGCTCTTCTTTGGTTCTATTATAGATGAGAATGTCATCTAGGTACACCACAAATTTGCCGGTGAAATCCTTCAATGCCTCATTCATCAACCTCATAAAGGTGCTTGGAGCATTGGTGAGTCCAAATGGCATCACAATCCATTCATACAATCCCTCTGTGGTTTTAAAAGCAGTTTTCCACTCATCACCCTCCTTAATTCTTATCTGGTGATAACCACTTTTAAGGTCTAGCTTAGTAAAACACGTAGCTCCTCCTAAACAGTCCATACCTTATGGTAATCCTATTAATTGCTCTTGAGTCAGTGCAAAGTCTCCACTTACCTCCTTTTTTTTATGCTAGCACTACCAGGACTGGACATGGGCTGATGCTCTTCTTAATCAGTCCTTGTTCCAATAACTCTTTCACTTGCCTTGCTACCTCCTTATTCTGATTAGGCATGAGCTTATATGCAGCCTTGTTAGGTAAGGATGCACTGGGAACAAAGTCTATTTGATGGCTTATAGACCTTCTTGGTGGGAGTGTTGTAGGTGTTCCATCACTCACTATGTCCTTATACTCTTGCAACATTTGCTTCACCTCCTTGGGTAATTCTACCTACAACTTGTCATCTTCCTCCTTTGGTTTCACAAAGATGGCACACTTCACTATCTCCTCCTCATGTAGCAAGTTTAAGAACTCTTTACCGGCAGCCATTAAAACACTAGGTGTTTTTGAAGTTCCCTCTTCATTCTCTGTCAAAGACTGAATCTTGAAGGTCTTGCTGTCCTTCTTAAAGGAAATGGAGTTCTCCTCTCCATCATAGATCACCTTCCTATCAAATTGCTAGGGTCTTCCTAGAAATAAGTAACATGCGTCCATAGGTAACACATCACAAAGGACTTTATCCTTGTATCCTCCAATAGAAAACTCTACCCAAGTCTATTCATTAACTAGCACACTCTGCTCATGATTCAACCATGTCACCTTGTATGGGTTAGTGTGGGGTTTCCTTGTGAGCTTCAGCTTCCTAACTGCCTCTTCTGATATGATATTATCAGTTGAGCCTGAATCAACTATCACCTTGCACACTTTACCAAGAATCTTGCATCTCACCCTAAACAATGCTCTCCTATGCTTAGGTTCATTCTTGACTGGCTGTCTTATCAAGAACCTATTGAACATTAGATTTTCTCCAATCTCTGATTCAATATGGTCCACCTCAGGTGTCTTGCTGCTTGAAGAGTCTTCATGTGCATAAGCAACCCTCTTTCCACTGTTTGATGATGTAGGCTTGTCAGGGCATCTATATGTCGGGTGTCCCAATTGTCCACAATTGTAACATTTCATAGTTGCAAAGTAGGAGTTACCTCTGCCCCTACTTGGACCACCTTGTGCACCTCTTCCTCTAGAATGTCCTCCTCTAAGATTGGTTTCACTGCCATGTTCAGTCAACTTGGCTTCTCCTTGGTTCCTCTACTCATTTGTCTTGCTTTGGTAACCACCCCGGTGGTTCATTTGATCTCTACCTCTACCTCTACCCATGCTATTGGAGTCTCCTTTCCTTTTCTTCCTCTCTTCTACCTTGGTGGCAAGGTGATGACATTTTTGAACAGTAGTAGGAGTCCATAGGCTTATCTCCTCTTGAATATTCGACTTTAGGCCACTTAGATACATAGCCACCTTAATGGATTCATCTTCTTGGACTTTGGACCTAAGACATAGCTTTTGAAACTCCTCGGTGTAGGAGGCCACATCAAGATCCTTCTGCTTCAATCCTTGTCTCTTCTTATGAAGTTGGACTTCATAATCCTCTGGTAAGTAGTTCTCTTTAATCTTACCCATCATAGCTTTCCAATTTGCAATAGGTAGCTTCCCCATACTAACTCTTTCTTCTTGCAGGTACTTCCACCATGTCAAAGCTACTCACCTTAATCTTGATTTGGCAACTTTAACCTTCTGAGCCTCTGTCACTCCTTCACACTCAAAGTGGTTTTCCATGCCCTCAATCCATTCCATAATTGTGTCTATGTCCATTCGTCCACTGAAATGTGGCAATCCTTCAAAAGCCTTGGTGTTCAAAGCCTTGATAGCCTTTACAAATGGCTCTTCATTGAATAAGGGATCTGGTTCAGAGATGATGTCATCTATGTCTATAGTCTTCTTTCCTTTACCGTCGGTGTATTAATCCCAAGGTCCTTGTGTCTTCTGATCCACCACTTCCTGTAGTTTATCCCTTATCTCACTCATAGCTTCTTCAAGGAGTCTATTTTTCTCCTTCTGTTCTTCCACTTCTCTAGCCATCTCTGCATTAGTAACAATTCTAATCTCCCCTATTGATTCACTAGTATATAGAGACATACATAGTCCAACAAGTCTTTTATTTGCTCTGATACCAATATGATGGGATGGGGTTAGGGATAGACTAGCCTAGTCTATGCACTTAGATCTTTTGCTTGGATCACCTTGTGTTCTCTACACACCCTAGGGTCTCTAGGACTTCCCTTTGCTTGAGGAATCCCCTGACCATGCCCAATCCACCCACCAATGAGTTGCAATGCTGCTCCTAAGGTCTCACCTACTCATGAGACTCAAACCCCTTACTATGGCTAATAAGGGCTAAGCTTGTTCCACACCTTCCAAGGTCTTAGAAAGGTTGTTTAAGGTCTATTTCATGGTCTTTTCACCCATCCATGTGCCCCCAAGAGGTTTCAAGATTCTAACCCCTTACTGATTTCACAAATTTGGGTTTTTGCCTTCAAATAGGGCTACAAGGATTAGGACCAATTAGGCCTCCTAACCGGTCTTCTAGGGCTCCCTCTCACAAATGATGCACAAAAAAACCAAACTCCCCAAAAGGACTGCCATTCATTTGGCAAGGACTCAAGGATTTTCTAGGTTTTAGGCCTCCAAGTGTCCGTACACTATCCTAGGTGGATTTTAAGGGTTTTAAGGGTTTTTGTGAGGGATTTTAGGGTTTGCCTGGGTCACAGTGAGTGTTTTGAGTTTTAGCCACCTTGTTTGGATTGGTGGAGGCTCCTCCTTCACACCAATGATGCTTCACTCAATCCTCTGCACCTCCTCCAAAGGATGCACTCTCCACTATTCAACCTTGCTCTCCAAGACATCTGCAATTTGACCTCTCCTAACTGGGCACTGTCCAATCTCTCCTAGGAGTGGGTCTTTCTTGGCCTCCTTGCATTTCCAAGCACCCTTCTTGCTTGAGACTATAGTACAGGGTCTTCACATCCATTCCCCATGGTTTCATGGTGGTTCCACAATGGGGAATGGAGTTAAGACTTCATTTGCTCAAACCAGTCCAAAACTGGATAGTAAGACTGCAACTTACAAATTATTTACAAACACACTCAACTGGTAAACAAAAAGCTAATCTAATCACTCACAATGAAGATATATAAACCAAAAAAAGATGTTTCACACAGGTTTTCTTGCAAATCAATCCATTAGTTTGCTCGGCAACTTCATTCAAACTAACTGGTAACCCAAAAACAGTCACAGTCAAGCTTTTCTTCCTTGGGTCGTATAATGTCTGACATCCAATGCTTTAACTTAGGGTTTGAAAATACTTATACTACCCATACCTCATTCGGTGTGCCAAAATTAGGGCTCTCCACACAAAACAAGGGTCTATGACCATTTTGGGTGGAAAAGTTGCTTGACAACTTTTAAAAGTTGTCATGCAACTTTTGCATCTTTTGAGAAACTTTTCCATTGTTTCTTTTCATGACTCCTAAACTTATTTTGGGCTATCCTAAGGACATCAACATGCCAATAAGGCCTAACACACATTCCAAGCACACTCAACCTCTCTTGCACAAGAAATCACAAGAAAAACACTAAGGACCTAAAACTAGGACCTAGTCTAGCACACATGAGCTCATGGTTCTTATTCATGTACAATGGCTTCTAAAGAAGCATAACACCAACAAAACAAAGAAGGATGGAGAGCATGGAAGGGTGCTCCTACACCACCCAGGATGGGGGCCTCAGGTTTATGGAGGTCTACCAAAGTCCATGCCAGATTTGCAATGACACTCTTCCCTTATGTTCACGAGTGTGTAGTCATGTGTTGGATTTTCTTGGAACACTCTTGTGAGAGTCATGTGTTGTATGCTTATGTCTTGTCTGGGTATCTGATGTACATGTGAGACCATGTGATCCTTTGGTATGGCTTTCTTGAGGGCCTTAGTACTATCTCCTAGCACAAAGGGGTGGTTCCTTTTTGGGCCACATGGTCAAGGTGGTAGTGCCACTTTCCACGGGGTTTATTTTTCGTGCCTTCTTGTGATGGATTAGCTTCACAGGTGCTCCAGATGTTTCTCTTGGTATTCACATCCTTCCATGTTTCTGGTGGACACTTTGTTCTTCTTAGATTATTCATGTATCTCTTCGACCCTATGTGGTCATATGTATTATTTGCTTTTGTTAGCCTGGATGGCAGGATGTAATTGATGAAACTTTATGTATTTTTCATCTTTTATTTATTAGAATGGTTTTGTATTTGAAGCAGATCGGAGATGTATCCCATTAGGGGTGAACTCCGATATCAATTGGTGATGTATGGTGTATGTGTTCATCTGATTCCTTTTAATTTTGGATGTATGAATGGTAGCATAGTTAAAATGTATAGGGTGAACTCACAAAGCTGGTTCCCACTTTTTGGGACGTCCTGATTTTTTCTGAAACCATACATTTTTTAGAAAATATAATGATTTAAGCTTTAAGAGGTCCCATTTTAAGTAATTAATTGAAGAGAGTTAAATCAAAGACTCTTAGATCAAAATTTCTTGGATATAACCTCTCTAATTCTAAATCATACTTGCAATGGAGTCTCCTTTGCATCTATCAAATGCTGATAAAAAAACCAGTTTTACAATAGCTTTTGGGGGGTCAAATTATTTCATTTAAAAGTTTTTTTAAAAGTATTTAGTCCTTATTATAAGCTTTCCAAATAGTATAACTTTTCATATATTTAAATTCATTAATATATTTTTATTTGTTTCTTATGAATGTAGGTTTTTCACCGAACATGAACTTCTTTGTTCAATGCATTGGAAAAATAGTAAACTAATTCAGAAAAATTTTGAAAAATATCTATGCACTAGGTATTCATGTTTTCTTTCTAACAGAAAAAAGAAAATTGAATTTTGATATATATAGAACAAGTTATGTGTTCAAACGTACACCTATATCTAAATTATAATTAGTCAAACTTCAAAACCTAATAAAAGGAAAAATATTCAACATATCACTATCAAACCAACTGCATGCCCTGGGTATTGATGTTACAAACCAAAATTCAAAAGAATTAAGTTTTTATCATTTATAGAAAAAAAATTATGCGTTTCAGGATACACATCACTTCTAAAAAATGTTGTTTGCTGTAAAATACTACTTTTTGAGGGAGATGGAAAAATCAATAAAATTTTATTCAAACAAATTGGAAAAAAATATATTTAGAATCTACAAACAAGATGTTAAAAATCACTACTTTATATCATCTTTAAATTCTTAACAGTTTAAAAGTTATAGGCGTCGAAAAGTGAAGGTTTTTTTCAAAATATTCATTTAAGTGTCAAAGTTGGTCAAAAAGTGGGAACCAGTATTGTGAGTTCACCCTATAATGTAATTTAGGTGATACTATTCTTAATTGTATGTATGAAATTATAAATTAAATGTAGTAATATAGATTATGATGAATGTAGCTTTAGTGATGTATTGAAACTAATGATAGTTGTATATATTCAATCTTGCTTAGTTTAATCTCTTATGGAATTTAATTGCTATGTTCATGTGGTAATCCTTCTATCATGAGTAGGTCTAATCAATCTCATTGTTAATTGGATTAATACACCTTAATGTTCATTAGATTAATCAAGTAATCTTCATTGGGAACCCTTTAGGAATTTGAGTTAAGTCTTCCACTTGTGTAAATGTTATTGTAATGTTTAGCTTAATGCATATTAAAGTTCATTAATGTTTAAAAAAAAAATTGCACTCTCTTCGAGTTTTTGTAGTTGTTTCCTTTAGGGTGTTTTGACAGGGCATTACACTTGGTATCAGAGCCCAAGTTGCAACATTGGGATCTTTGATCAAAGTAGTTTGCCCTTAATTTTGTTTGGTGTGATGTCTTAGTAAGTCATTAACTATTTTTCTTGTTTTCCTTGATATGCAACTGAAGAATGATACTTTATGATGAATGTTGTACTAGTTAACCAAAAGTGCGTATTTTGTGAAGGGGACCTTGTATGCATGAGATCTTGTTTGTATAGGACTCATTTTGTTGTTTGGACCTAGGTTTTCAAGTTATCTTTATTAAATTTTGGAAATCTTATGGAATATTATATTTGTGTTCCTTATCAAAAGTAACTAGATAACATTTGGTTGTGGTTGCAATGTTCGATAAATATTTTGTATTTAGAGAATTTAATTATCCTTGTATGACCTTCCTTGATTTGGTTTATATACACATTAATCAATAGAATGATAGCTCACCCTCTTTTTCCCTTCTCTATGTCTAGATGTTTTATTAATGGATATGCGACTTGGGAATATAGTGGACTAGTATATTTAATGAGAATTGTTTGTTTACATTCAATCTCATGTTGGAAAAAACAAGTTATTGTATTGTATGCATGATCCTTTTAATATAGAATATTGAATTAAATGTCATTTTCATTGATGTTATTTTAAAAGGGTGTATGTGAAAGTTGAATCATTATTTCATGTTCTTATAGAATTGGGTAATGTTTGACATAAACCTTGTAAAGAACTTATATGCTCTTGATCAAACATGAATGTTGTAGCTGATAAGTAAAAAAGAAAGGCAATGGTGTTACCTTTTTCTTATAAATGTAATGTGGAAATAATGTGCTCATCTAAGAGATCTAGTACAAAGAATAAATGTATGACATGCTATAATTTGATGGAAATCCCTTGGATATTGCTGAAATCTTTCTGAGAATGGTTGATTAGAGTTATGTACTCTTAAGGGAACTATAAAGAATTGGGGTACTCGTATCTAGAAATAAATTCTATACAGTTATTCATGTGGGGAAATGTAATAAAGACCTTCCTTGAGTAGGTGATAGTGTTACTGAAAGTACTTCCCGCAAATGTGAATAAACTAGTACCAATGTTTACGTTGTGTATTGTGAGAAACCAGTGCTTTCTTTGTGTGCCCATGGGATAGAGAAGTAATCAACCATGGAGGGTATGTTTACTTATGGGTATGGGAATACCATAATGTTTATGTATTGTTTCATATTTGTTACCCTACTGAGTGTCAACCCACGGGTTGTTGACAATTCAATATGTGAAGGGGTAGTATCAGATGTCACCATTCCTCAAATAGTATTGATCAGCATACAAATAATGGTGGCACAAAGTGAATTTAGCTTCTCTAATTAGAGGAAAAATATAGATATATAACAAAACTATATTAAAGGTGTACTCAATGCTTTCCCTTTTTGATGAGCCAATTTATATGGTTTATATGTGCTAGCCTAATCCCCACTATTATTGATCATCTTGATGGCAGGTCTTGAGCATAGTGATGGTATGTCTTGGAGGATCCTTTACCTTGTCTACATGAAAGGTATGTTATTTCCGCATTGTTATGAGAGGTGTGACTTGTGCGTGCCTTTTCCATGAGGTACACTACTATGCAGAATATGTCCATTGCGTGTCTTCTCCACTTGGAGTATTGTCATGCCATGTTGAGACATGATGCGTGATGTAGTAGACATCGCCATGCGGCCTACCGGTTTTGTTTAGGGTAGAGCCATGCCAATGATGACATGATGTGGGGTGATACCGAGGTGTACACCGCCATGCCATGTGGGTAGTGTGACTATCTCTCACCACATGATGAGCTATTGCACTAGCTAGATGATTGTTCCCTCCTTCCTCGTTGGTGGCTAGATTCTAGTCACATGGTGATGTTATGTGCACAATTTATGATATTCTTATATATTTACCTATGTGGACCAACAATTTATTCTATTTTGACTATGATGGTTTAGCCACGTGTATGTGATCTTTTGCATTCTTGGTTTAGTGTTGCAATTCCATGGATATTTCTTGGCTTACTGTTGAAATTGATGATTTATTTTATTCATCTTTATCTTAGTGGCAAAACTAGTTTATCTTTATTGTTTTTGTATTCTAGTCTTGTGTTGTAATGTGAATTCCTCTCCAAGGACATTTGAGGCGGTCTTGGTTGAGTGTATACAAGGAAGTAGACAGAGGGAACCTTGAGGATGGGGGTATGTGAGGCTGTGATGCAGCTAGGTTCTACTACCTACCTATATGTGTTGGCTATCTGTTGGAGGCTAACCACCTTACTCAAACAAGGGATGGTTACAAGGGTCTTGTATGGAAGGTTTCACTGCTATGTGTGTGCCCTGGCACCATCAAGCCCTTGAGTGAGATGTGATTATGTATTTTGTTCTGAGATCAAGCACAAAGATGCTAATTGTGCATGTTATCTATGACCGAGCATTAGACATGCTCTCATGTGGCCTTGTCAGGTGTACTTTCTAGTAATGTGGATGGATATTTATGTGTTAACCATAGAGTGAAATATGTTATGTGTCACTATGTTATGGAACATAGACATTGGAAAGCTTTTAATATGACTGACAAGTATAAAGTAATTGTGTTATATATGTTTTTCTTATTTCATGAATACTAACATGGTTATAGAATTTAAAATTTGAAGCTATTTCTATGCGATAATATTATAGGAAGAGGATGGAACAGTAAAAGAAATTGAACATGATGACATATTTATCTTGTAGCAGTTAGTAGATGAATGCTATAGTTTGTTGTTTACCTCAATTAATGCATAAATTTGGTGTGATTAAAGGAAGACAATTCTTGTTTCACTACTATGATTATAGTTAGCTCCTAGAATGATATAAAATGTATGAATTTGGATGTATCTTACTAATAGATAATTGCATTCATAAGGGATTTAGCAATAATGTTTCATTTATCTGAGAAAAAAATATATATGTACAATTTGATTTTTGTAAATAAGTTTTAGGACTATTATGTACTACATGTTTCCATCCTAGCTTTATGACTTCCATAAGTAAGTCAAAACCTAGTGGGAGAGAATGCAGTACCCCTACCCTGTTTGACCTCATTGACCAAGGTTGACTTTTTTGTGGCTTATGTGGATGGTGGATTTATTGGGATTTGTATTCTAGTATTATGCTTGGGAATGTGATTAGGTGAATTTGATTATGCAATATTGCTTATTGATGAGTAGTTGTGAACTCTGCTTCTGCATCATATTTTATTAATGAAGAAATGTTAATTTTATTTATATGTTGCTAATGATGGACTAACACATCTAATTTATGTGCGAGTTGCTTAATGTATATGTCGTTAGGTTGTGTGGAAGTGTTTAGGGTGTGAAGAGATGATTTTCCTTCACTCACTTCGGTGAGCCAAGGAAAGTCACGATTCTCCTTCACTGGTGTGTTTATTATGTTTTTGTATATATACATATGTGGTTTGTTGATGTAGGAAATTGTAGGTACAAGTACCGTGTAAGTACGAGGTATCATCTCCACCTAGCTTCACAGGTATGAGCATACCTAATTAACCTAATGGAAGTGGAGGAGGTAGTTCTAAGTTCCTAATGTCATCCTAGCCTTTCTCAATAGTGAGCGTCGTCAGTGTTTTGTCGAACCTGTCGGTTCAACAAGTAGACCACTTTTCCAACGTTGGTATGTGGGTCATGTGTTTGTTTAGTTTTTGTAGTTTTGTGTTATGCGTTTCATGAATTTGAATATTATGCTTTAAATATTTAATTATTTAATGCATGTTAGTATGAATTTTTAAATAAAGGGATTAAATTAAATATGACCCCTTTGTATTATTAATTAGCAAATTGTATTACTCAAGTGGTTAAATTAGATAAATGGATTTAATGATTTAATTGCTGCTATATTTGTGTAATGTATTTTGTAAATATGAAAATAAACATTTTAGAAAAAGAAAATAAAATATCCCACCCATTGAATTTTAAATGGGAATTTGTATTTTAGAAAAAAATTAGAAAAAAATATATTTTGGGGATCTTTTCTATTTGCATACAAATTTTGGGGGTTTTTGATTTGCTTGAAAGATAAATTAGCTGAGAAGAGAACTTGTGGAAACATTAATAGGTTAGTTTTGATTAAGTAAAAATAGGTATTTGAAAGGTACCCGGACCTTTTACAAAGCAGGAGAACAGAAAAGCATAAACAACTACCTGATCACTTCAAAAAGTCAAAATGAACACATCGGATGGGCACAACTTAAAACATCATTACATAATTACATAAAACTTAGAATAGATAGCAACAGGAAAGCAAAAGACAGCGAAGAGATAGAACCAAGGACAACTACTGGAACTAAATACTATTCAGGATCTCCTCAGCGTGAACAACCATTTGTTTCATGTTGTTTGCCGAGGTCTTCATATCCTCCAGCCCACGACCTTTGATGTAGACCTTATTCTTTGTGTTGGCTCTAGTCCTCCTTTCATGACCCTTCTTGTTCACCTGCTCTTTATCACCTTCCTTCTTTGCATTGTTCTTGTACCTGTTGATAAAGATGTTCATATTGCCCACCAAAGATTTAAGAATTTGGAAATTTTGATCAACAATCTACTTGACATTGTGCTCCAGCTTGTCAATTCTGTTACCAAAATCTTTCAGTTTGTTGTCCATTTCCTTTCTATCTCCCATCTCATTGACCTTTTTCTCCATGGCTAAGATTTTTCCAACCATACATTCAATAGCTTGTGCATTTTGCAAAATGACCACTAACTCTTTAACATGCTCCACCAAGGGCTTGTCACCAACTGTAATTCTTGCCATGGCCTATGTATCTATTTTCAAGCTATTAATATCCTTCACCAGAGTAGTGATCATCTCACAGAAGGCCTTAATGGTATCTTTGTCACCACTATCACTTTGGCCCCCTTTTTCCTCGTTATGTAGTCTAGTGGTATTCACGGTCTCCACGGTTTCCAAATTATCCTTAACCGGGTTACCCTCCCCTTCTTTGTCCTGACTATCAATCCTCTTATTATCATCATCCTCCACCTGAGACTCAACCAGAACATAATTGAGATTAGAATTGCTACCATTTTAAGTGTTCTTTTTCTGAGCCTTCTTTCCAAAGGCTTTCCCTTTCCTCTTTTTAACAAGTTTTTCCTCAAGGGAATCAGTTTCAGAGTCTGACATTTTAGATTCCACAATAATCCTCCTCTTCTTAGCCCTAATCCTCCCTTTTTTCTAGTTTCTTTCGACTCTCCCTCGGTCTCAGAATCAAAGTTGAAACCACTATCCTTACTTTCCGTAGTCTCATCTTTGGCATTTTTGCCTTTAATAGGCTTTTCAATGCACTTCCCCTTTAGCATTTTGTAAACCAGGACCATGAGCCCCTGGTGGAGGGTATGATCGCCTTTAGGGTCCTTCTGGATCTCTTTTATAGTATGATCCATTAAACAGGCCAGGTAATAGGGAAGGTTTACCCTTTCACCATGACAGAAATGGTTAAGATGGATGAAGTGATGCCCATAAGCCCTGGTAAACCTACCATCTAAGGTAATATATTCAATAGAAGCAAATAAGACAAACCTCCATGGCCTGCAAATTCTCTTTGGGGAGTGGTAGGAGTTGTCATTTTTGATCATCTTTCTTCTCTCACCATCCATGATAGGAAACTTGTCTATAGCCTTATCTGATATCCCTATGTCCCTGTTAAATTTCATACCGTCGATAGTCATCCCTGTGGCCTTAGCGATAACCTCTTCGTCTACATTCATCATATGTGATCCAATCAGAACTTTTCCATTTTTCCAGTTCTTTATGAAGTAGCTGGTAATTGTGGGGTTCTTCCCATTTAGTCGTTCCATGAAAACATTGAGCCCCCCTTGTTGAAGGATACTCCAGACTTCTTCGTTCTTTCTCCATTTAGCGCATGAAGCAGGTTCAAATCTCTGAACTTGTTTCCTCCCATTTTTCTAGCACCTTCCTTGCAATGCCTTCTCTCATTTTGATAACTTTTCCTCTGGTTTCCATGGTTATTCTGTAAGAGAACCCATAATCCGTGCCAAATAATGATGATATGACACCTATTTAATGGCTCATTATCTTCAAGCAAGCCCTGCATCGGAAAAGGCGGAAAGGTCATTAGAAATAATGATTAATAGTACCACGTTTCCTTGTATAGCTTTGGTCTTGATTGAGTAAGGATTTCATTTCACTTGCAATCTCCTTTTCACCATAATTAGTGATGAGGTTTTCCGATTGGCAAGCCAGGTTGGCTGCCCAATTAGCACAAGAGTTGGCCTCCCTATAAACATGTGTAAAAACACACATTTCAAACTCTTTGTTGATTTCCCTTGTTTCTTTAATAGAATTACTAATCGACCATGACAGCGGGAATTTCATATTTAAATAGTTGATAATGTTTAAGGAGTCTCCTTCACACTAAACTTTAGTGCATTCGGGTTCTTTGGCAAGGATAATCCCATGATAAGCTGCCATGGCTTCGGCAACATGTTTGGTCTGTTTTCCTATAGGAATACATTTTATGATTTTATATATTCCCCATTCATCCCTTAGGACCACTCCACATCTTGCAACCCCCGGGTTTCCCTTAGAGGCCCCATCAAAATTGATTTTCATCCATCCCCTAGGTGGGCTGGTCCATGTCACTCCCTCTCTAGGGTTACTCTGGATATTCTCTTGAGCTTTTCATCTCCATTTTTTATAGACAAGTTGATCCTCCTTAGTGTTAGGATTATCAATACCACCTATAATATTCATATTTTCCACTATGCTTCTTCTTATTTTTTCAAACACAATGTTAGCCTTAGTGTACTTTTCTTTGAAAATCCTATCATTTCTCTCTTTCCATATACCCCAGCACATGTGTGGTAAATCAATTCTCCATAGCAAGGTAGTAGTTCTATTTTTTGAAGGATGATGCCATGACTTGAAAATCTCCTGAATCGAGTTGGGGATGCTCCAATTGATATTGAATTGATCCAGATAACTTCCCCAAACATTAGCTGAGAAGGGGCAATGAAAGAGCATATGATTTATTGTCTCCTCATTTTTCTTATAGAGTGTACAGAAACATGGTATGTTGATACCTCTTTTTCTTATATTCTCTATTGTTAGAATTTTGTCTTGGAGGGCTATCCAAAAGAAAATGTTGATCTTGGGGGTAAGGCCTTTCACCCATGCTTTAGCCCAGCAAGGAATTTCCATGTTATTATATTGTTGATGATAAAGAGATGCCACTGTAGAAGTACCACTAGTAGTGAGTTTCTAAATTAATTGGTCTTCTTCTTCAATCCTCGCCATTGAGTTCATGACTTTGTTCAAACTACGCAAAGACTAATCCACTTGAGATAAGTCTTTCCACTATCCATCTTTCCAATAATCCTCCACCTTGGTTCCAAATCTTTCTTTGCATTGGTTTTGATATCTGTTCCACTCAAGGTTTTCATTTAAAGGGGTCTCCATAAGCCAAGGATCCTGCTAGAACTGAATAAGATTGCCTTTCCCCAACTTCCATTTTGTAGCTTTGATAATTAAGTCTCTAGTCCTAGAGATATTTTTCCAAATATTGGATCCAATTGGGATAATCTTTGCTTTGAGGAAACTTTGAAGATTTGGACATTGGCTTTTATATTTGTTGTCCCATATTTTTTTCCACTCTCCTTGGTTTCTATATCCTCTCCAAATCTGCTTAGCCATAAGGTATTCATTTATGTCTCTTATTCTTCTAAGGCCCAGACCACCTTTATTCATTGGCTTACAGACCTTCTCCCAAGCAATTAAGTTCATTCTCTTCTTCTCCTCAACCCTTGTCCATAAAAAGGATCTTTGTATTTTTTCAATGGCCTCAGCATACTTAGTAGGAATCCTGAACAGATTGATGGCATAGAGAGGGATACTTTGAAGAGTGGTTTTTAGCATCTGAACTTTACCTGCTTGAATAAGTAGAGCTCCCTTCCATCCAGATAGCTTTTTATGGAATTTATCCACCAAGGCTCCCCAAAAGGTATCCAGAGGATCCTGACCTAAAGGGAGCCCCAAATAGGAGGCAAGCAAGCTACCAATTTGGCCACCCACAATGTTACTAATTTTAATCCTCCTTCTCTCCAAGGTGTTGATAAAATAAACAAAGCTTTTAGACTAGTTTATAAGCTAACCAGTAGTCTCTCCATAGATATCCAAATCTTTTTTTAGTCTTCTAGCGTCCTTCACAGTGGCTTTTCCCATTATTATAGAATCATCAACAAACTATTGATGAGAGCATATTTGATCTAGCGAAGAAGGTTTCAAACCACAAAACTCCCTTTTCTCAACCATCTTTCCAATACATCTCCCCAAACATTCCACCATGATGATAAAGATCACTGGAGATACGGGGTCCCCTTGCCTGAGACCTCTTGAGGCTTTAAAGAAGGGAGAAGGGGAGCCATTCATTAGTACAGAGAAAGTCGCCGAAGAAATAAGTTGTCTGATAAGTCCAACACTCCTAGGATTAAAACCAAAAGATGAAAGAACATCCAACATAAAATCCCAATCCACTCTATCATAGGTTTTAGAGAGGTCAAGCTTCAGGAAAAAACCTTCATTTTTAGAAAAGGCCAGAGAGTGGATATTTTCATGAACAAAGATGATAGAGTCCAAAATTTGCCTCCCCGAGACAAAACCACTTTGCTGAGATGAGATAATGGAAGGAAGCAATTTGAGAATTCTAGAAGTAAGGACCTCAGAGATAATCTTGTAGAGAGAGTTGCATAAGCTTATAGGTCTGAAAAGATCCATTGAATCAGCCCCCATCTTTTTGGGTATAAGAGCTATAAAAGTACCATTAACTTCTTCCAAAAAATTTCTAGCACCAAAAACCTCTTTCATAGCTCTTGTAACATCATCTCCAATAATATGCCAGTACATTTGGAAGAAGAACATGGGAAAGCCATCCGGACCTGGGGCTTTGCTACCCTCAAAGGACTTAATAGCTGTTAGAATTTCATCATGGGAGGGAATGACAGTTAAACGGTCATTGTGCTCTTCCCCCAGAGTGGTAGGTATATTGTCAAGAAGTTCTCTTTGGGCCTGTTTATTCAGATTTTGATCCTTAGCAAGTAGATTAGAGAAAAAATCCATTGTAGTCTTGCTCATGGAATCATCATCTTCAACACATCTGCCATTCACTTTAATTTGTACAATTCTATTTATAGCCTTATGTCTAAGAGTGGACATATGGAAGTATTTAGTGTTCCTATGCCCCTCCTTTAACCAGACATTTCTCGATCTTTGTTTCCAGTAGGTTTCCTCTTTAGCTATTATTTCACGGTATCTCACCAGAATAGCATCTTCAATATTTCTAGACATATAGGTATAACCAGTGTGTTGTATCTCATCCTAGATCTCCTTGAGTTCTAAGAAGGTCAATTATTTTGAGGTAAAGATGTTCCCAAAGTAGTCCTTATTCCACTTCTTGACATTATCTTTAACATTCTTCAGCTTTTTGACCACTTAATACATGGCATTACCTTCAATACTGACCTGCCACTAGTCCTTAATCTTACTTGCCAGATCCGGGTGTCTAGTCCACATTTTTTCAAATTTATAAGGGAAATGTCTCCTTCTATTTTTTACTTCAGCTGTTAGGCTTATAGGGTAATGATCTAATCCTACCCTTATGTGAGATGATAAAGAACATTCATGAAGATTAAACCAATCTAAGGAAAGTAGAGCTCTATCCAGTCTGACCTGAATCAAATTCTCACAACTTCTTTGATTAGTCTAGGTGTATTTGACTCCTTGCAACTCTAGATCATGAATGGCATTATTGTTTATAAAGTCCATTAGGTCCAATCTGCTATCCAAATTAGCATGACTCCCTCCCTTTTTCTCATTTTCCTTCAGGGTAGTGTTTAAATCTCTCATAATTATCTAGCTATCCTCAGCAAATCTTCTTCTCAGCCCAGTGAGATATCTCCACATCTTGCTATGGCCAGTCTTAGTGTTAGGAGCATAAACATTTGTTAGGACCCATGTAGTGCAATTCTTAATGTGCTTAAATCTAATACAGGCCAGGTTGTTGTCCTGAATTAACACCTCTCCTTCTAAATTGTTTTTGCTCTAGAATGTAACAATTCCTCTCAAGGCACCTTCTGAACTACCTCCACTGACTCCTCCATTTTTGAAAATATTCAAACTTTCAACTTTATCTTTCACCATCCTAGTTTCTTGAATCAAAAAAATTTCAGGGTTTCTATCTCTAATCATATTTCTAACTAAATTATGTTTATGAGGACTATTAAGTCCCCTAATATTCCAGGAGATGATTTTCATGGATTTTTAGAAATACCTGCCTCAAAGATGGTTCTTTGGGTACCATCTGCTAAATTCCTGCTTGTTTCCAATGTTCTTTTTTTGGCATTTGAGTGTCTTCTTGGAGAAGTGTGTTGCGCTCCCACATCACCAAGCCTGCTTCTGGTGTTTCTAGTCAGTGTGCTATTTACTGGGTTATTGTTACTCTTTTTCTTTTGCTTGTTCTTTCTTTTCTCTTCTACAACTTCTTCATCCCCCTGCTTTGATTCATTCTTCCCCAATGCCTTTTTTATGTCCTCTTCATCTCCCCATTTTGGATCTTGTTCCTCTAAATTAGCCAACTTTCCCTTTATTGGGGTGGTTAATGAGATTTTCGATAGCCCTTGGCCCAAAATGGTATCAGGTTGGGCTTCTTGGAACTAGTCTATCTCTTTATCTTGATCTTGAGATTTTGAGACAAGGTTGAAGTTATCTCCTTTCTCTTTATTATTTGTGGGATGTTTATCTATTTTCTCTACCTTTGTCTTGTCCTCTTTCTAATCCTCTTGCTGAGTGTTGTCTTTTTCTTTGTGTACAACACCTTGTTCCAACATCTGAATCTTTGGTTCATTACCCACTTCACTAGTGATTTCTTCCTCCACCCTTACCATTTGGGACTGCTTCTCCTGATTAGGGTCATTGGAATCCTAAAATTTTAGTGGCTTGTCCACTTTTTTCCAAACCTTAGTTTGGGTATGAGGTTTATCCTCTTTAGATGGACATTTTTTTGCCCAGTGTCTCACTTTTTTACAATGATAATAGGTGAAGGGGATTGTTTCATAAATAATGTTCTGCTTCCACTTCCCCAGTTTTGATTCTATCTCTATTTCCTCTGGCAAGTTCATGTCAGGTCCAACTCCAACACAGATCCTTGCATAGATCAGCCTTCTTCTAGAAGCCATGATCTGATCAATGGCGATTAGCTCCCCAAAGGTATTGGCAATTCCTGCAAAAACATCTTCCTCCTAGACTTCCATTAGGAGCCGAGGGAGTTTGTCCCACACCCGAACTTGGGCCAAAAAATTCTTTCCTTTCGCTACATTAGGGTACCACTTCTAGATGTACTTGATATATTTGCCTATTGCCCAAGACCCACTACAAAGAATGTTTCTTCTATCCTCATCACAAGAAAGGGAGAAGCATAGACAGCCTTTGTTCATTGCTACCACATCTACAAAGGAGAAGGATAGACAACCTTTGTTCATTGCTACCACATCTACTTGACCTTTCAGGTTCAACTTTCATTTTACAAATCCATGAACTATTTCTATGTTAGGTCTAGATCTAAAGAAATAACCAATCAAAGTGTTTTCCATTCTAGTGATGTTTTGATCAATGATCTGGTCAGGAACAACGATAGGAAACTTTCCCTAAGACACATTCGATGAGTTTTTAACAGGAGGTGATGAGGACTTACCTTTGTGCTTGACCCCAAACAACGAGGACCACTTATGTATCTATCCATTGGGTCCCCCTTTAGGGTCCGTTAACAAAAGAACCTTTTCCGGATGATCTTTACCTTCCACCATGTTCTCTGAAATGCAAGTCATTTGCTATCCTTGGGCTCCTTCTGAGTTGCCGTCTTCTATTTTTGAAGTTTGAACTTGCCCTTTCCCACTCTCTAGTGCTAACTGCTCTTCACGTGGTGTTGATCCTCCCCCTGGGTTCCCCAAGTTCACGAGATCATCAGGGTCCTTACCATCTGAACCTTCTCCTTCTGTAGAAATCTCTGAATCATCTTCCCCATGCTGTCTCGATGCCAATCTAGAATTCTCGCACAAATTTGAATCCTGCAACTGCCCACCTTCCATCCTGAAAAAGAGCAACGATTAGATATTAGCAAGTAGTGGCATTAACATTAATAGGTTAGTTGTTTTGTTTTTTTTGTTTTGATTTTAGAAAATCTCATAGGGTCTTAAATTCTTTAAAAAAAATATTAATTAAAGTTTTCAATTTGATTATAGAATGAAAATTAGATTTCTTATGGTAGGATTGAGTTGGAAAAATGTAAAAAAAATTGTTAAATTTCATAAGGTTATGTTGGAAAAATTAGCCCCAAATTTTAATTGTTTGACATTTATTTTGTTTTAAAAAATTATGCATTCCCTCTGTTTAATTGACTCTTAAAATTTTCTATAAAGTCTTTGTATTTGGGGGTTTGTTTTACAAAAATAAATAAATAAATAAATTAATTAAAAATAAAAAAAATAAAAAATGAGGTTGTTGTTATTCATGTTTCTAGAAATGAATCTCAAAAAATTGTTAAAAAAAAATATAATATAAAAATATTATATTAGTCAAAATATATTTAATAATTACGCTGAGAGGTGTCCTATACAATGTTAGCACATCCATGAAACAAAAAAGAAAGGGCAGTTACAGTCTAGCATATGGAATTTGAAGAGTCTTGTCATCTTGTTATGCTGAGAGGCATCGTATACAATGTCAGTACATCCGTGAAACAAAAAAGAAAGGGTAGTTACAGTCTAGCATATGGAATTCGAAGAGTCTTGCCATCTTGTGTGAATAATAATAATGGTTATATCCATTAATTGCAATCATAGTGAAAGGCCAGCGATTTCATTTGTAATCACAATAGAGTCATGCTACTGAAAGGCCTTTTGTAACCATAGCAGAGTCATGCTACCGAAAGGGCATCCATTTCAGGCTTTTGTAGCTGTCGTGGCGGTGAAAAACCATTCATTTCAACTTTTGTAATTGCGGTCTTTTAAAATGATATTTCATTCTCTTTTCCAGTCATTTGTTTTGAAGATATCTGGCATTCCTTTTTAGCAGTGATTTGCTTCCAAAATATTTGTTTGCAAAGATTGAAATACAAGTTATAGTCCATATTTGGGCATCTTGCTGAAGAAGAGTACGTTATTGGTAATCTGGCTTTACAAATAAAATTGTTTTAAATTCAGTTTTCCTTTATTGTAGAGGAATTAACAAATGTATTTTCTTGCAATTTTCAGTGCATCATATTCTAGGCTTTTTGCTCTTCTACATTTTCTCTGTAGAATATTTGTTGCAGACACCTTACAGTTTTGCCAAAATCAGGTATGCATCATTTCTAGAATACCCTGTTTGCTCATGCGTTCTTGGATGATCATAATGAAATCAAGGAAACACTCTATTTTTATTTCTTTCACAATCATTAGTTGTTGTACAAATAATAACGCTGCAATACTAGTCTTAATCATTTCATTTATCCCTTGATCGTTACACCTTTTGCATCTTTATTCATTGATCATTACATTGACACATTATTCTTATAGTTTATCCTTGTCATCTGTTTTATTCTCCCTGCTCTTTAAGCTGTTTAATTTCAAAATTGATTCATATATACATGTTATAGATCAGTGATTGATTAAAATTCTGTTGTACAACCAACAGAAGAATCATTGGTAAAAGAATAACTATTAGATGAATTGAAGGCCTCTTTAGGGAGAAAGATAAAAAAATTGATTCAGCAAGAAATCAAATTTTCATAGCAATGTAAACCATCGAATTCCAGGGCAAAAACCAGTTCACTGCTCTTTCTTGATGCCGTCTTTTCATCTGCACTTATTTCCTTTGATTCTCCCTTGTAACGCTGTCCAATTTCCAAACCCTGCAAATCAAAAACATAATTCTGTCAGAAAACAGGAAAATAATCAAATTAAAAAAGAAAACAATAAAATCAATAATAAGGTATAGTTGTTACCTATGGATGGAAGCGGTAGTAAGCTCCAACAGCCACACATGCAGCTGTTGCAGCCGCCATCATAGGCATTGCGAATGTTGCCATTTTGTGTTCTTTTTTCCCTCAATTTACAGACCACCAAAGGGCAGAATAATTGATCATTACATTGACACATTTTGAGAATAAAGAAAAGAGAAGGAAGAATAAAGATAGAACACAAACGACATAAAGTTAAATACTTGTCATCTGTTTTATTCTCCCTACTCTTTAAACTATAGAGATTAAGTAGAATATATCAACTCTTTATGCTTAAGATCTTAGGTAACATTTAATATATCAATAGTACAATATATCCTACAACACTTAATCTACCAATACAATATAGAAACAAAAAATATGGGATTGTTTATCCTCCCAATGAAAAAAATCTGATAGTTTGCTGCATAATCTAAATACATTCTTTATGTAAAGAGTGATGACATATATATTTCATAATTGATCCAAAAACTGTCAAAGCACCATCAAGTTTACGAAGCTCTCACCCTCTTCTTTTTCTACTGTATGCATGCTATTTCAAATCATTCATCATTGTTGGAGAACATGATTTGATTTAAATTCTCTCTTTCCTCAAAACCATCGCGTAGATCTTCATTTGGAATCCAACCATTTTTGTTGTGCATTTCAAAAGTAGGAAAAGCTAAAATTTCAATTCAAATTTTTTTAAAAGGCTTATGTTAAGAGTGTTATAATTTGGATTGATTTTAGATTGATACAACCAATTTTCCAAAATTGTTACCATAGAATATAGTAGATTTATTACCATAGAATATAGCAGATTTAATATAGTTGTTTTAATAAATTATAATAAAACCTAAAATTTGGTCCTAGAATTCAAATACCGTTAGGGTTAATGTTTTCATTTTCTTCCATTTCATTTTTATTTAAAAGAGTCTTAATTAATTGAAAAACCAGAAATAGCCAAAGAAAGATCTATGAAAAACCAAAAATTATATAAAAAAAACAAAAACTAGAAATTATTTGAACATTACTTTTTCATCTCCTTAAATTTAGATAACTATTTGAATTGCCAAACGTAAAATAGTTGAGCAAATTGAAAATACATTACATTCACTTCAAGTCAAAATATAACATGCATGTTGTAAAATCTTCTTTTTACATAATCGTAGGTTCCTATGACAAATTTTGTGGGCTAATATAGGTAACCAAAGATAGCTCTATTTTAAATTGCAGAAATTTTTGAAGGCTGATTTAATAGTGACATATTAATGTTTTTAGAAATGTTTAATAGTGACATATTAATGTTTTTAGAAATGTTTTTTCTTAAATGTTTTTTAGCGAATATTTATAAAAAATATTGTCTAAAATTTAGAGGGGAAATTAGTAAACAATTTATGCACAACATAGGTACATATAAATTTTTTAGGAGAAAAAATAGGGATTTTGTTAAGTTTATGTAAAAATAAAATGTATTACATATATTATTTAATGGTTGATTTTTGTTAAAAAATTATTCAATTAGTGTTTTGTTTTTGGCAAAAGGGTAAAAACTTTATTGAGAATCAGAATCAAGCATTACAAAAAGAATCAGAGCCCAGAGGCCCCTGAGAAGGACAACCAACCCAATCACAAATCAACTAGCTTTAAGGCCACCCATGTCCTTAGTGAGAATCATCTGCAATTCCTGATAGTAATCCCCAGAGAGATGCTCCCAGCCTTCCACTTTCCACTCATTATCATGCTCTGATGCCCACTTGGCCAAACAGTCCGCCACACCATTCCATTCATGGGGAATATGGATGAAGGACACCTGCTCCATTAAAGAGCTAATTTGAAGAATCTGCTGAACAATCCCTACCAACTGCCACTGTATCCCACTCACCTTCTGATCAGATAACAAGTTAACAACAATCTGTGAATCCAATTCACAAATCACCTTCCTAAAACCCCTTGCCAAAGCCCACTCAAGTGCATAAAGAATTGCAAAACCCTCCATAAGATTATTAGACTGATACCCTTTATGCACTGAAAAGAGGAAAACAACCTTCCCCCTACTGTTCTTGCCAACACCCCCAACACCAGCAGGGCCTGGGTTGCCCCTAGATGAGTCGTCAATGTTGATCTTGATATACTCATCCTGAGGGGGTGTCCACCTTCCAAACCTTTGCACCTTCCTTGTAGCCTGTCTACCTTTCCTGACACAAGCAGAGTCAGGAGACAACTCCTACAAGCCAAGCCTACTCACAACATCTGCCTCATCTCTACCCAATGGGAAATTCACCTCACATTTAACTTCCACTATTTTCTAAATCATAACAATGATCCTATTCCAAACTTGTTGAACAAACAGTTTGGCCTCCCGAAAGATCCTCCTATTCCTTTCAAGCTAAATCTGCCACAGAATGAAAATGGGCCCAATATACTGGACCTTCTAGAGGAAGGAGGATGAAATAGGAGGTCTACCCAAACTGCTCCAAAACTCCACCAGAGAATCTACATGGACACAAGGATGCTTCCACACCCCCCACCAATAGTGCCAGATCAGCATAGAGAATGGGCACCTAAAAAAAAGGTGTGAGAAATCTTCCTCTCCATTACCACATAAAACACAAATAGAAGGCCCCGAGAATCCCCACTTGTGG
This sequence comes from Cryptomeria japonica, assembly GCF_030272615.1. Lineage (NCBI taxonomy): Eukaryota > Viridiplantae > Streptophyta > Pinopsida > Cupressales > Cupressaceae > Cryptomeria > Cryptomeria japonica. Next base: position 779,923,824 of record NC_081407.1, read on the forward strand.
ATATTGTCCCAAGTTAGACATCTATTCCAATCCAAAGTCCAGGAAAAGTAGTTACACTTCGGCCAAGAAGCCTTATTCCACACCTATTTGCACTAGTTCACTTCTCCTCCCTCCAGTCTTTGACTCAATAATTCCCAGTAACCACTAGCCACAGAAAAAACACCTTTAGGATTTGGAGACCAAGCCAGCCCATCCCTACCCTTCAAGGAGCTGCAGTGTCTATTCGCCAAAATGCCCTACAACTTAGCATACTCTTCCTTCATCCCAACCACCGGCCATTCATTAGGAATCTTCCATCACTCCAATTCCAACCGACCACACCTATAGATAGCCTTAAAGTCACTCACCCTTGACCATCCAGCTTCCAAGAACCTCTGGCCCAGGTTTCCAAGATTAGGAAACTGATCAAGAATGGGAGGGTATCCATCCCATGAATCATTCCAGAAAGAACCTCTTCCCCCCTTCTACAGATCCAGAACAACCCTATCTTAATGAGAGAAGCCCCTCTCTTGAGAGTGTACCAGATCGATGAGCCCTTTCCTTCAAGAGGATATCTGGGGATTTCCTCCATCGGGATCCTCTGTATATATTTGTTGGCCAAAATCCTGGCCCAGCCATGGTCTTTCTTAACACACCACCTCCAGTACAATTTAGTAGCAAGTGCTTCCCCAAAAAGAATAGACTGCCTTAACCTGAGCCCCCGAACCTTCTTCGGCCTACACACTAGGTCCCAATTGACCAGAATCCATTTGGAGGAGGTGAGATTACCAACCCATAAGAATTTCCTATCCAGAGAGTCCAAACCCTTCAAGAACCACTTAGGAGCCACCTAAAGCATACATCGATAGGTCGGCAAAGCCTGAACCACCGACTAAATCAGAAGAACCCCCCCACAAAGGATAACCATCTATGAGTCCAATGTTCAACCTTGGAGTGGAATTTGTCCAAGATCCCCTGCCATGACTCCCTAGGGGGGTTGCCAGGAGAAATAGGAATACCCAAATATGTCAGGCGCAGGAAGCTGACTTGGAATCTCAAGATAAGACCAATCCTGCTTTGAATAGACTTAGGAGTGTTAAAAAAGAGGATGGAAGATTTATCCTCATTGATCATCTGGCCAGATGCTGCAAGATAAACATCTAGGACCTTACGCAGATTTGAAGCTTCATTGATCCGAGCAAGCCCCATCAGGGCTGTATCATCCATAAACTATAGGTGAGACTACGGCTACAAGTCATTCCCCCATCTCCAACCCTAAATAGAACCCCGACCCACATTATACTTAATCAGCCTCCCCAGACCCTCAACAAGAAGAATGAATAAATAAGGGGAGAGAGGATCTCCCTGGCAGAGACCCCTAGAAGCACCAAACAACTCAGTATGGTCTCCATTGATAAGTATAGAGAAAGAGGTGGACGTAACACAACTCAACACCCACTGGATCCATTCATCCACAAAACCAAAAGCCCTAAGGATCTTTTGAAGGAAGGACCACCGAACTCTATTGTACGGCTTAGCCATATCCAGCTTGATAAACATAGCTTTTTCCATGGATGTTTCCATAGAATGAATGGTCTCTGTAGCGATGACCACCCCATCCAGAATTTGGCACCCTTCCACAAACCCACTTTGCTCCTCAAAAATAACCATCCCCAAACACTTCTTCAATCTATCCGCTATTAGCTTAGAGATGATCTTATAAATCATATTGCAGAGGGAGATCAGGTGGAACTAGCCTAACTGATCAGCCCCTTCGCACTTGGGGATTAGGGAAATGAATGTCGCATTCAATGCCCTAAGCATCTATTTATTCCTCTAGGACTCCTGGACTACTTCCAATAAATCCAGCTTAATTATATCCCACAACTCTTGAAAGAACTCAACCAAGAACCCATCCAGTCTAGGAGCCTTTCCTTTCCTCATGTGGAAGACAATCCTCTCAAGTTCTTCCAGTAAAATAGGACACAAAAGCTGCTCATTCATCTCCCTCGAGACAAGAGAAGGGATACAATCTAGAACCTGATTCTCCTCCACTATTTCCCCTTGAGAGTCCTCCCTAAAGAGGGACTAGAAAAACAAGAGAGACTCCCTTGACATCTCCTGCAAGGATAAGCACTGCTCACCTCTGTCATTAACTAGTACAGGAATGGAAATTCCATGTCTTCTTGCTTTCACTGAGTTGAAGAAGAAAGCAGTGTTCTTGTCCCCCTCCTTCACCTAGTCAATATGAGCTCTTTGCTTCCAATATATTTCTTCCTGAAGCTCCCATTCCTCAACCACCTTGATAGCCTTGTCTTCCTCTCGAAGCAGTTCCTTAGACAACCCATGCTTCCTAATTTTACTGGTGATCTCATTCAGTGCAACTTGAGCAGCTTTCTTCTCACGAAAAATGTTCTCGAAACCTTGACAGTTCCACTATTTAAGCTAAAGCTTAACAAATTGTAGCTGCTTGGCAAAACAGTACATGGCAGTGCCAAAGGCTAGTCTCCCTTTCCTCCACCAGTCCACAAAAAGAACCTACAACGATGGGTCTCGAAGCCACATAAGTTGGAATTTGAATAAAGGCGAATGGGCAACCCAAGCCGAAGATGAAACCAGCTTGATGGGCCAGTGATCCGACCCTCTCCACTCAAGAATCTCAGAACTTGTGGACCACCCCCTGCTGATCCAAAAATAGGAAACTAGAAAATTATCCAATCGTTTAGCAATCTAATTCTCTCCCACCCTCCTGTTGTTCCAAGTGAACAAACCATTGCTAGGCTTGACGTCAACAAGGTACAACAAGGAAATACTATCCTGGAAAAGGAAAGAAGAAGGTTCCAACCACATTATGCCCCCCTTCTTTTCACTTAACTCCAGGATGGCATTGAAGTCTCCTGCCATAATCCAAGGATAAAGAGGGGCCAACCTATGCATACCTGACACATGTGACCATAAGCTTTGCTTACCCTAAAAATCAGTAGGAGCATAGATATTCAAAAACAAGATGAATTCCCTAGTCTCAAGACTAGCTAGCACCCTGGTTAAAGAGGATCTGGAAGCAACCCACTAGATAGGGCGGAACCTTAAAGGGTTCCATAGATAGGCCACCCCTCCCGAGGAACTAGCTGCCCCAACACACTGACACTCACCTTGCCCCCACAACTTTGGTACGAGACCCATCATACTATCCATAGTAAGTTTAGTTTCTTGCAAGAAAAGGACATTAGGTGAGTGATTCCTAATCATATCCTGAACAACTTTTTGTCTAGGGCCATTGTTCAAGCCCCTTACATTCCATGAGAGCACAATCATTTAGGTGGGTTGGAAAAGTGCGAGTCCAAAGTCTTCACTGACCCTGACTCAACCAAATTCTCACCCATCAATTTGATCTTCTCTAGATCCTTCTTTCTACCAACCTTTGAGCTCTTCTTTGAAGCACTTTTCTTAATATCTCTCTGATGTAGACCCAGGTGAATGGCTGACTTATTACTTTTAGCCCCAACCAGTTCCAATTTTGAAGCTATTGGAGAACCCTCCCCCTCAGCTAAGTTCCCCTCAATAACAAGAGCCAAGCCCAACTAAGCCCCTTCTGTCTATTCCATCTCCATCTGCTGGCTTCCAACCACTAGCAAGGCCTGGGAAGATTCCTCCATCACATTTTCGAGCACCCCTCCTGATGCATCCTGATCTAGTGGGGTAAACCCTGGGTTAACTTCTTGATGGCTTAGGTCATCCAGGGCCTTAAATCTGTTAAAGGTATCCTCCTCCTATCTCTCTTGTAAGGGTCTCCTTTGTCCTCTATTCCTATTCTTTGTCTTAACTGGGACAAAACCATCAGCACCCTCTACAACACCAGACATGACAAGTTTCCCTTTCTCAGCCCTATCAAGGGTCGGTTCTGACTACTGAGGTTGTCTCACTACCGGTTTGTATCTAGGGCACTTATGCTGTAGATGACCATACTCATGACACAGACGACAATGAAATGGTAAAGTCTCGTAATCTAGCTGTTGAACCCATGAATAAGATCCTACACACATATCTATAGCATCTGGCAAGGGTTTACTAAGATCTATTTCAACATAGATACGTGCATAGGTCATTACCTTTCTCCCCAGAGTTTGTGATGAGGATCCCATTGGTCTCCCAAGCAGAACTGAGAGCATCTGTAGCACATCCTCTAGACAGCATTCCACTGGAAGACATGGTAACTGAACCCACATCAAAACTCTATTTGGGAGCTCCTTTGAAGGATTAAACCTCGCATGCCAAGGTTTGATGTATAATCCCACCTGGTTATAAAAATACGGACCTCCTTCAAAGACCCTATTGCGATCCTCCATGCAGTTGAACACAACCATGAAATGGTTATTTGCCAGCAGCATAATCTCCATTTCCCCTTCTGGTGTCCATGTCCGTTGCGCCCAATTTTTCAAAAACTGCAATGAAACCCTCATTCCCAAGAACTTGCAGTATAGCGAGTGATTTCAAAAGTATTCAATGTCATTAGCTATGATCTTCGGAGGGATAATCAACTTCGGCCTCTCACTTCATCTCTCTAGGCAACCATTAATTTTCCCCATGCGTGAGCTACCAACACTCCCGGAGCCCAAATCAGAAAAGAATAGGTTATTGTTAAACGTCTTTACATTCTGAAAAGGGGGTTTTGAACCCACCGCAACATGGAAATCCATAGTTGGAATTGTCTGCAAGGCTTCCCCACCCAACGTCACCATTGGGCACACAAAAATTAAAAAAACCAAGGATACAGCTGAGGGCCCACACCCCAAGGTCTCCCCATGGGGCTCAGCACCCAAGACCACTCCCCTCACCCACACCACCAAGGAGAGGCCCACCTCAAACCCCAAGCCCCCGGGAAAGCTTCGGCCATAATAGCAGAACCCCACCCCCGCACAACCCTCCCACCTCCTGACGACCACCCCCACAGCCACCACCGATCCCTCGCACCTCCTTCCTCCTCCATCTTCCCCCAAATCCTAGCACTTCCCCCCCCCCCCCCCCCTCGCGCGAACCCACACCAGCACTACCTGTAGTTAGGGCCGTGAAACCCTAGCTCGACCTCCTGCGCAGCCCCGCGTGAGTGCCATCATGTCATTCTTCTTTTTATTTATTTCTTTACATTAGATCATATTATCCCAATTAGTGCTTTTTTTTACTAATTATAAATTTTACAATTTTATCACAGAGCCAAGTTTTTTCTTCATTTTTTCACACAAGAGGAGTCTTTCAACTTTCAGGTTGGTTAATTTTTAAACTATAGTAAAGATATATATAATTAGAAATTTTATATATATATATAACTAGAAAGTTTATTTTTATTTGGAAGGCAATGCTGCCAAATACATGTTATTGCAATTCAAGATTTTTTTGTTTATCTTGTGGAAGGCAATGCCACCATATAGTTGTAAATGCAATTTTAGAAATAAATATATAATAATCTATTTTTTTTAACTTCTTATCTACAAGGTGATGGAACTTCATGAATGTGATGGAAATTTAGTTAATATATAATGAAGTAAATAAATATATTTCTTAGTTAATTGTCAACCTTTTGTCTCTCACTGTATGCTCTCATCTTGCCCTTTGATGGATCTTGATGATCATCAAGTGTTAGATAATAAGGGAAGCAACTCTATTTTGTTTTTTCATTTCAATTTTTACTATTTAAATTCTTACTTGGAGGGCAATGCTGCCAAATACATATTAATTTTTGTTTTAGAAATTTTATTTATTATCTAGAAGCAATATGCATAAGTAAAATATTTATTCTTCTTTGCAAGGAAATGCTCCTAGATGAATGCAAACATGTTATTTCAAATGTATATAGAAATTTAGAATGTTTTTTATTTCTCCTATAGAAGGCAATGCCACCATATAGTTGTAAATACAATTTTAGAAATAAATATATAATAGTGTAATGTTTTGAACTTCTTATCTACAAGTTGATGCCACTACATGAATATGATTGAAATTTCATTAATATAACATCAAAGTGAAATAAATAAATAATTCTTTTAGTTGTGCACCTTCTCATTAGAACCATTAGCATTATATTTGACGACCTTTTCTCTTTTATTGTATGCTCTCATCTTGCCCCTTTGAGGGATCTTGATGATCAAAAAGTGTTAAATGATAAGTGAAACAATTTTATTTAGTTTTTTAGCTTCAATTTTATCAATACCAGCTATGGTGCGACCAAGACTAAATTTTGAATCAGAGGAACAAAGAAGAGAATATCAAAGAGAGTATCGCAGATGACAACAAGAACAAATGATAGATGTTCAAAGAGAAGAACAAAGAAGAATATGCAATGAAGGTGATAGACAAAGATATGCTAGGAGAAGGGCACAAGTAACAACAGAACAATTGGAATATGAAAATAGAGATGAGACAAATGGGAATAGAAATAGTCATCAATGTACATCTCAACAAGTCTCTCATTCTAAAAGACAAGAAAGGCATCAAGTTAATCCCCAATCAAATGAGAGATATAATCATCCATTTGTAAGAAATATTGAGTTTAATATTCAAAATGAAAATTCAGGATCAATAGAACATGTACCAGAAACACCACAACATGGAAGTCAAGCAGAAATGAATGTGGTAGTACAAAGTACTATACAAAAACATAGCCAACCCAAATGGTATGCTTCAATAAGATTTTAGAAGATTCCTAATGCAGTTTCAAATTCAATTAGATGAATTTAGAACTCCAAAGATGTGTTATACTTATCAAGAATCTTATCTTGGAATCAAAGTATATCATAACTCTGAAGGACCTATATGCAACTGATGTCGACAAGAGAGAGGAAATCATAGATTTTCATCTTCAAATAATATGGATCCTGGCCCTCAACTAGAAGAACTTTCAAAATTGACACAAGTAGAAGAGATGTTGATTGCACGTATCAACCCAATACTATAGGTTACACATGCAACTGGTGGTCAATTTAAATATAAAGGACACACGATTAGCTTTCCACAAAATGTAGAACAAATTTCTCAAATTTTGCCACATACAATAGATCATTTACCAATCATTATTGTTCGAAGAAGGGATCAACATGGCACAAATTATAACTTTATAGTCAATAGGGATCGTGCGTGCAAAGCACTTAAATACAAAGTAGAGCATGACAAGTTTTATGCAAATGTTAGAATTGATGAAAATGCTCTCAATGATTTGCCAAGAAATTCTGATAAAAATATTTTCAATAAATTGAAAATAGTGCACATGGAGTTTGATTCTGATGCAAATGAAGTCATATTTGTGGGTCCAGTCATGGAGTTCGATGAAGGTAATATAATAGAACACACAACATCAATGGCTTCAAGACCACCTAATGCCCAAAGAGAAATGGAATTAATCCATGCATGGGTTAATAACCCTAATGCAAATTCAATAGCATTGATTGAATGGCCAGGTATTGGTACATCTCCTATTAATGAATATGTCACATCAGGATTACTTGATATGGCATTCCCAACATTGTTTCCTAATGGTAGATGTGATTGGCTAGAACCACGATTGAGGTGAGTGAATTTCCATGAATATGTGAAACATCTATTGTGATATAGGGATCATCACTTTGGCCAACATCCAAGATTTAGGTATTTTATGATGAACATGATTATGAGACACCATGCACAAAATTCATCTGCAATGTTTGCAAAAAGAAGTTTTCAAGATATGCCAATCACCATCAATGAGTTGCGACAGCATATGAAAAACATGCCACACAATAATCTGGCTGATAGGTTGATGCAGTTTGGAACATCATTTTGGGGTACAAGGTCATATTGGGCTAAATGTCGTGTAGAGTTGACAGATATGCTTCATCAAGTTGGCTCTCCTACAATATTCTTCACATTAAGTGCAACTGATTTGTATTGGCCAGATTTGCATGTGCTAATGCCAAGAGCAACACCAACAACTCCACGTGAAGCTCAAAATTAGAGATGAAAAAATGTAATAAACTATCCTCATAGAGTCACACATTACATGCACTTAAGACATTCATTATTCAGAAACTAAATTCTAGAAAAAGGAATGAATGTTAAAGATTATTGGTCAAGATATGAATGGTAACATAGGGGGTCACCACATGTGCATGGATTCATATGGGTCAATGGAGAACCCAATATGGACAACATTGACTGGTCAAATGAGGAGGAAAGAAAAAGTGTTGAGAGATATTTTCATTCCATTATCCATGCATGGAATCCTAGAGAAGATTCCCATCAAAGAAATATTCAGGCATGTTTATATAGTCATTTCAACATATATATCTAATATTAATGACATGCTATATAGTTTATCATATAAGTAATATATTAAATTTTTCTATTATCAATTGTAGGCATTCCAAAATTTTGTTCAGCATCCATGTCTTAAAAATATGACACAACTTGCAGAGATGGATATTGAACATGACTATAAAGAGATACTAAACTGTGTAGAATGACACATGGTCTGCAAAGAAGGTGCATGCCTACGAAAAAAAGGGAGAAGGATGGTTTGCAGGTAATTTTTTATTATCCAATAATATCTATATATCAATATATAATGACTACTTAAACAAATAAATGAAATACTTAACTCACATTAATATTGATTATAGGTACAATTCGCCTTGGCCATTGAATTTGAGGGGATCTATATTATATCAAGACATAGAAACAGGTGAAATGTTTTTTGAACCGGCAAGAAATGATGATAGAGTGAATTCACATAACCACCACATACTGCAATTGTGGAGAGCAAATATAGATTGGCAACCTGCTCTTTCCAAGCATGCAATAATCAAATACATTGCAAAGTATGTAGCAAAAATCAAGAAAAGCTTAGAAACATATCAGCAGATGTTGATGCATATTTCAAACATGGAAAACCCTAATGACTTAGTTGCACGAGCATATAGAAGGCTTCTAACAGAGACAATTATAGAAAGAGACATTGGAGCTCAAGAAACATGTCACATGTTATTAGAACTTCCATTGATGGAGAGCAGTAGAAAATTTGTTAATCTAAATGTGTCACGTGAAGTTTTCAAACTTGTAACAGTAAATAATGAGGAGAATGATAATGAACAAACAAAATCTTTCATTGATGGATATAAAACAAGGCCTATTTCTATGGAAGGTGTCACATTGATTGATGCAGCCAAATCATGGATATACAATCCTAGAAGAAGAGGTGACAACAAATGGGGGCCAAGACAAAGAGCTGCTATTGTTAGAGTTTTTCCATGATTTTTAAACATTCCTTCATGTGATTCAGATAAATGGATTGACTTCTATTTATCAGAGTTATTACTCTACAAACCATTTCGTAACGTTGAAAGAGATATTGGTCATAACAATGACTCCATAAAAGCAAAATGGGAGTCATTTAATTATAATCCTTGGCATGTGGAAAGAATAATAACTATACAAAATGTTGAAGCTACCAGTGATTCTAAAAATGAAGAAAATGGAACTATTCAGCAAAATACCATAGAGCATGAATGGGAGATTATATCTAGACTTCATCAAGGTCAACATATGCAATATTCTAAAATAGATATTTTGGGAAGAAGGGACATTGATAGAAATACAAATTGGTCTAATGAATATCAAGGTGAAGAGTACACAGTTGGAGCAATCAATTTCATAAGCAACATGAAGGAGCATGGATGTCTCATCTATGATGATATACCACAATGCATCAACTACACAACCCTCAGTGATAAACAACAAAAGGCAGTCAACATAATTATGACACATTATTATAGCAATTAGGAAGGGATGCCTTTGTTCATGATAATTCAAGGAACAACAGGAATAGGAAAATCATATTTGATTGGTGCCATTAGTCAATCTTTTCAAAATGAAACAATGCCATGTCATTCTCCCCTTCTATTACTTGCACCAACAGGAGTTGCAACCTTCAATATAGGAGCCTCTACAGTTCATTCAAAACTAAAAATTCCAATAAGAGATTTTTCTGAACTAGAAGGAACAAGGCTTACAAGTTTTCAAGAAGAAATGTCACATATCAAATACATTTTGACTGATGAAATGAGCTTCATTGGTCAAAACATGGTGGAGAATATAGATTCTTGACTTAGACAAGCATTCCCACAAAGTGTAGACTGAGCTTTGTAGGTATATTTCAAATATTACTAATAAACTCATATGTATTAGATTGATATAGTATTTGTACATAGTCTAACAATAATTTTTATTGATTATCTTCTAGGTATATTGATGATTTTGGTTGGAGATTTGGGCCAGTTACCTCCTGTGAATGATAGACTAGCATATGATAGCAATAGAATGACAAAGTTATTATGGGAAGAATTAAAAACTGTTATTACTTTAGATAAAGTATTCACACAAGATGGAGAAAACATTCAACAACAAAGGTTTCATCAACTTTTGACAAATCTAAGAGATGCATACGGTGAGAGACAAATATATGTAAGCTAGTGATATAATTGTGTCAAGCATTAGGGTTATAGTTAGTGTTGGGCTTAGGATTAGGGTTAATATTAGTGATCATAATTATTAATTATAAATAAAATTAGGGTTAGTGTTAGGGTTAGAATTATCATTAGGATTAGGATTATGATTAGGGTTAATATTGCAGTCAAAGATAGTACATAATGATAGCTATAAGAGTTAGGGTTTGGGTTAGGATTTGGTTGGGGGATAGAAAAGGGTTAGGGTCAAGGTTAGAATTATAATTAGGGTTAGGGTTAGGTTTTGTATTAGATATATAGTTAGGTTTAGGGTTAAAGATTATAATTATTAATTATGAATAATATTGAGGTTTTGATTATGATAATGATTAATATTAAGGTTTTGATTACAGAAATTTCTATAATGTGAGTGGATAAAAATCAAACATTATATTTATTTGATTTATATTAGCATTATTACAACAACTTTCAAGCCATTTGAATTTTGATTTTAGCATTAGTTAAAATGTGTAAAAATTGTAAAGATTTACAAAATATTAAATAATTAATATTAAAAATGAAATTGTTATATATTGTGACAATTATTATTATTATATACATGAGCCTTATCAGTACAACAATTTTTGAATCATTTGAAAAATAAATTTATTGGTGGAGAAAATGCATAAAATAGACTATCGAACACTTAATAGTCATAGTAAAGTATGTAATAGTAATTGAAGAAAATTTGAACATAATTTATTAAAAAATTTCATAGGAATTAAAGTGAATTTAAACATAATTCATTAAGAATCAGAATTTACAATCCAAAATTTTAATTTTTATTACTCAATCCAAAATTGACTACAATCATAATAGTTACAAAATTTAGTAGGCTCAATAATTGTCCATTGGTTTTTGCACATTCCCTAATAGCACATAGTGCCCAGTTGGGCCATTATTTAACAACTACACAAAACTTCAATAGTTAAGAAGTATTAAAGATCGACCAAGAAGTACCTAAATGAATAACACTTCATTGTAATGATGTAAATACATAACAAATTCTTCAACGATGAGGATGGTATTCTGGCCCTTGTTCTCATAATGATCGTGATATACTTCTTTTAAAGAATCTGGAAATTTTGATGCTATTGTAGAAACTTCCTTAACTTTTGTTGCAACATCTTCCATTTGCAATATTTCCAATTCTTCAACATAATCTATCATTAAGGCTGTGTTTTCATATTCTTTGACAATTTTGTTGCAGTAATCCAAAATTGTTCTTGCACATTTGTCCATATGGCTCTCAATGAATTCATTTGAATTCACAGATACATTTGGGCTTGCAACAACAACTTCTGATGCATTTTCAGAAACATCCATGTTTTGATTATTTGCTAAATATAGATAACATAAAATGGAAGTTAGTATTTTAAAATTATGAGAATGAAAATATCCATAAATAGTTACAACATAATATTAAAAAATATTAACATTTAGTAATAAAAAATATGCATAAAATAAACCATCAAACACTTAATAGTCATAGTAAAGTATGTAATAGTAATTGAGGAAAAATTGAACATAATTTATTAAAACATTTCATAGGCATTAAAGAAAATTCGAACATAATTCATTAAAAAACAAAGTTTACAATCAAAAATTTTAATTTTTATTATTCAATCCAAAATTGACTACAATCATAACAATAATAGTCATTGAAGCAATCTTGGATTTGATATAGTAAAGTATTTAAGATTAATTGGAGAAAATTTGAACATAATTTATTAAAACATTTAATAAGCATTGAAGCAAATTCAAAAATAGTTCAATAAAACATTCAATAGACAGTAAAGAAAATTTGAATATAATGTGTTAAATGTTTTCCCCATTTTAATAGAATTAATTTATGCTTATTAGATTCACTTGAACTTTTACTTCTTTTTTTTATATGTATATAATAAGAGAATAAATAAAAAATAGAGTTTACAATCCTAAATTTTAATTTTTTATTACTCAATCCAAAATTTTAATTTTTTATTACTCAATCCAAAATTGGTTACATTTATAATAGTTATAAAATTTTGTAGACTCTTATTTATGATTTTCTTAAGGTCTCATTATAAAAATATTTGTTGAAGGTCCCATTGCAATTGTGTCCATTGACCTTCAATCCACTCTTGAGTAGGGCGTAGGTCGGACTTAGGATATGCTTTCATAGTACAAGTATTAAGAAAGTAGATTTGGAAGAGCTCCTTCCCATCAAAAGGTGATATAAATTTATTCAGAATAATACCCCTCCACCAACAATCAGTGTCAAGTGCTTCTACTGTAAAGCCAGGTGAGCAGTCGATGGGCATTTTCTTGTATGGTGGAATGGGTATCATATTTTCCAAATATACCTCCTCCACCAGTGGCTCTCCATTCAAATCATCTGTAATGAATCTATCATATTGAAAAAAGAATGTATGGTTCTCATGACCGTCATTTCCAAATGCAATGATAGTTCCTTCAAACTAATCTCCTCTAAATCCCTCGTCTTCACTACACACCTCCACCTTCATTCCTACACTCACCTCCATTTTTCTGATGAATTATCACTAAGAAAATTAAGTTAAAAAAAATATGATAGTAAAAGCTATATAAGGGAAGGCTATGCATATAACATATTAAGTTTGATATTTAATTTAAATTCACTATGATGTCAACTATTCATCAATTTAAACCTAAATAAAATAGTATTGTTAGTAAAAAAAATTTATTCACATAGTTCAAGTTTTGAAAATTATAGATATATAACAAGAAATAACATTGTAAAAATTAAGTTGTACCATTTTCAACTACAAATGATGACTTGTAATGCAACTAACAATGGGTCATAGTAGTAAACATAGTAAAGTACAAAATTTTGCAAATACAATAGTAAACCATTAACATTGTAAGAAATAAGCATGCTCAAATATGAGTTTAATACATCTTAACAAAAATATAGTATTTTATTAATTCATTAACAATAATTAAGTTTGTAGTCTTAACATTTTTATAAATTACTATAAAACTTCTAATTGAAGCAAATTTGAAGAAAAATATATTACATCAAATTATCTTCTAAAAATTTGAGTCTATTTTCTTCAGCTTTTCGCTTGGAAAGTTGTTTGCCATTTTTCATTTTTTCATAATGATCATATGTGAATGGTGGCATTATTCTAAGACCTTCTAGAGACTTCACATGAGATACTATGACAAATGTCAATCCTATTCTTTCTCTTGATCCTATATCAATTGTAGCTTTTGAGAGAGTCAATCCTTGAGACTTATGTATTGTCAATGCCCATGCCAATCTTAATGGTAATTGAAGTGTTCCACCCCTTTGTATTGGTGTTATTGGAATTATATTTGGATGATGATCTTCAAATGGCATTCCAGAATAACTATCAAATTCAACCAACACATATGTAAGTGGTTCAGGAGGAGCACTTCCTGGTTTGTAAACTATTTTTTGAATATACCCTAGAACTCCATTTACAAGACCTACTTGTATCCAAAGATTTGAAGTCAGCATCACCCTTGAATTCTTATTGATCAACAACTCTAGATCAAGTTCATCATTTGAACAATCCTCTATTGTATTAACACTTCTTGCTCTTATTGCAAGACTATGTGCAACGGGATGGTTCAATGAATATAGCATTCTCTTATTGTGATTATGAACATTTTCATTTGTAGAGAAAAAGTGGACAACATTATCAAAATAATTGTTCCTTGCAACATCTAAGGTAATAGGGGTTCTCATCATCAGCAACTTCCAGTCATCAATTTTTGGGTTTGCATCTCTTAGATTTGTCAAAAGTTGATGAAACCTCTGTTGTTGAATGTTTTCTCCATCTTGTCTGAATACTTTATCTAAAGTAATCATAGTTTTGAATTCTTCCCATAATAACTTTGCCCTTCTATTGCTATCATATGCTGGTCTATCATTCACAAGAGGTAACTGGCCCAAATCTCCAACCAAAATCATCGATATACCTAGAAGATAATCAATAAAAATTATTGTTAAACTATATACAAATATTATATCAATCTAATACATATGAGTTTATTAGTAATACTTGAAATATACCCGCAAAGCTCATGTCTGCACTTTGTGGGAATGCTTGTCTCAGTCAAGAATCTATATTCTCCAACATGTTTTGACCAATGAAGCTCATTTCACCAATCAAAATGTATTTGAAATGTGACATTTCTTGAAAAATTGTAAGCCTTGTTCCTTCTAGTTTAGAAAAATCTCTTATTGGAATTTTTAGTTTTCAATGAACTGTAGAGGCTCCTATATTGAAGGCTACAACTCCTATTGGTGCAAGTAATAGAAGGGGAGAATGACATGGCATTGTTGCATTTTGAAAAGATTGACTAATGGCACCAATCAGATATGATTTTCCTGTTCCTATTGTTCCTTGAATTATCATGAACAAAGGCATCCCTTCTCGATTTCTATAATAATGTGTCATAATTATGTTGACTGCCTTTTGTTGTTTATCATTGAGGGTTCTGTAGTTGATGCATTGTGGTATATCATCATAGATGAGACATCCATGCTCCTTCATGTTGTTTATGAAATTGATTGCTCTAACTGTGTACTCTTCACCTTCATATTCGTTAGACCAATCTGTATTTCTATCAATGTCCCTTTTTCCCAACATATCTACTTCAGAATGTTGCATATCTTGACCTTGATGAAGTCTAGATATAATCTCCTATTCATGCTCTATAGTATTTTGCTGAATAGTTCCATTTTCTTCATTTTCAGAATCACTGGTAGCTTCAACATTTTGTATAGTTATTATTCTTTCCACATGCCAAGGATTATAATTAAATGACTCCCATTTTGCTTTTATGGAGTCATTGTCATGACCAATATCTCTTTCAATGTTAGGGAATGGTTTGTAGAGTAATAACTCTGATAAACAGAAGTCAATCCATTTATCTAAATCACGTGAAAGAATGTTTAAAAATCATGGAAAAACTCTAACAATAGCAGCTCTTTGTCTTGTCCCCCATTTGTTGTCACCTCTTCTTCTAGGATTGTATATCCATGATTTGGCTACATCAATCAATGCGACACCTTCCATAGAAATAGGCCTTGTTTTATATCCATCAATGAAAGATTTTGTTTGTTCATTATCATTCTCCTCATTATTTACTGTTACAGGTTTGAAAACTTCACGTGACACATTTAGATTAACAAATCTTCTACTGCTCTCCATCAACGAAAGTTCTAATAACATGTGACATGTTTCTTGAGCTCCAATGTCTCTTTCTATAATTATCTCTGTTAGAAGCCTTCTATATGCTCATGCAGCTAAGTCATTAGGGTTTTCCATGTTTGAAATACGTATCAACATCTGTTGATATGTTTCTGAGCTTTTCTCGGCTTTTGCTACAAACTTTGCAATGTATTTGATTACTGCATGCTTGGAAAGAACAGGTTGCCAATCTATATTTGCTCTCCACAATTGCAGTATGTGGCAGTTATGTGAATTCACTTTGTCATCATTTCTTGCCGGTTCAATTTTTTTTTCACCTATTTCTATGTCTTGATATAATCTAGATCCCCTCAAATTCAATGGCCAAGGAGCATTGCACCTATAATCAATATTAATGTGAGTTAATTATTTCATTTATTTGTCTAAGTAGTCGTTATATATTGATATACTGATACTATTTGATAATAAAAAATTACCTGCAAACCATCCTTCCCCCTTTTTTTCATAGGTATGCACCTTCTTTGTAGATCGTGTGTCATTCTACACAGTTTAGTATCTCTTCATAGTCATGTTCAATATCCATCTCTGCAAGTTGTGTCATATTTTTGAGACATGGATGCTAAACAAAATTTTGGAATCGCTACAATTGATAATAGAAAAATTTAATATATTACTGTAGCGTCCTAAAATTGTGACACCTGCAATTTTGACCGCATTTGGGTCTTCACGATGGCGACGCTACATGCAACCTGAATGGAGACCCCGAAACCTGATTATGACACTGAAAACTGCATTTTCTTGCACCCTGGCCTGAACCTCCTTTGCACCCTGCTGTCCTAGGAGGTGGGACCAGAGCGCCCAGCGCCCTGGTCCTTCAGGACCATGGTGCCCAGCGCCTTCGTCCCTGGGTCCTATTTTGGGCCCGGTCTCTTTTGGACTTCGGGTCTTTATGTTTGCAAATTGGAAAATTATCTTTCCTGGTCGGCCTAAGGTCGGGAAAATCAGTCTATCAGCCCTAAATGACAAGTATATAAACTACATTTTCCTCTTTCATTCGATATGATGGAAAAAGCGTGGAAATTATACTCAAGCATTCAAGCATTCAAGCATTCCTTCAAGCAATTGATCATTTCAAGTCTCCATTGAAGGCTAAGTGTTGCATTCAAGACAAGGATTCAACCATTGAAGAGGAGATCACATACTACATGCTACATACAACATACAACATACAACAGACAACAACATCTATACCTTCGCACATAAGGATACACACATCCTTACAACAAGGTATTAGTACTTGTTTTACATTACATACATTTACATTTACAGCACTTGCTCATTTCTTGGTTAATTCCAAAACCGGGGTTTGACCTAAAGGCAAACCCCTAATCCCTAACCCCCCAATCGTCTTCGCTTTTATGTGTGTAGGTTGCAGGTATGCGGCTGAAATTGAAGATCTGGAATCCTTATGCAGAGACGAACATATCCCCCTTTGTTTCGCGGATTTTTCGGAGGACCATGGCACCGGGTGCCATCGTCCTGACAACTTTTGCTCAAATTTGCAGGACAGCGCCGTATCGACAGTTTACTGCTAATTCCAGGTCCGTAGCTTCATCCTATATCCCTATCTCAGTTTATAAGCGAATCTTTGTCACTTCCTATGCATTCCTAGCTTAATTCTTCTATGCACATTCTTTACAAAAGAGGGTAGCCTTGTTGTCATAACCCTTGAAACTCATTTAGCATCCAGTCTTGCATTGCGTGGGATTGGATCTTGTGGGTTTCAACCCCTCTTTTGAATGTAAAGTCTCTCCCCTAAGTGAAAACCATCAACCCTAGCGAATCTCCCTTCTCTCTCCTTGGAGTTGGAAGAGGGGAGAGCAACCAGGGTTCGATCGCGATTTTCCGCTTTACATTTTGGTGAACCCAACGTGAACATCCTTTCTGATTATTCATGGTTAGATCTGAAAATTGGATTCCTTGATTACATTTCCATGTTGATCTTTTGCAAAATTTTAGAGGTTAATTGCATAAAAACCCTAAATTTTCTTTCTACTAATTAAGCTTGTGAAATGTCTAAATGTTAATGCTTGTTTCAGATCTACCCTTCTATTACAAATTATCAATTCATATTTGTGCTTTAATTTTGAAAATTAAGTGGTTAAGTGTTAAAACCCTAATTTTTGAAACCCTCTTGATTCAACCTTTGTCCGACAATTTCACTGATCAAAACATTTCCAAATCAGCTGTAACTTTGGCTTCCGCAATAAAATCACAATATCTTTCATCCCTGAAAATTTGGAAAATAGTTGCGAGGACCGTGTGCACTCCGAGCGC